>NC_140076.1:41750195-42225056 GCF_964194135.1 Talpa europaea
GTAGCGTTGTAGGAATTTGTCCATCTCCTCTAGATTGTTAAACTTGTTTCCATATAACTGTTCATAGTAGTTACTGATTATTCTTTTGATTTCTGCTGTGTCCGTTGTGATTTCTCCTCTTTCATTGATGATCCTGTTTATTTGTGCTTTCTCCCTTTTTTCCTTTGTGAGCCTGGCTAGGGGTTTGTCTATTTTATTGATTTTTTCAAAGAACCAGCTCTTGGTTTCATTGATCTTTTGGATTGTTTTTTTAGTTTCAATTTCATTTATTTCTGCTTTGGTTTTTATTATTTCTTTTCTTCTACTGGTTTTGGGGTTTTTTTGTTGTTCTTTTTCTAGATCTTTGAGCTTCGAGATTAGGTTGTTTCTTTGAGTTCTTTCTTGTTTCTTGATGTGAGCTTCTATTGCTATATATTTTCCTCTTATTACTGCTTTTGCTGCATCCCATACATTTAGGATATTGGTGTCCTCCTTGTCGTTCAGTTCAAAAAATTTTTTAATTTCTTCTTTGATCTCCTCATTAGTCCAGTGGTCTTCCAGTAGTGTGGTTTTTAATCTCCATGAGGTAGGAAAGTTCCTTGCCTTCTTTTTATGGTTTATTTCTAGTTTGATGCCTTCATGGTCAGAAAAGATGGTTGATATGATTTCAATCTTGGTGTATCTGTTGATGTTTGTCTTGTGCCCCAGTATGTGATCGATCCTGGAGAATGATCCGTGTGCACTTGAGAAAAATGTGTACTCCGATTTTTTGGGGTTTAGTGTTCTATAGATGTCTGTTAAGCCCAATTGCTCTAGGTCCTTATTTAGAGCTTTGGTTTCTTTACTTATTTTTTGTCTTGTTGATCTATCCATTGTTGATAGTGGTGTGTTGAAGTCTCCCACTACGTACGTGTTTTCTCTGATGTCTGTTTTCAGAGAGGACAATAGTTGTCTGATATATTTTGGTGCTCCTTCGTTTGGTGAGTATATGTTAATGAGTGTTATTTCTTCTTGAAGTATTGTCCCCTTGATCATAATGTAGTGACCATTGGGGTCTCTTTTTATCTTTTTGAGTTTGAAATCTGTTTTATCTGATATAAGTATAGCTGTTCCTGCTTTCTTTTTTGGTCCATTTGCTTGTAGGATTGTTTTCCATCCTTTAACTTTGAGCCTATTTTTATCTTTTGTAGCTAAATGTGTTTCCTGGAGACAGCAAAAGGTTGGGTTTTGTTTCTTAATCCAGGCTGCAACTCTGTGTCTTTTTATTGAAGAGTTTAGTCCATTTACATTTAGAGTTAATATTGATATGTTAACATCTGTATTTGCCATTGAGTTTGTCTTTCCTTTGATTTTATTTATTTATTCTTTTAATAAATAAATTTTTTTTTTGGCCTTCTTTCATTGTTATTCGTCCCTCTGAGGTTCTGGCTTTAGGACTCCTTGTAGTATTTTTTGGAGTGGGGGTTTAGTTGCAATGAAATTCCGTAGTTTCTGTTTGTCTGGGAAGGTCCATATTCTTTCTTCAAAGAGGAAGGAGAGCTTTGGGGGATAGAGTATTCTTGGTTGGCATCTGTTTTCTTGGAGTCTGTTGACTATGTCCCTCCACTCTCTCCTTGCCCGTAGTGTTTCTTCGGAGAAGTCTGATGTCAGCCTGATTGGCTTTCCTTTGAATGTTATCTGTTTCTTCCCTCTTGCCAGCTTCATTACTTTTTCCTTGTCCTGGATTCTTGGGAGCTTTACTATTATGTGTCTTGCTGTATTTTTTCTTTCGTCGTGGAAGTTTGGTGTTCTTCTTGCTTCTTGTATATCAATTTTCAGCTCCTTCTTCACATTTGGGAAGTTCTCTTCAATTATCTCTTTGAATATTTTCTCTGTTCCTACTTCTCTCTCCTCTCCTTCTGGTATTCCTATAACTCTTATATTTCCTTTCCTCATGGAGTCAGATAGTTCCCGAAGTCTTTCTTCATTCTTTTTCCTTCGTACTTCTCTTTCCTTTTCTGTTTTGGTTCTTTTTATTTCTGTGTCTTCAAGAGCACTTATTCGTTCTTCCATTTCATCAATTCTGCTTTCATTGCTTTTCCCAGAATTCTTTAGTTCTTCCACTAATTCTTTGATCTCCTGCATTTCTTTTACTTCCCTCTTTAGGGACTCAATTTCATTCTTCTGATCGTTGATTATTTTTCCCTTATCATTGTTTTCCTTTATGACTTCTGTCAGTTTTTTAATCACGGCAATTTTAAATTCTCTTTCTGGAAGGCTCAGAAGTTCTTCCAAGTTACTGTCGTTGCAATCTGGGGGCTGGTTTTCTTTTTGTGGTGTGCTTTTTCTCTGGAGAGTTGCTAGGTTGCGTGTGGTTCTTCTCCTCCCTACTGTCTGTTTTCTAATTTGCCGTATGCGTTGGGACACTGTGTAGTTGGGACTGGCCGGCATCTTGGGTGAGCTTCTCTGCTCCCCTCTGGTTCCTCCAGGAGTCATCTGTCAGTTTCAAGCAGTCTTTATTGGAGAAAGGTCCCTGTCCTAAAATGTCGATGTGGGGACACACTCCCCTGTGCGCCTGGTCTGCCCCGGCGGTGGGTTCCTGCTCCCCCTCTGGGCTTGGACTGCAGGCCAGAGGGGGTCTGGTGTGGGCGAACTTCCCCCGCTCACCTCTGGCTCCTGAGGAAGCCTTCTGTAGGTAGTCTTTACTGAAGAAATGTCCCTGTTCCAAGATGGTGATGTGGGACACACTCCCTGCGCGTCCGGTGTCAGGCACACTCTTCTGCTTGCCTGGTCTGCCCTGGCTGTGGGTGCTCGCTCTCCCTGTGGGCTCAGACTACTTGTTCGGAAGGGGCCGGGTGTGGGCTAACTCCCCAGCTGGCCTCTAGCTCCTTCAGGAGCCTCTGCTGGCTTCAAGTCGCTAGGTGGCGCCAGAGATCTCTCCTAGAGCCCTTGGGGAGCTGATTTTCCACCCCGTGGGACAGGGAGCAGAGCGGGGATGGTAGGGTACACCTCAACGTCTTTGGGGTGCTGTGTCTGCCTTGTGCCCCACCCCCACGCCCCTAATTTCGTGCCCCGGGTCTCAGTTCCAAAGCCCTCAGTTCCAGGACGCGGGCTGTAGCCCAGATCAGTGGCGCGGGAATGGCGCCTTTTGCACCGCTCCCGTGCCTGGGCGCCTGGTTCCTGCTTACTCAGGGAGGGACCTTCACCTCAGTGAGGACCTCCGCGGGTCTCCCCGCAAACCTAGGTCGTCTCCCAAGCCTAGGTCGCAGGCGCGGGGACTTGGGCAGCCACAATCCTGGTCTGCACTTGCTTTTCAAGCGCGCCGAGCGCGCCACTTTCCGCGCAAGCTTACCGGCAGCCCGGGCTGTGTGCGCGTCTCCCGGGGTCTTTGTTCTTCTCTAATGGCGCCCGGAGCCGTTCGCTCACCGCCGAGGCGAATCCTGCAGGGTTCGCCTCAGCTCCCGTTCATGGGGTGTGGTGGCTGCAATAGTTCCTTTCCACTCACAGTCCCGCTTGCTGCGTCTGTTTTTCTTGTTGGCCGTTTTGGTTTGTTGTTTCCCTCCTCTCTGCTGGTCGGAGAGTGCCGCCTCTGTGGGCGGGGGAGGGGAGCAGGGTTCTGCGCTTCCCTCCCTTCTAGTCCTCTTTTATGGCCACTTTCTTCTTCGGGTAGTTTGCTGGAGTCACCCGTTTATCTTCCGTGTCCCAGTTCTCACTGGGACCTGCCGCTTTTCCTCCCTATTAACTTTTTTTAATGGGAGATCTTACTCGCAGCTTCTCCTCGCCGCCATGTTGCTCCGCCCCCCTCTCACTTCAGTATTTCTTTATGATCACATCCCATTCTGCCTCTACTGTCTTACCTAACTTTCTTATATGTAACAATCATTAATTATTCTTTTCTTTTTCCTCTGCCATAGTAATATCTCAGTTAATAACCACTGTGTTGTGTTTGGAATTAACGTCCTCATACCTACTATACATGTTTTCTGTTCTTACCTTTGGTTTTAGGAATTGTTTTATTCTTCCATAATGTAGCATTAGAGATTTTTCCAACAATCCGGTATATATATGTTTAAGGCACATCTCTATTAAGGAGGAAATATATTTCTACAATTCATTTGTTTGCAAGGGTTTTAGATTATTGATATTCTTTCATTATCAATTAAAAGTCTAGAAATGTAATACATAGTAGGAAAAATTTACAATTAATATTAGTGTGCCCTGCCTTCTTAACTGTTGTTTTATTTTTATTTATTTATCTATTTATTTATTTAAAAAAAGATATTTATTTATTTATACAAGCACTGGGTACAGTCAGAAGCACAAGAGGGTGACAGAATTCACCAGAGCCAGAGTGGAGAGCAGAACAGGCAGACTGAGGAAACACACTGCTGAAGGGAGTAGCGGGCATGGCAAGAGAGGTCTACGCTCCATGTGGGACCCTTGCTGATGGCCGGAGATCGAACCAGCCTTGCACAGGCTGCTGGCAGCTTCGCAGCACAGTGCTCAACTGCTGCGCCACTGGGGAGGCCCTGTTTATTTATTTTTAAAGTGAGGTAACATTGGTTTACAACCAATGTTGTAAACCTGTGATTCAGTCAGGATCACACTTAGGAGAGTTTTTTTTTTTTTAAATTGAGTTAACATTAGTTTAAAACATTGTAGGTTTCAAGTGCAATTTCTCACCTTAGAGTTTTTCATAGGAGAGCAGACTTCATAGAGTATATGTATCAACAATTGCTTACTTCTGAGTAACAAATCTAATATAAAGTATGATTATTGGAAATATGTTTGTATTCTCAAATTGCTTGGATAAAAAAAGGCCAATTACCACAAAAATTTTAAGAAAACAAAATTCTAGTGTTATGCTTTCTTTTTACATAGTGTTTTCAGAATATTTAATGTTCTGTGTGTTAGTGTTAGTGTTTTCAGAATATTTAATGAAAATAATACTTAATGAAAAATTCACCACACCAATTGCCAACTCTCTCTGGTTTGTTTTCTGAAGGTGTTCTTAAGGATTATTTAAGAGAACTTCCTTCTCCTCTGATAACAAAGCAACTTTATGAGGCTGTATTAGATGCAATGGCAAAAAGTCCTTTGAAAATGTCATCAAATGGATGTGAGAATGACCCCAGTGACTCTAAGTACACAGTTGACCTGCTGGATTGTCTGCCTGATATTGAGAAGGTAAATGTAATTGTAATATGTTTTTCTTGGAAGTTCAGCTAATGATTTATATACTTAGCTCTAGGGTTACAAGTAATTTTCAGGCATTTGTCATTTGTGGCCCTTACAAGTTTAAGCTCTGCCTTTACTAAAATCTCCTTAGACAGAATAATCTAGAAAATGCTTCTTAATAGTGCATAAGTCTAGAAAAAAAATTTATTTTTTAGTCTAGGCATGAATGCTCCCTCTAAGTTTTGAAATTGTTATTTTTTTTCCTAATTTCTTTTTTTTAATTTTTTTTTTAAGATTTATGTATTTATGCATACAAGAGCTGGGGTACAGGCCAGAGATGTGGGGGTGGCGAGAGGATCCATCAGAGACAGAGTGGGGGAACAGAACAGGCAGATTGACCGAAATACACTGCCAAGGGGAGCAGCGGGCGAGACAGGAGAGGTCTGCCTTGCCATGTGGGTTTCTCCCTGGCCTGCTGGGGATTGTGCTGCAGAGGCTTCGGATTGCTTCATAGTGTGGTGCTTAACCCTTTGTGCCACCAGGGAGGCCCTAAAATTGTTATTACATAAAATAGTAAATGTTTATTTTAGAAAAATTGGGAAGATTTAGAAAAGAAAAATGGAAAATAAGTTATCAATATTCCCAAAGGCAAATGTGGTTAACATTTGATTTGTTTCCTTTTAGTATTTTAAAAATAGGGCAACTATTTTGGGGTACATGGCTTAGCTTTAAGACTTAAAACCAACCAATACCATCCCTATCTTCTCCTTCTTCCCACTTGCCCCCTTCCCTGAACCAGTATCTTCAGGTGTCCTGTAGAAGAGATGTAAGGATGACTGCAGAATCAGTCTTAGCCCAAGGTTAGTTGTTTCTAGGACAAAAGGGAAAGAGATGTGACTGGGCTTATCCAGATGCTGCTCACTTAACTATATTCCTCATCAGTGGGGTAAAAAATGCAAGAGGGGTGTTAAGCCCAATGATTTTATTCACTAGTTTACTGTGCTCCTCTGAATATCCTCTGCTCTGTACAATTAGATTAGAAATTACACTTTTGGGTGGGGGCAGGGGAACAGCTATAAAGAGATAGGAAGAAGTAAAAAGGTGGAGTAAAGAGATAAAAACATTCCTTCTTCAATGCAAGGTAAATTTATGTGTCATTTTACTTACAAGTGAAGAAATGGTTATCAGGGAATTTAATCTCATGCCCAAGGTTGTATAATTTGTGTGATCATTGTGGTCTGTGATATGAATTTAGGGTTTCTGGTCTTAAAACTCTCCAGTAACTTCATTTCTAAAAAGGCTACATAATATTCCATGAGCGAATTTGACACAAACACTATTCTTTTTTGTATAATATTTAGATTTTGAACTTATTTGTATATATTTGTACACAGAAATTTAATTTTAGTTAGAATTATTTAGTATAGAATCTCATAGTGGAAAGACTGACTTAAATGATATGAACATTATGAAGTTCTTAATACATGTTTTCTTACTACTTTCCAGAAGGGACATAAAATTACAATTTTTGGCTCTTCTTATTTAGTAGACAAAAAGACTTCTTTTTATGTTAAGCTGCATTTTTGATTTGCTGTTGAGACTGAATCTAATGCATTTAACCAGTTTGTGTGTGCGCGTGTGTGGGTGTCAGTTGTTCACAGTATACATGCTGATGATAACTTTATGAGGTCAATGTGTGTATATGTGAAATGTTTAGTGAATGGAAAAGAGGAATACATATTTATTATTTACATTGTTTTATGATTCACATGTTTAACTGATTTTGATTTTGAAATATCAGTTATAATCCCTAACTTTCCTTCTTTCTTCATTCCTTCCTCACAGCCAAACACTGAAAGAATGTTTTTTCCGACTTTCATCACTTCTTCATGACTCATTTACTACTCAACACATTGTAATCTGGCTTCTTACCCTGCTCTCTGGACTTGTTCTTGCTAAAGCTACTAATCACCTTATAATCACCAAATCCAGGTTTCACTTTTAGCTTCAGAAATAATATATCACTTTGATTTTTTTCTTTTTGAATAATTTTTTAAGTTAGTTTTTAATCAACAATCATTTCTTCAATTATGAAGATATATTCATTTTATTTGCTAATGACCAATTATAGGTTATTGCTTCAAATACTATTCTTTTTCAAAATTACTAAAACCTAAATAATCATTCTACTTCTTAAAGCAAGCTCCTTTTCATGAATTAAAAATATTTTTGAAATAAATTTTCTTTCATTTCCAGCTATACTTTTTTCCTTGTTTCCAGTTTGTCTACTTATAATATTTATGAGTTAAGAAGCTCATTGACCTTTTTTCTTTTTTTATATGTAATTTTCTTTTATTTTTTCTTTATATTTTTAAAGATTTGTATATTTATGCATACAAGAACTGGGGTGTAAGCCAGAGGTACAGGGGGTGAGAGGATTCACCAGAGTGAGTGGGGAGCAGAACACGCAGATCTAATGAAGTACACTGCTGAGGGGAGCAGTAGGCGAGACAGGAGAGGTCGCCCATGGGGGTGGCTCCCTGGCCAGCCAGAATTGAACTCACGCTGCAGTGGCTGATGGTAGCTTGACAGTGCTGTGTCTTTAACCCCTGTGCCACCGGGGAGGTCTCTGACCATTTTTTCTAGTCTGGATCATGATAGGAGCTGGCCATGCTCTGCAATTGTTAGCTCCCTAGATTTAAATATGGTAGTCCCCTACTTTTTTTACTGTTGATTTAACTGTATTTAAAAATGAACACACTTACCCTTTGCCCTTTCCATTAAGCCTTTGCTGTCATTTTAGTGGAGAGGAAAATACTGATGATACATTTTCCTAGGGACTCCAGCTGAAATTTGGAATACACTTAAGAGAATATTTTATAAAGAGTATATCCAGTATTCCCAGTGGATGTCTGAAACCATAGTACAATATGCTATGTTATTTTCCTGTACATATATAAATTAGGCACAGTAAGAGATTAACAACAGTCACTAATAATAAAATAGAACAATTATAAGAATAATATCTTATTGTGCCTAATTTTTTCAGACTGCAATGAACTGAAATCATGGAAATCAAAACTGAGAATAAGGGGGAACTGCTGTATTTTAACCATTTAATAAATCAAATTTTGATGTTAAAACTTAAGGTGTCTATGTAATGTTCCTATAAGAAAATACGTTTTAAGTTCTAAACATCCAAATTACAAGCAAATCCTTGAAACAGCCTTTCAAAAATTGACAGATGCCTATCTATATTTTTTACTATAAATTATGTCCTTGAATTCACCCCTGAATGACTGTTAAGTGAAATTTAATTTAATTTAATTTAGGCAACCCTAAAGATGTTATTGAATCATTTGAAATTGGTGGCTTCTTATCATGAAGTGAATAAGATGACCTGCCAGAATTTGGCCGTGTGCTTTGGACCAGTATTATTAAGTCAGAGGCAAGAGACTTCCACCCACAACAACAGAGTCTTTACTGATTCAGAAGAACTTGCAACTGCTTTGGATTTTAAAAAACACATTGAAGTTCTTCATTACTTACTTCAACTCTGGCCAGGTAAATGATTCTACGGAAATACTGTTTTCTTTCTGTGATAGTGTATTTGAGTTAGTTAATCATTAAATATGCCCATATGTAATTGAAGAAAATCCTTTTAAGATTTTGCTTTTTCAAATAGCTATGTTGATATTTACCCTTTATATTTCTCCATTTAAATTTCTGTTGTTAATAATATCTTAGACATAGATCTATGTATACATTTTGGATTTAGTCAGATCTGAATGTAAGGACTTGTTTTGTCATTTATTAGCAGTTTGGGCCTCATTGTCTTGTCAGTTGGATTTAATAATATATTTATATAGTTTTTAGGAGGATTAAATAAAAATATATATTCAAGTGCTGAGCAAAGTTTTTTGGCACAAAGTAGATACATAGGACAGATTAATTTCTCTTCTCATTTTTAGTTCAAATGGTTGACAGAAGTCATTTTTTCCTTAAATAGTTCTTCCTGTCATCTTTGCTCTATCATAGTCATTCTTAAAATTATATAGAGTTGAATTGGCAATTGTCTTTTATCTTTCTTATTCATGATTATATTCAGTTATCTTCCTAACATTACCTATCATATAGTTTCAGAACTAAAAGAAGTATGTACTTACTTAGGTCTCGTATGAAGACCCTGTATTTAAGTTCCAAAATTTTGTTGGGCTGTAGCAAGTCCTATGCCCCTCCCCCTCCTAAGTACCAGATGGGAAGGTGCTGAGATGCTTAGTGTGCTACACAGTGGTAAAAGTACTGGGCCTTGTTGTCAGGCTTGGTTTCAAATCTGGACTATGGTACTTGCCAGTAGTGTAGGCTCAGGCAAATACTCAAACTTCTTTAGGCCTGTATTTGCTTTTCTTTAAAGTGTATCTACTTGTTCAGGGTTGTTATGAAGAATGAGATAAAGCATCTAAGGCAATAAACAGTGTTTAGCATAACATTAGCCCCCAGTAAGTGTTCATTGTTATTCTTAAAGCTTTCAACTTTCAAATTTATAAATTTCAAATTTTTCTTTTACATTCCCACCAATGGTACATAAGAGTTCCTTTTCCCCTACATTTTCACCAACACTTGTTGTTTCTCATCTTTTACATACAGGCTTAAAATAATTTCTGATTTATATTTTAACTGAATTAACTATGTATCATTAGTTACTTTAAAATCCTGAATCTTTGGAGAAGTAGTATGATTTCTACTTTGTGCCCACCATAAGGAATCTCTCTTACAGGTTAAAATTTTGAATGTTTCCTAGCTTTTTCTAGAATGGCTTTAATTTTAAGCAGTAGGAATTGGAAGAAGAGCCCTCTTATTCTACTCACAAGTAGAAACTTGCTTGCCTGGAGGTGCATTAAGTTTACTATTAGTACCCGAGTTCTTCATCATTAATTCTATATTAGTTAACGCCTGCCTAAAATATCACATTGTCATTTTAAGTTTAGAATAAAAAACTTGCTTTACATACTCTGTTATAGAAAAAGTAGACTCAAATTTCATATGCTTTTTCCTTCAGTAACAACTAAACAACTATCAAAAATTTGTGTTGTTGGATTTTAAAATAACAGTCCCTTTTTCTATATCTTATGATTTTTTTCAGTTATAGTTTTTCAGACAAAGGACAGAACAGAAAAATTATAGTTTTGTATTCTAAGTCACTTACTTTTGGATTCAAGAGAAGGCAGAAATCAGGTAGATGGAGTGTAGTTACTGACTGAGAACTTTGAAGGTGACATAGTGAATGTGCCATAAAATATTTATGGGCATTTAGGGGAAGATTCTGGCTTTACTTGCTGTGCATATCTTACCTATTTTTCTTGGATTTTCTTCCACTCTAGAAGTAAAAAGAGTTGGTTTTCCCTCCCCTCCTGCCCTGTTTTCTTTTTACTTTCTTAACCTGTTGTTTTGTGGTGTTTTTTGTTTTTTCATATGGGACAAGAATGTAGTTTGTCTTCCAAGTAATTAGTTAGAGTCCTAACATATTGGCACTGTTGCCAGTAGTTTTGTTTTTTTTTCCTGATTGTTTTCTCCCAAGCTCTAAATTTCTTTCAAAGGAGTTTCAGGACCAGACTGGCAGCAGGTAGTAGAACAAAATGCAAACACACTTCCATTTAACCAAAACAGTTTTCATTTTTTTAATGTATGGTTCACAAAATTACTGCTTTTAAAATAGGTATTTTTTTTTAAGATCTAATTACTGATAGACACCTTTTCACTTTACAGATAAGAACATAGTTTTATAGAGAGTGTAACTCATAGACCAGCTGTTTATTGTATCACTTTTTTTTTTAAAGATTTATTTATTTATGCATACAAGAGCTGGGGTATAGGCCAGAAGTGCAGGGGGTGAGAGGATTCACCAGAGACAGAGTGGGGAGCAGAACAGGCAGGCAGACTGAAATACACTGCTGAGGGGAGCAGCGGGCAAGACAGGAGAGGTCTGCAGCTCCATGTGGGTTGCTCCCTGGCCAGGGATTGAACTTGTGCTGCAGAGGCTGCCAACAGCTTCATAGATTGCGTCCTAACCCCTTGTGCCACCAGGGAGGCCCTGTTATATCACATTTTCTATGCTAAGTGGATGGATTTGGGGCAGGGTTTGTTTTTGGGTTTTTTTTTTTGAAAATGCTAAGATTTTCCATAGTCCTTTTTGTTTTATTTTTCTCATAAGTTTAAGCTGCATGATATCAGGGACTATATTTTGCTCACCTTTATATTCCCAGGTCCCAGCAGAACAGAACGCCAATTAGACATTCAATATCATCTGTTAAGCATGATAGTTACATTATAGATAAAAGATGGGTAATGTGGTAAAAACAAGATAAAATTAAGGTTCTTAATATTTACTACATTTGGAAATTTTTTTTTGGCAACTTCATAGACTGCATTTTTAATTTTATTCTGTTGAAGATAGGTCGTCAACAGTGTTGAGAAACCCAGAAATTTTGGGATTAAAATTAGCCATTTTCTCTGCATATGTAATAGGAAATTGATTTTGCAAAAACTGAATTTTTAGTCTAAATTGATACAAGGTATCAATTTAGTTGGTTTCTTAAGTATTTAATTGGTTTCTTAAATATTTTCAAAGAAAATATCCAAAAATAATGTTGGGTAATGGTTCAACAGTTTAAACAACTGGCAGTAAAACTGAATCTGGATTTTGCTGATGAATGTCAGAAAATGCAGGTGAATGTCAGAAAATTTTGAGTTCAAAAATGTTTGACTTTGGTTGGCTCACAAACCAGATGACCTCAAGATTAATTGAGTACTGTGATAGGGAAATCAATAGGCATGGCATTTTATCACAAAGGTCAGCAATATTACAGAAAATGAAGGGAGGGAAACAAGGAGACTTAATGAAGATAAGCAGCTAAAGGAGGAAAAGGAATGTGAATAATTAAACAATGGAAAAATTCAGATATCCATTCTACAATTACATCAGTAAATAAGTTGGAACAATCTATATTGATACTGATATTAAAGATCATTCTGGAGTTTATATCATGCCTTTTCCTAAATTTTAGATCAAGAGCTTTTAACTATACTTAATGATATATAATAGCCATCACAGAATTGCAGATAAATAGACATGCTGAAAATTTACCTATTTACAATTATCAAGTATTTTAATAAGATCTAAGTGAAAAAAATATTACATGATCTCTGAAAAATGTTATCACTATAAGTGGGAGAACTGAACCATATGAATATTTTTTATTATTTTTCATTTATCTTATTTTGTACAAGGAAAAAAGCATTCATTGTAAAGTTAGTGTACTGAAGTATAAAGTTAGTATACTAAAGGTTCCCTGTAATCTAGTGAAGGGAAGTATAGAGAGGCACTTATTCACAGAGAATAACAAGTACAAAATCAAAAGTTTTTAATACTTGTACCTCAACATTTAAATTAAGTTATTTTATATGTGGAAGCTGCTTAGACAAATGTTTTGTTCAGTGTATACAAAAGAGTAAGCAGTAAAGCCTTATTTTCTTACATAGTAATATGTCTTTATGGTAAACAGTAGTGCTACTACAATAAATTCTTAGAAGAAAGCAGACTTAATATGAGGAATGTAATTTGCAACTGTTAGATTCTTAACCAGAATGGGAAAATAAAATATCTGTACTGTTTTCAGGCAATAAATGAAGACTATTAGTAACTAATGCTGTATAATCAAACTCAGGTAACAAGTGGGCAAGTCTAGTATTAATGCATTTCATCAAAGTGAAATTTGGGCTGCTTAGTAAATTATGACACTGCTGCTAATAACCACCAAGGTCAGAACTTTTAGAGTGGTCACTTGAGATGCCTTTACCTCATTTTAGATGTTTGCAGACAAAGGAACTTTGTCTTTTTTTTTTCTTTCTTTGTTTCTATACCAACATGCCTTGCCTGCTTTTGCTGTAGCTTTTAATTTAGAAGAAGCTATCAGCTTAGCTAATGTTTGAATTATAGTTAGATGATAATAATTAACTTGCACAGAAAATTAACCAACGTTCAAAATTGACTTGTTTTTGGTGATGCTATGATATAGCATGAATTAGCACCACTGAACATGTTGGCTTCTGTCCCTAATCTTAAATTTATATCTGGTGATAGAAAAAATAATTATGGAATGCTCTTTTTGATAGTGTGCATGTTTTTGTTTTAATGCATGTTTGTAGTTGATTATTAAAGAGCTTATCTTTAACTCTATTTTTTTAAGGCCAGTATTACTGTCACTAAACCAAGTGTGTTGTTTGTTTTTAGTGCAATGTGTTACTATCAAAGAATCAACAGACAATTTATTCCCAGAACAGAAGTCTTCTCTAAATTATTTGAGACAAAAGAAGGATCGACCCTACTTGTTAAATTTGAGTGGTACTGATTCATCAAGTGTTCTTAGACCAAAGCAAACCAGATTAGACAGTCCACTGAGCAATCGTTATGCTGGAGACTGGAGCAGCTGTGGAGAAAACTACTTTTTAAATACTACAAAGGAAAATTTAAATGATGTGGATTATGATGATGTCCCTTCAGAAGATAGAGAAAATTGTAGCAAAATGTATGGACCAGATATAATGATTGAACAGCCAATTCCCATGTCTAAAGAGTGCACATTTCAGACATATTTGACAATGCAGACAATTGAGTCTACAGTGGATCGAAAAGTTAATCTCAGAGATCTTCAAGAGAGTATCGATACTTTGATTGGAAATCTGGAACGTGAGCTCAACAAAAACAAGCTTAATATGAGTGTTTGAGATTAACAATTTTTATTTGCTTTTTCACAGTGACTTAAAATTTCAAATCTATTTCCTCACTTTCTTATACCTCTCACAGTGTGTTTTTGTTTTTTTACTATTGAAATACTCAGCTAATTTCTAATAAGCTCATGTGATTCAATTAAAACACTAGCCACTAATATTTTTACTTATTTCATAAGGAAATTTTTCTGGGGGTAAAGATAACTTGGACTTCTTGTGAATATTTTAATAAATTGTGCCAATTCTGTGGAGAAAATTTTTAAATGCACTTCTAAGGTTCAGTAAGTTATTAGGCCCTCAAGGTTTTTGTGCTTTACGGGAACTGCTCTTCTGCAGCTGAACCACCGTGCCTTTTAGAGGATTGGTACAGTGGCCCAGGCCCTTCTGCCGCAGTTTGTGCCTATGTCTACTGCATCATCACTTAGCCACATTTCATTTGCAATGCAAATGCTGCTATGAGAGAACTTTTTATAAATAAAAGTAAAGTTATACAAATATTAATGTATTCTGTATTAACATTCAGTAATTATTTAAGCTTAAAATTAAATATTTTTATAATCCTGAAAATATGTATATATTTATAAGTACATAGATGTATAGATTTTAGAGTGGAGGAGAGGTTGACTGCAGAATCACATGTATCTTTAAAGAATATGTGTCATGAGGCCAAAAATTATAAGCTTAAAAATGTCTTTTCAGGGAAAGAACATTTAAGTTAAAGGAGGAGTTACATAGAAACACTTGAACAAAAACTCTCTATAAGCTTTGAACAGGAATAATAGACATTTTTCAGGTTCACAGAAAATCACAATATCCCCAGTGAAAAGTCATCTTCTAAATTGAAACCCTCTCACTTCTTAAGGGATTAAATGCCCAGATTTTTGCACTGGTGATTTCGATTAAAAAAAATTTCATGTTTTCTATGCATTTTTATATTCTGCTTTTTAAAACAAAGTAATTATACTTTAAAACATATTTATTTGTAGTAGTGCATTTATAACATTGACTTTATAATTGCCCTCATTTGTTTCTTAAGAAATATTGCCAGCATACTGACATGGTATTGCTTTTTAAAAATTAAATTATTTCGGCTAAGTTTATCTACAAGGGAGTCATTATAGCAATGAACAGCAGTGTTTTAAAATGTAAATTTAGAAGCCTTTTTTAAATGAAATTGGAATGTATTTTTTTAAGTTTTATACCTACAGAATTATAATTTTAAAATTATGAATAATATTTGAATTGCCAACTTAAAGATGTAGCAGCTATTAAAAAACTGACTTCTTGATGTTTTTTAAATGTCAAGGTATTTAACTATTTCTATGCAATATGTATTAGTAATGGAACACATTGTTATTTAATTTGAAAATCCAGTTGTTAAAAAGGTGATGTCTTTTATGTGAAATTTTCATTTTTTAAAGTTTTGAATAACAATTCAAAAGCATATATAATAGGTACAACTATTGGCGAAACAGTCAAAAGAAAGGTAAATGTGTTGTAGGAGACTGTCTCAGTTGTCTTCCTTTCTTGGCTATGTCATGTATATTGTATGAATTGAGTAAGTTGTTCCAGAAATGTAAAAGTTTCATTAAAATGTGATAACCTTGGTGTCATGCTACTTATTATCATAATATTGTCAAGATCATTTATTTTGATGCCATTCTTCTTAAACAGAGATCTTTATATGTTATCTATAAACATGTTTAATAACATGTTTTGTTCCAAATTGAATTTTTTAGAATCTGAAATACTTTAAGAGCTAACTTAGCTTGTTTTATCTGAATGGGAATTGTTTTAAAATTAATCTCTGCCTACTTACATAGGAAATATTAAATAGTCTTTGTCTTATGAATTACTGAGTCATAATATAAATCTCTTTTGTTGACTGCTGTATTCAGTAGTGCTCATTTAGGGTGCTGAAATGTTTTATGTTAAAAATAAGTCAGAATTTCACAGGTGTTTACATATCAAAGTACATAAGATTTGTGTTTGCCCTTGCTATACCTTGCCTCATTTTTTAAAAAAAAAGATTTATTTTTTTATTTTTTAAAGATTTTATTTATTTTTATACAAGAACCGGGGTACAGGCCAGATGCACAGGAGGGTGAGAGGATTCACCAGAGACAGAGCGGGAAACAGAACAGACAGACTGAAGAAATACATTGCTGAGGGGAGCAGCGGGAGAGACAGGAGAGGTCTGCTTCGCCATGTGGGATTCTCGCCAGCTGGCTGGGATCGAACCTGCGCTGCAGAGGCTGCAGACAGCTTCACAGTGCACTTCTCAACCACCTGCGCCCCAGGGAGGCCCTAAAAAAGATTTATTTATTTATGCATACAAGAGCTGGAATGTAGGCCAGAGGTACAGGGGGGTAAGAGGATTCACCAGAGACAGTGGGGAGAAGAGGTGGATTGACTGAAATACACTGCTAAGGGGAGAAGCAAGTGAGACAGGAGAGGTCTGCTGCACCATGTGGGTTAGCTCCCTAGCTGGGGATTGAACTCGTGGTGTAGTGGCTGGTGATAGCTTTTGATAGCATTGAAACTTAAACCCTGTGCCACCAAGGAGGCCCAAATACATCATTTATTTCTTCATAGAAATTGTAAACAAATGTTGATCTTAATGTTGATCTGATTCAAGTATGCACTTTTTGCTAGAAATGGGAAAACCTATTTTTTATTTTATTAAAATAGAATACTTTCAGGGTCTTCCTCGTGGTGCAGGAGTTATGCCTTAGAACTATCAAGCTATGGCCAGCCACTGCAGCATGATTAGATCCAGGGCCAGGGTGCTAACCCACATGGTGCAGCAGACCTCTCCTATCTGCCTGCTGCTCCCCTCAGCAGTGTGTTTCAGTCAGTTTGCCTGTTCTGCTCTTCACTCTGTCTCTGGTGAAACCTCTTACCCCCTGCACCTCTGGCCTACACCCTAGTTCATCTATGCATAAAAAAATAAATCTTAAAAGGAACCAGAAAATACTTTCATAAAGTTGAATGAATTCCTTCGTCAAATGGAATTCTTCCTTATTAGAAAGAATAGCAAAGATCACTTTAGGCCTCAGGCACTGCAATTAATGTTTTTATTTTTCTCAATGACAAGTGTTTGTTTTAAGCCTGTGAGAAAAATACCTGAGTTGGGTTAACTTGATCCTATTTGTTTGATAAGGCTGTCAGCATGATTTTAGGTCATTTGAGTTAAACTTTCTTTTTTGTTGTTTAATGGAGATATTTATTTAGTGCAAACCTGGTGTTAACCTCAATATGCTACTTTGACTGGAAACTCTACTCTTTAGAATAAACTCTTCCAAGTAGAGTTTAAAATTTCAACTTTAGAAAAGGACAATGGATATTAAATTAAGAAAAGGGAAAATCCCTCACATTCAAGATGTTTTGTGAGAATTTGGAGACACCAAGCCCAAAGTTCACATATTTTCACAGCTTCAGATATTGAACAGTGACCCGTTGACCTTCGTTCAAGACAAGATGCAGGTAGCCAGCCTGTTTGTGTCTGTTCTTGCCCAACTTTCCCCCCGTAGCCATTATAAAACCCAAGTTTTAACTTAAGAGCAAGTCTGAATCATTAGGTAAGTGAAAATAGCTTGTCGAAACTGGCAGATAAGAAATGTCAGCGCCATCTGAAATAAAGTACTGGCTGTATAAGGTTATGAATCTGTTTGATCTGTAGTCCATGTCAAAACTCACCTGTAAATCCAACTAGCTATAAATAAAAGACATTTATTATGGATACTTTCAAATATAAAATTGAAAATTATGCAGTGAACACCCATGTAGCTACAAGTGAGATTCTAAAGCATCTTATTATATTTGCTTGATTGTATATCTATCCACCGGAGTCTGTCTCAGTTTTTGGTACATTTTAAGGTAAGTGGCAGACATCAGTATACTTCACAATAAATGTCATATTTGAAGTCCAAAAAATTGGAAATGAACTTTGTGTGAATATAATTAGCCTTTAAAAGAGTCACATAATATCTGAATTCCCTGCAAATCCTAGGTTTCATCATGGTTAGATAGATCCAGCATTGCTATTACTAGCCTCTAAAATGCAATGTGTAATTTGAGTGTCTTGGTTTCCTTTCCATGTTATTTTTAGATATCCTAGATTTCCATCATTCGCAGATAACTTTCATACTTTCTATCACATTCATGTTATATTATTTTCTCCAAACATATGGTTGAAATACATTTTATTTATTTATTTAAAAAGATTTATTTATTTATTTATTTATACAAGCACTGGGTACAGTCAGAAGCACGGGAGGGTGAGAGAATTCACCAGAGCCAGAGTGGGGAGCAGAGCAGGCAGAAGGACCGTGATACGCTGGAGAGGTCTGCACACCATGTGGGACCCTCCTCTGGAGGCTGGGGAGCAGCCAGGGATCGAACTGGCACTGCAGAGGCTGCGGGCAGCTTCGCAACCCAGCGCTCAACCGCTGCGCCACCGGGGAGGCCCTGAAATACATTTTAGAGTAAAACTTCCTATCACTACTTTAAGTGGAAACCTAGTATCACCTGTCAAAGATAATTATTTTTTTTAAAGATTTATTTTTTTTAAGTATACAAGAACTGGGATGTAAGCTAGAGGTGTGGGGGGGGGGGGTGAGAGGATTCACCAGACAAGAGTGGGGAGCAGAACAGGCCGATCACTGAAATACACTGCTGAGGGGAGCAGCAGGCGAGACAGGAGAGGTTTGCTGAGCCTTGTGGGTCACCTCCCTGGCCAGGTATTGAACTCATGCCGCAGTGGCTGGGGATAGCTTGATAGCACTGAGATTTAACTCCTGTACCTCCAGGGAGGCCCCTAATTATTTTTTTTTAATACACTAAATTTATAATGTATTCCTTGGGATGCATACTGCACTTTGGGAAATACTGAGTTATAGTCCCTGCTTTTCCCCCTTTTCCTATCATAATTATTGGAATACAATAGAAATCAAAACTGCATTAGAAGGTAGACAGATACAAAACACGGTATTCTTTGTAAGAGACCAAATCACCACATCCAGACTTAGCCAGTTCTCACTTGGAGCTGGCAAAGGAGTGAGATGAGGGGTTTCCTTCAGCAGGGCAAGGATGGGTCTGTACACAGCCTGGTCAGATTGTGTCCCAGTGGGGCCTGTGTGACCTGTGTCATCAGCCCCAGCAGCCTTGCGCTGGTAGAAACAGTGTCAAAGCCCAGTGCTTGCAGCTTGAACTCCTAGGGTGTTCTCACAGCTGTAGCCCTGACCATATTTCCTTCTTTATTTTGTTTTCCCTTATACTTTGAACCCTCTGCCAGCATATCCTCCTTCCAACTATCTCTCTGTTCACATAGGTATGGCTCTAGACCAGCAACACACCTATCTTTGGCTTCTGAAATTAGAACCAAGACACAGGAGCAAGGCACATCGAGATCAAAATAACCAGATTTACTGCTGACAAAGGTAAGCTGGAGAATGCAGCTTGGGTGTACAGCCAAGTGGGCTTCTTCCTGCACACCTGATCTGGTCTGTTCCACTCTGTCACTGGCATAGGTGTTTAAAAACAAGCCTCTCCTGGCAGGAGTAAATCCTGTCAGAGCTATAAAAAAGACATGTGTGCATTACCAACCGGCTGGCTTGGTGCGTGAGAGAACACAGAAGGCACCCAGCCAAAAGCCCTCAAGTCCCGCTCAACTCATCACTGAGTGAGTCACAATTGTGACTTGCAGAGCAGTAACCAAGGGAGTCAGAGAAGCTGGAAGTGACCCTCCCATACTCTTTCCTCTGGGAGATGAGGTTCCTCCCTTGTATGGCAATATGAGAACAGGATGTTAACCCCTAACAATTACCTTCTATTGCTTCCTCCTATAGTGACCAGATGTCACAGGATGAACTTTGGGGTCCTTCATCAAATGGAACAAGAAATGAAAATGCTGAACTAGTGTTGGCAGCCAGAAACAACTTGTAAAGATTTCCCAGGTTAATTGCTAGACAATTGCTGCCATTGAGCACCCTGGCTAATCTTTAAAGTGGCCCAAATTGGATATAGTCTCACTTCTGAGAAATCTTTTCCTCTTCAAGCCCCTGTGGCTGTGTGCCAGCTCAGGCACCCTGCGTCTCAGACATCCCAGTCGGTCTCGCCTTTCCCCCTGTGCCCAGTAGGATTCACCTTTACCCCCAGGAGAAATTTTCCTTCCTTTTTTTCTATAGTCTCACCTGGAAGTAGACAGTCAAAATATGGTCTGATTAAAATCTAGGTTTGATGGTAATGTTTATTTGTACTTTACTTTTAAATGAAAGTGTATTAAGTCTCTTTAAAGAATATGCATGAGAAAATGTCAGAGAAACTCTTCTTTCTCAGTTCTGTTAGCTGTGGACTCCCTCTATACTGCTACTGCAGTCCCATGTCATGGTCACTTCCAAAAGATTGCCAGATTTTGCATTAGCTATTTCTACTTTGTTTCTCTACTTCCATCCTTAGTCACCACCACAGAGTAGCACTTAGCTATTTCCTTCATGCATTTATACAAGTCAGAGTCACAAAGGTTACAAAAGTTGGGCTTCTAGCAAATCACTTAGTGGAAATTTTATGAAAGTCAGAACTGCATATGTAAATGTAGGCAAACATAATACATGAAAGGCCTCAACTAGCCAAAACAACTTTGGAAAAAAACAATGTTTGAGTACCAATACAATTTGATTTTAAGATGACTTGTAAAGTGATAGTAGTCAAAACAGTATGTCATTGCTATATGTCATCAGGATAGACAAATAAATACATGAAATACAATAGAGAGTTCAGTAATAGACCAACTGATTTTTGACAATGACAATTCAGTGAAGAAAGGATAGTCTTTTCAACAATGGTACTGAAACAATTGGATATTTACATGCAAAAAAAGGTATTTTGATCCGTATCTCATACTGTACATAAAAGCCAACTGAAAATGAATCGTAGATCTAAATATAAAGCCTAAAATTACATAACTTTTAGAAAAAAACCTTGGGTTATCAAAGATTTATCAGGTCATCAAAAAGATAATCCATTAAAAAAAAAACCCTGTATAACTGATGATCATCAAAAATTTAAAATGTCTGCTTTCTTTTTTTAAAAAAATATTATTTATGCATACAAGAACTGGGGTGTAAACCAGAGGTACAGGGGGTGAGAGAATTCACCAAGGAGAGTGGGGAGCAGAACAGGCAGATCTACTGCATACATTGCTAAGAGGGGCAGTGGGTGAGACAGGAGAGGTCTGTTGCGCCATGTGGGTTGCTCCCTGGCTGGCTGGAATCTGATTTGTGCTGTAGTGGCTGGTGATAGCTTGATAGCTCTGTCTTTAACCCCTGTGCCACCAGGGAGTCCCTGGTCTGCTCTTTGAAGTCACAGTTAAGAGAAAGAGAAACCAGACCACAGACTGGGAATAAATGTTTGCAGGTATCTGATAAAGAACTTGAATCCAGAATATATGAAGAAATCTCAAATATATGGCACACTTTTTATTGTTTCTTTAGAGACAGATCCTTTTATGTGTCATTTTATATTTTATCCTTTTGTTTCACATAGAGAAATTAGTGAATTTACAGATAAAATCTTTGTTGACATTTCCCTCCTCCCTTGGAATCTTTTTATGAGCTCCTGGTGGACTGACTAATGGCCCCAGAGATGTCTATGTCCTAATGCTTAGAACTTATGAATGTTACTATATATGGCAAAAAGAATTTTATAGATATGATTAAGGATTTGAGATGGGGTAATTTTCCTAAATTATCTAGATATGCCCTAAATATGACAAGTGTCCTTATAAAAAGGAGCAGAGGACCTCTCTAGTGGGGCAAGGGGTCAGGACTCAACCTATGAAACTATCTGCAGCATGAGTTCAATCTCCGGCCAGGGAGCAACCCACATGGTGCTACAGACCTCTCCTGACTCTCCCACTGCTCTCCTCAGCAGTGTATTTCAGTCAATCTGCCCATTCTGTTCTCCACTCTATCTCTGGTGAATCCTCTCACCCCCCACACCTTTGGCCTGTACCCCAGTTCTTGTATGCATAAGAAATAAATCTTTAAATAAATAAATAAAAAGGAGGCAGGGGGAGATTTGACTACAAAAGAGGAAAAAGTGGTGTGAAGATGCAAACAGAGATGGAAGTGACACAGCAATGAACCAAGGACTAGCGCAGCCATCAGAAGCTGAAAGAGGCTGGGAATGGATTCTGCAAAGGCGTCTTCAGCAGCCAGCCCCGCCCTGCCAATGCTTTGATTTTAGTTCCATTAAGACTCAGTGAAGACTTCTGACCTCCAGAATGGTTAGAAAACGAATTTCCATTGTTTTAAGCTACTGAGTTCATGGTAATTTGTTAAGAAATTAATACAGCCCCTTACTTCACAATCCTCTTTAATTTTTTTTTTTTATAGAGGCATGTTATTTATTTATTTATTTGTTTGTTTTGTTTACACATGCACTGGGTACAGTCAGAAGCGCGGGAGGGTGAGAGAATTCACCAGAGCCAGAGTGGGGAGCAGAGCAGGCAGAAGGACCGAGGTACACTGCTGAGGGGAGCAGCGGGCGGCAGGAGAGGTCTGCGCACCATGCGGGACCCTCCTCCGGTGGCCGGGGAGCAGCAGGGGATCGAACCAGCGCCGCAGAGGCCGCAGGCAGCCTCGCAACCCAGAGCTCAACCGCTGCGCCACCGGGGAGGCCCCCTCTTTAATTAATTTTTGCAGGTTATTTGTTATTGTTCTTTTTTAACTTTTTCTTTCAGTGAGTCCTTTTTAGACATTGGCGCAAAGCTATATATTTAAAATGTGATTAAAAAATGAGTTTATAATGGTCCTTCATGGTACAGGTAGGCGCTCCCTTACTCCTAAACTCTCTTCCCTACTTCTGCTCTAGCTGTAAACAACTAGGGCCTTGCATGGATATGGTCCGGCATCTTCAAAGTGTAGTTACCCTCCCAGCCCCCACTCCAGCTTTCCTTCCAACTCGGTGGTTCTTGGAGAAAATGCGTGTCAATTTTGGACACACACACATCCCTCAGCTCCACCCCCCAGGACATTTAACAATGTGTGGACACATTTTTGTTGTCACAGTTGAGGAAGTGCTACTTGTATCTAGTGAGCAGAGGCCAGGAATACTGCTAAATGTCTTACAATGCAGAGGATGTCCCTCATAACAAAGAATTATTTGACCCCAAATGATTATAGTGTCAAGGTTGAGAAATTCTGTTTTACTCTTTCATTCCCAGCTCAACTTCATCTGCCTAACTCTTCAGGCTTCTGTTCAGAAGGTGCTTCTTCAGAAGCAGGTAGGTGAGATAGCCTTTCTGCCATTGCTTGTTCTCCTGTGATTCACCTTTTAGGCAATTGATTCTTATCCCTGGCAGTGTCTCTGTCCTTTTACAGTCACCATGGGCAGTTTTTACATGCAGGCAACACTGAGAACCCCTGCTTAAATGTGGGTTCTTTAGGGGTGGGTAGCATAGATAAAGCCAGCTATGTGTTTCCCAGCTTAGAACACTGTTTTACAATTGCTTGCAAATATTCATTCCTTTCCAAGCTATATATGCTTGGGCAAGAGTTTTGATTATACAAAGTAAAATACTCAAAGGCTTCAAATATATTTCTATAATATCATTTATTCTTTTCCTTGCATGGTATTTTTTAAAACTGTTTTTTTTCTTTTTATAAAAATCGTTTGCTTTTAAAAATTCAAATAACAAAACCCTTCAAATGAAATGGAAAAGTGCAAAAACAAAAACAAAAATCATCAGAAATTGAATATCTAAAATTTGGTTGATGTTGATAATTATGTTGGTGAATATCTTTTCAGATATCTCACAGTTAAAATGAAATATATATAGAGTACATATGACATGACAATGGGATCATATATTTTCTGTTATTTACTTTTTTTTAAGATTTATTTATTTATGCATACAAGAACTGGGGTGTAGGCCAGAGGTGCAGGGGGTAAAAGCATTCACCAGAGACAGCGTGGGGAACAGAACAGGCAGGTTGACTGAAATACACTGCTGAGGGGAGCAGCAGATGAGACAGGAGAGGTTTGCTATGCCATGTGGGTAGCTCCCTGGCTGGGAATAGAACTCAGGCCATAGGGGTGATAGCACTGAGACGTAACTCCTACGCCACCAGGGAGATCCTTTATTTTCATCCTTTAGAATTATCCCTGGAAAACACAACCTACATTATTTATATTTATTGAATATATTTTCACGTCATATTTGCAAACAACAATGCATCTGGAAGCAGTGACACTTCATTTTTGTTTTAACCATTGTTTCCCCAGTACTCGGCCAAGGTTGGTTTCTTTAGTGTTTAGCATTCTACTCTGAGGGTGTGCAGTTGTTTTCCATGAGCCTCTGACCCTCAAACAGCTCATCAGACATGGAAGGAGTGAATTCATCACACAGCATTTAATTTGCTGAGATATTTGACTTCCAGGTGGGGGCCTTGCCTGGTTACCTAGTAGCTAATCTGGCAATGGCAACCTAGCAACAGATGGAAAGCTGCTGCGCCAGCGGTACCAGGGTACAGGGCACATGGAGATGTGAATTATTTACAGTGGTGGATTAGTGTGGAAGCTGTAGAAGTGTCCCCGGGGCCACTGTGTACTGCAGTCAATTGCCTTTACCTCTGAAGCAAACACATAGATATGTTTATCTAAGGAGCAGAAAATAGACTTGTTTAATTTTACAGTTTTTGGTAAAGAATCAATTTGTAAAGCTGAATGACAATTAAACTTAATCTAAATAAATAAAGTATTTAATTTCTGAGTAGCTGTAAGCATTTTAAGTTCTGCAAAAAGAAAAAAGGCTACTGTTCCCATTTTAAGTACTATATTCAACATGTTTGGTCTCATATTAAAATGATCAAAGGCTAATATTAAATTAGACATGTAGAATCACTGCTTAAGTCATATTTGAGCATGAGAGAATTCCCATTATCATTACTAATAACAGAAATATTAACATAGGAGATTAATAGTGGATTAAGAAGAAACATGATGGTTTTCTGGGGGTGGGGGTGGGGCCGTGTGTACCTGAAACTATGCAAGAAATAGAGGTAACATATACTAAGCGCCCACTATGTGCAGGAACTTTACATGCACGGTCTGTATGAGGTAGGGATAATTCTCATTTTACAGGTAATGTAAGTAGGACTTAGAGGACAGCACAGCTTGTGTAGGTGACGAAACTGAAGGTCAGAATCAGGTCTGCTAGAATCTCAAGCCCCTGTTCTTTCACTGCACTGTATGCCAGTCCAAAAGACATAAGGGCGGAAAAATAAGACTGGATTGTCCCACAGTACAATTGGGAAGGAATGGGGAATAGGGGATAAAGCTGTAGCTGTGGCGATTGGAATGCTACACACCAGTTAAATTCATTTTCATCACACCTTCTATTCC
Organism: Talpa europaea; assembly: GCF_964194135.1. NCBI lineage: Eukaryota > Metazoa > Chordata > Mammalia > Eulipotyphla > Talpidae > Talpa > Talpa europaea. The sequence goes on from NC_140076.1 coordinate 41,775,525, forward strand.
CACACCAGGCAACTCTTAAGGTAGTGGGCTTATTTTTTTTTTTTTTTTTAAGATTTATTTATTTATTTATACAAGCACTGGGTACAGTCAGAAGCCTAGGAGGGTGAGAGAGAATTCACCAGAGCCAGAGCGGGGAGCAGAACAGACAGACCGACGAAACACACTGCTAAGGGGAGCAGTGGGAGGCAGGAGAGGTCTGCGCACCATGTGGGACCCTTGCCGGTGGCCGGGGATCAAACCGGCACTGCAGAGGCTGCTGGCAGCTTCGCAGCCCAGCGCTCAACCACTGCACTACCGGGGAGGCCCTGGGCTTATTTTTTTTTTAAAGATTTACTTATTTTTATACAAGAGCTGGCCAGAGGTACAGAGGGTGAAAGGATTCACCAGAGACAGAGCGGAGAGCAGAGTAAGGCAGATGACCAAAATACACTGCTGAGGGGAGCAGCGGGCGCGACAGGAGAGGTCTACCACGACATATGGGTATCTCCCTGTCCGGCCGGGAATCGAACCAGCACTGCAGAGGCTTCACAGCTTCACAGCGCTGCGCTCAACCTACTGTGCCACCAGGGAGGCCCAGTGGGCTTATTTTTATGTGTCTCCTCCTATATCCTAGGTGCTACAGGACACACCAGGAGGTGCTTTGCAGAAGGATGAGTGCCTGATAAGCAGATGGGGCAAGAGCCCTTGAAACTTGTGCTATGACTATGACCCCATTGGTGGTCTATGCTGGAGTAAAGATAAGACCTGGAAAAACTGAGGTTAGTAACACAAAATGAAACTGCTGTACTAAGCTGATAGGAACTGATAACAGAAGTAAGATGAACCCTATGTTTACTTTCTATAGCAAGACTGTTATAATCATGTTGTATTTGTAAATCAAGTAAAGCACCATGGAAGCTTACTAAACTGCTTACACTGTGCCAGACACCATACTGAGCTCTTTCTTCACAGCCATGAGGCAGACATTATTCAATTGCCATTATCCTTTATTCTATGGTGATTAAACCCTGCTTTTGTTTGTGACCACAATGGGCCCGCCCCAGGTAAGGGCTTATGTCACGCAGGCATGATACTTCTGTTCTCTGTAGTTTATTTCTTTTGCCCTAAGGGGCCACACAGCCCACTTATGTCCAGAACTAAGCAGAAGTCTGCTGGGTGGAGTTGGGAGACTGGGAGACTGATTGTGCATCTCCTGAAGGTCAACAGGCAGAATCCCTTGCCCTTTTCAGGTCTTTGTACAAATGTCACTTTCCCTGTAAGAGTACACTAAATACCCTACTTAAAAATGTAGAGACAGAGGAGCCTTCCTAGTGGCCTAGGGGTTAAGTCTCAGCACTACCACAGCTACCACCTCCCCTGCCTTAGAAGATCCCCAGCCTGGAGCTTAACCCACAACGGGGCACAGCAGACCTTTCCCGTCTTTCCCACTGCTCCCCTCAGCAGTGTATTTCACTGGATCCGCCTCTTCTGCTCCCCACTCTGAGTCTGGTGAATCCTCTCACTCCCCCACCCCCATCTCTTACCAGTTCTTGTATGCATAAATAAGTAAAAATAAGTCTTTTAAAAATTTCAAAAATGGTTAATTGCAAGATGCACCCTGGGGCATTCCAATAATGATAACTAACATGTGCTGGCTACCTTCACTTTATGCAGTGCTCATTTACCCCTTATAAAAGTGTTTCAGGGCAAATCCTCTCAATCTGACTTGATGGAAGGGGAATCTGTCCCACAGCTACAAGTCATCTGTCCATAGGAACACAGATGAATCAGTGTTCGCATGGATCTGACTTTTGATGTAAATAAGACTTCAAGTTTTATTTCTTCTAGCAACTGAATATATAATTACCTTGGCATCATCCTTTGTTTTCCCTTCTCCATACAATCATACTTTCATTTCTATTTTCACATTGAACTGCAGAACAAGATAGTCTAATCTTTTACCTTGGACCATTACTACCGGCTCCTAATAGGATTTCCTGCCAGAGACTCTCCCTGCTCTAATCCATTCCTTATCTTCCTAAAAAAAAATGATTATGTCACCTTCCTGCTTAGCCCTTCCATTAGGACCCTATAATCTGCAAATTATAATCCAGCTTCTTTAGCTTGTATTATAAGAGTCTTCACAACCTGGATCCTAGCTGCTTTTCTACTCTCATCTGCTCCTCTCCCTGCAACCCCACTTTCCACACCACCCAATCCCCTGTGACATCGAACCTCTTCTTGAGCTACACCTCTCTCACAGTTCAGTTTCACATGCTGTTTCCCTTTTGTGCCCACACTTGTTAACCCCCCAGTAAAATATTGACTAGAAGATGTGACGGTAAATACCAAGTCTTTTTTACATCTTGGAGGCAAAATTTTCAACTTTTCACCATTAAGTATGAGATTTGTTGTAGGATTATTTTTAAATTACCTGCATTTATCTAAAAACAGAAGTAAGTTCCCTTCTTTTTACACAAAAGAAATTTTATTTCACAATTTTTTTTTACAAAGAAGAATTTATGTTTGTTTTATCATGAATGGGTATCAAATCTTGTCAAATGTTTTTCTGCATTTATTTGATATCAAATTCTCTTTTAATCAATCATTGATTTCTACTGTTTACCTTATATTCCCTGGACATGCCCAACATAATCTTCAATTGGAATAATTCTTTGAAACATTTATTTCTGGATTCATTATCCTAGTATTTTTTTTATATCATTATTGAGGAAACACTAATTTATAGCACTGTATATGATTCAGTGGTACAGGGTCATACCCTTCAGGTCTGTGTTACCACAAACACCCACTACCAAGGAACCTATAGTCCTCCACCGTAGTCCATTGGACCCACTCCCCTTTTGCCTCCCCCCCCCCATTCTGGAATTGTTGCTACTTTTTTATTTAGTATGTTTTATTTAGTATGTATTGCCCTGCAATCTGTCCAGTGACCATTGGGGAGCTCTCTTTGGAAAGGAGATCAAAAGCAACCTGATAATTAGCAACAAAGTTTGATCTTCTGTCTGGGCTCAGGGGCTCTGAATGGATGTTGAGGGCAGATGGAGAGAAAGTCTAAGGTTCTGCATTACTATAGGAAAGTGAAATTTTTATTATCAATAACTTTCATATTCAGCATAACATTTAGTACAAAAATCAAAATGGGTCTTTACAATTCCAAAGGTTTTAATAGCAGTGCAATAAAAAGCTATGTTGGGCCTCCCTGGTGGCACAGCGGTTGAGCTCTGGGTTGCGAAGCAGCCGGCAGCCTCTGCAGCGCCAGTTCGATCCCCAGCTGCCCAACATGGCACGCAGAATTCTCCTGCCACCCGCTGCTCCCCTCAGCAGTGTACCTCGTCAGTCTGCCTGTTCTGCTCTCCGCTCTGGCTCTGGTGAATTCCCTCACCCTCCCACACTTCTGACTGTACCCAGTGTATAAATAAATAAATAAATAAATCTTTAATAAATAAATAAATAAAAAGCTATGTTGATAAATAACACTATTTATTGTTTAGTTTGTGAATTCAACTTACATAATAATGACTAACTACAATGAAAAAGAAAAGAAAGTCCTATATAGCCCTGAAAACATTCCTACAGAATACTTCTCTAGATCATGTCCATATATGGCCTCACCTCTTACAACTTGAGCAGGTCAAGATTGATAAGGGTACTCCTCTCCAGGTCCAAATAACTCTCGTAGTCTAATTTCAATTCAGCCTCCATATGTTCTTTTGACTTCTGATATATTTTCTAGGAGGGAAAAAAGAAACAATCCCTCTAAAACACTGACAGCTGAAAATACTGAAGGGAGAGAAGGCTCTGTTTTTGAACTGGCTGCAGCTTTCTGGAGGGGGTTTGTGGGAGAGTGGGAAGGGATCTTTTGTGCCCTGTCAGGGAGCAGAGCTGCCAGCGCTGAAGGAGGGACAGACAGAGCCTACAAGGGTGAGCAGAGCCAAGCACCCCCTGCAGGTGGAACAAATGGAATTTGTTGGTGGGTTGGATGTGGGCTCAGAGGGGATTCCAGGCTGGCTTGCAAGCTCTGCGGCTGACTGCGGGAGGAGCATGTTGAGGGCAAAATAGCAACAGGGACCAATTATTCAGCTAATTTACCGAGTGCCACTTGCTGAATAATCTGTTCTGTTCTTTGATCTGTTCATGTTTGTATTAGCACTACTCTGACTTAATTACCGTGGAGTTTTAGTTCATTGTGATCTTTGCTGGGGAGTCATGATTCTTAAAAATTTTCCTTCTCAAATAGGTCTTCTTTCAGATGAACTTTAGAGTAATTTCACCTTGGTGTGTGTGTCGTCCTTGGGGTGCCTTTGCTTCTCCTCCTCTGTCCCCTCTTCCCATCCTATTGCTTTCCGGTGCCTTCTAATTTGTTTCAAACTCCTCTCTTCATAGAGCCATCGAGAAGACCAGTACTCTCAGTTTATTCTAGTTTCTTCAAGAGAATAATTTTTTGAAATATTTTCCTTCTTTGGGCATGGTGTTCACAATGCCTGGCATTCCCCTCCCCGTTGTCTGCTATATTCCTTCCGTGTTTGTTTTGCCCTCTGCTAATGTTCGCTTTCTCAGATTCCTGTTGTCTAATAAATATGCCTATTTCATAGCACTGTGAGGATTAAATTTATAATTAAACATGTCAAGTCCTTAGAATAGTGCCTGGCACCAGTGAGCTCTTAATATGTGTTAGCTACAACAATGCATTTACAAAAGAGCAGGACTGTGAGTAGAAAAATGTTCCTCTCTGTCCACTATCCTTTGTAACATTTGTGACAGAGTCCTTACCATTTTCTGTCACTTTTGTATATAAGAAATATTTGACGATCCAGGCCAGCTGAGAGTCAAAGTGGAGACTGTCTCTGGAGACCCCACTACAGTGTCCCCCATGTACACCTCTGCAGGAGCCACCTCCTGCTTAGAAAGTCCTGTCAGGCTTCTGACTTGAGCCTGGCTACTTTGCAAGGGTCCATCTGGCCTGAGGACAACTTATCCTCCTCACTCTGTTATCAGTAGAAGTGCATTGCCCACCCGCCTTCTCTCCGCCCTCCTGTCAGAACAGCTGAAACCAATCTCTTGCTTGAAGACATTATAGGGATCAGGCCCTCATCCCTGGGGCCCTAAACTCCCTTCTGACATTCTGCTCTGCTCCCTTGGTGACTCCTAGCCCTGGCCACTGCTGCCACGTGTCAGACACCCATTGTCCATCCAGGCCAGCTACTTATTTCTAGTGTCGTCTCTTTAAGGGTCTCCTCATAGAGTCTGGCACTTCAGAAATAAGGTATTAGGGAATATATGCTCTTTGACGCTCCCCCTCTAAATCCCCCCTTCCAGTCTTTTCCCCATAACTTGTGCCTCCCCCCTCCCTCGTGATGAAGCCTGGAAGGTGGGCTAGATGTTGCAGAATTCTTTTGAACTCCTCCCTCTTCTAAGTCCCACACAGATGGCCTAGCTCATGGGTCACATGGAAACGGCTACTTTCCAGCTGTGGTTCCTCAGCTAAAATTCCAATTAGGAAAATTCCCATTTCTCATGCTGTTAGAGATGTAATCGCTATTATTTTTCAAGAAGTGAGCTGCATCTGGACTCAGTGCTTATAAAGAGATGGGTGTATGATTTTCCTCACATTTGTGTGCACATAAAGACTTGCCTTGCTGGACAGATATGTGACCTCCCCTACTCTCTGTCCTAATACTAATAGTGCATATATACTAGCACTTCCTATGTGCCAGTTATTGGCTAAGTGTTCAAAATATTTTACTCATTTAATCCCTACTGTAATCCTCTGAGGTTGCTGTAGTTAATTCCCATTTTCCCTTATTACCAGAGGTTGCTTATAAGGAGATATTTCTGACTAACATCAGTTGTTTGTCTTTAGTGACCCTTTTCATGTTCTAAATGGAACAGAGGAGCCCTTTTAATTCATTAATGTATCCACAACTATCCAGAGAAAAATGTGAGAAGAAGCAGTTCTACTTAAAAGAGGATACCATATCAAATGGAAATGAAGTTATGAGGAGTTGGAAAAGTTTTGGAAATTTAAAGCATGATAACAAATTCAAGATATAAAAACTGTAACCTCTTCTTATCCACATGGGGTATGGTCAGGGCCCCCAGTGGGTGCCTGACACCACAGATATTCCCAAACTCTAGATATACATGTTTTTCCTATACATACATACCCATGCTAAAGTCCAAGTTATAAATTAGGCCCAGTAAAAGATAAACAAAAAATAACTAATTATAAAACAGAACAATTACAATCTATTGTCATAAAAGTATATGAATGAGTTTGTTCTCTCTTTTCCCCTGATAGTATCTCTCTTTTTTTTTTTAATATTTATTTATTTATGCATGTAAGAACTGGGGTACAGGCCAGAGGTATGGGGGGTGAAAGGATTCACCAGAGACAGAGTGGGGAACAGGACAGACTTGACTGAAACACACTGCTGAGGGGAGCAGCGGGCGAGTCAGGAGAGGTCTGCTGCACCATGTGGGTTGCTCCCTGGCTGGCCGGGGATTGAACTCATGCTGCAGTGGCTACGGATAGCTTCATAGGTTGTGTCTTAACCCCCAGGGAGGCCCGATAATATCTCTTGTATGTAATATTTTTGGATTGTGGTTGACCGCTGGTAACTGAATCCATGGAATGGAAACTGGATAAGGAGGGACTAATGTCATATAATATTCAGGTGTTTGAAAGTATTTCACATGCAAATTATTTCTGGATTATCTACAATTCTACCTGCTTTGATGAGATGTGGATAATTAGGGGCTGTTACTATGTTACTTAAACACTCATAGTGATCATGGATAATAGCTTGTGTGGGGAAGGGTGAATGATAATCTCCCACAGCAGAATTTCTTTTTTTTTTTTAAAGATTTATTTATTTATGCATATAAGAACTGGAATACAGGCCATAGGTGTGGGGGATGAGAGGATTCACCAGAGACAGAGTGGGGAACAGAACATGCAGACTGATTGAAATAACTGCTGAGGGGAGCAGCAGGGGAGTCAGGAGAGGTCTGCTTCGCCATGTAGGTTGCTCCCTGGCCGGGGATAGAACTCATGCTGCAGTGGCTGCAGATAGCTTTATAGGTTGAGTGTTAACCCCTTGCATCAGCAGGGAGGCCCTCCCACAGCAGAATTTCAAACAATGTCTGTGAGTTCACAAAAGAAGAGATTGAGACCTTTTTTTTTTTTTTGGTATCATGGGAAAGCAATTAAAAGTTAATTAATTGGTATCTTTTAAACCTTGTCATCACTCACTGACCAGTGCTTTGGTCATCTGGTTTTATTATACTAATTAGTATCTATCAATAAGTGATAATATTAATGTGCTTGCCAAAGCAGTGCATCAAAATCTCCCACATTCTTGTGTTTTTGATTGAAGCCTAGATTCTCACATACATAATTATGCTGGAGGAGGCTATGGGCTAAAAGGAAACTATAGTTGGTATCAATGAAGAAATTGTTGGTGACAAAAGGAAGGGAATGAGTAAGAGAAAAGAAGAAATATGTACTGAGATGATCTCAGGCGAGAAAGAAAGAAGAGCTGAAGTCACAGAATATTTAAAGGTCCCAGGGTTCCAGCAGGCAAAGAAAGATCAACAGAGAGACAGAATTCATATCTGAGAAAGAGGAAGCCAGGTGCTTTCAGACCTTTAGATTCCCTTTAGATGCAATTCACGGTAGATGTGGGCTGTACCAAAGTATCCTCTAGCTCAACAGTATATTGAATATATCTAGTATGCATATTATAGGATTCATGTCTCTTTGTCTATATACTAGCACCTGTTTAATGACAATCTATTTGCCAGGTTACTTAATTGAAAGCCTTACTGCAATCCTGAAAGGTAATTATTAATATTTGCACTTTAAATACCAGAGAGCAGAAGCTTGGCAACAAGGAGAGCCTTGCTCAAGATCTCGTAACTTGTCAGTGGTAGAGTTGGGATTGGAGCCCATCTGTCTTGATTCCATAGTCCATTCCTCTTGTATTATCCATTTTAATGAATTTATTCACCAGATGTTAAATGTTTATCCCAATGAAAACATTTAAAATTTGAATCATTGACTCTATAAACGGTGTATAACAAGGACATCAGAAAAAACAATCCTTTGATTCTCACGAGACCAAGAGAAAAATGTGAAAAGATGTACTTTTCCTACTAAAGCTATGGGGCAGGTCAAATAAAAATTTCCAATGGGGTTAAAGGAAAGAAATTTTCATTTCCAAAATTTAACTTACAACTTTTTTCTTCTCCATTTCCAGCTCCATTTCTTTCTTTTCTTGCTCACGAATTAGTTTGCGCTGTTCCACATATTCCAGGTGCTTGACTTCTCTTTCAAAGTAGTGGTTTATACTTGATGCCTGTTAGAAACAAAGACCCGGGAGGGAGAAGCCGACATGAAAGCCTCTGTGTTTTCTACAAGGTTCTGGAAGAATTCCTGCAGCTTGTAGGAGTACCTACTTTTGGATACTGCTCCCACAGGCACTAACTCAGACGCTAGTTTGCTAAGGTTTAGAGCACTACAAATAGAGGATTTCAGGAAGAAAGCAGCAAAAAATTTCAATTTTCTAGAAGAAATATTCAAGGATTGCTGTCCCCTCCCCTGCTTACCCCCCCTTTCATTCTATTTCTAAGTTTTACATCATCAACCAAACATGGCAAACCCACATGAGGATGTCAGCTTAGACTCTCAAGGGACTAGAAGTAGAGCTGACTTCCTGGTGTCCTGGAGGGCTTAGCTTGTAGACACAAGCAGCAAAGTCAGCAGAAACCTTGGTAAGGTGACCAGGGCAGAGCAAGCTTTCAGTCCTCTGGTTACTACGCTGATGTTCTTGGGACTTGCAGCAGATTGCAATCTTTATATTTAATTTTGGTTATGTGTATTCCTACTCATTGATTTTCCTTTTATAACCTCATGGCAAGAATTGTTTGAAACTCTTGTTGGTGGCTAGGGAGAGGCAGGATATTGCCACTGCAGACTGCTGCTTATAGTATACCAAGATGGGGCAGTGTGGGGTACAGGTGAACAGTGGAAGGATGCATGAAAATGTCAGAAGAACCCTTGGGGAAGGGTATCATAGACTAGGGTCCCATGCTTCAGTGGCAAGCTGAAAACAACATCCTTTGGTTTTGAACTCCCAGATCAATTCTTCTCTGAATCTGCACTTCAATCACTTGGCCACCCTCTTGTCATATTTGAATTTTCCTAGATTTGAACTATTTAACTCATACAATAGAAATATATATCCCCATTTTTGTGACCATATGATTCTTTTGTTCTCTCATAAAGTCAAAATGTTGTCATTTCTGAACATGCTTTTAAAACATGCCTCAGCAATATCGGGTCACATAAATCCTTAAAGCCACAAGTTACTAACCTCATTGGTGGAAGGGTGACTTAACGTCCAAGGAATTTCTAATATATGCAGGGTTCCGTAATAGTCAGCGATGGCTATAAATTGCTGCTTAGCTGAAAGATTAAAAACATGAGGGGGAAAACAACTCAGCAATTAGAAACTCATCCTAGAAGTTAAATATGAAATACGTGGTTTTGGTCTCCTGAGGGACTTGGCTGTGGTTACAAATGACCTTGGCATCTTCACAGACATTCATGACTGGGAATCATGTTAACATGTCCAAATCATTTTTTTCCAGTTGATAATATGAAAGCTGAGACCCTGAGCCTTTGTCAGCCACCCTGGCCGGCACAGGAGAAACCTACATGGTGAGGCAGACCTCTCCTGTCTCACCCCTGCTCCCCTCAGCAATGTATTTCAGTCAGTCTGCCTGTTCTGTTCCCCATATTGTCTCTGGTGGATCCTCTCACCCCCTGCATCTCTGTCCCGTACCCCAGCACTTGCATGTGTACATAAATAAATCTTAAAAAAAAAGGAAATAAATTACTTTTCTATAGATACACCCTCCTATTTCTGCTTGTTCTATTTTATTTTTTCCTTGGCAGTGTATTTCAGTAAATCTGCCTGTTCTGCTCCCCACTCTACCCAGTGAATCCTCTCCCCCTGCACTTCTGGCCTACACCCCAGTTCTTCTATGCTAAATAAATAAATATTCTTTAAAAAACACACACAAACAAAAACTAAAGTTGAAATAGCTATATGACCCAGAGTCATTTGCTCTCTTGGAGAAAATTTGCCTGAGAGTGTCCCGGGGAGAGCCTACGAGTGATAAAATAACAAAAATATGTGCTACAATGAAAAATTAAAATACAAAACTTATTCTCTTTGGAAAACAAGCAGCAAAAGATAGGAAAAATGACAACTATTCTGGAGAAGATGAAGATGGTTTTTGTTGTGTGGTTCAAAACCAGCCTCTGCTTGGCATACCAAACGTGTTTCAGAAATAATTTGTTGATGAAGAAAATAGTTAGAGCAGCTCTGGTCATATCCAAGACTTGCATGCAAGAGAGAGTGAAAGGATGGGGAAAAAAGGGGCAGTTTTCCAGATGAAAGTCAAAATGCTCCTGTGTTGCACAAAAGAGGTGAAATGACTTAGCTGGTTTGATCAGAACTGACATACCAGAAAACGTCCAGGGTTTGATGCTGGTGATCATAGTTATACAGATGTTTTGTGTCAGAGTTGGCTCATGGGTTTTCTCCAGAAGGTCCCAGATATCAATGTATCCATCTTCTCGGCCTATATAGAAGACTCCAGGCCTAGTTAGGGACCAGTGTCCTGATGTGTATCTTTTAGGTGCACAGGATGACTGAAGTAGGGGTCCACTCTTTAAGCAAAAATTTTGGAAGACAAATCACAAGCTTTTGTTATCACCTGAGGGATATTTATATCTTTAAGTACAAGTCAAAAATGGCTATGCTCGCAGAACAGCAAACTTATATCTACATGGTCATCTTTCTTTTTTTTTTGGTCGCATTTTTATATAATGCCAACTCTTTTTTATATGTTCTTATAATATCTCTCCCCCTCCCTTATATTACTGGCTTGATACAAAAGATCCATCCTTCCAACTGAGTTGTTGTTCTGATAATCTAACTGCTGCTAAAATTTATTGCTATTTCTATGGAGATTTATTGCTATTTCTATGGATATTGGAGGCTATTAGATAAAGTTACAAGGAAATTTTGCTTGTACCTATATTTTGCTGGCAGGTATAAAGTTTCCCATGTAAACAGCTTGATGGCCAGAAAATGCAAATGGGAAGTCAATTCCGTCTGTGAGCTGCAGCCAATGGCTTATAAATGTTACTTGGAAAAGACTGTAGAATAGCAAAGCATCAAAATATCATCTCTTCTTTTCTCTGCCATGGGGTAATTCACTCTTTGGGAGATTTTCATAGAGAGAGAAGATCAGAATGTTTCTCCCCACTGTCATGTTCCTTCAGGCAACCAGGTATGGGCATTTACTGGCTTGTAAGCCTGAACTAAACCCCAGTGCTCTCTCCTACCCTCCAATACAAGCCCAAGAACCTTTCCTGCAGGGAACAAAGAATGTTACAGACTCACTCTCTAGAGGTGACATTCCAAACCAGTTCCTTGGCACTTTGCCTAGCTCTTTCAGATACTAGTAACCATGTTCCTGGTCCTGCATAGTCTTTAGACAATCTTGCCTAAATTTACTTTATTTTTTTAAACATAAAGGTAATATTTGCTCATTGTAAAAAAAAAATCAGACATGCATAAGTATACTGGGATAAAGTAGAAGCCACTGTGTGGATACTTAAGTAGTTTCCAATTTTCTTAATGACAAATGTGTATGTATATTAATATACATACTATTTTTTGAGTATTTGTGCAAGTTACAGTCCCAGAAATTCAACTTTTACATTAAAAAAATTCATAATTTACTCAAAGAATATATTTATATTCCAGCAGTGAAATACATTCAGATTTTTATAATCCTAAATTACTCATCAAAGAACATATACATTTGATGGGTCAGTCCCATCAAAGGCACTGACCAACCTACACCCTTACTTCATTGAATTTGATCAATGGCCCTAGTGTTTGGAAGCTTAGCTCTATATGCCTGGCTCTTGGTACTTCCTAATCCTGACTCCCCAGGTTCCTGACACTGTCTTACTTTGGCCCACACATGTCTCTGGACTGCCTGGTAATGGCAGGTAATGCCTGGGAATGCCTTAGCTTTCTTATTCTCAATTTCTGCACCTGCTGACACAATACTGGTACAGAAACAAAAATGAATGACCCAGTGTTTCTCCTTGGACTTCAGGTAGTCATGAGCACCCCACCTTGTGAGTGTTAGGGAAAGGATAGAGGATAGACTGGGACTTTCAGTGGTGAACTTAATGTAGTATGTACACATGTAGCTTTTTTTTTTTTTTTTTGGTGGGACCCTCACCGGCGACCGGGGAATGAACCTCGCAGCCCAGTGCTCAACCGCTGCACCACCAGGGGAGGCCCCACATGTAGCTTTTAAATGAAGCACACCAGAACCATATATAATGATGTAATGCAATGTTACTTCAATTCAAAAATCCAACCAAACAATACAAGAAGTGAACTTTTACTAATAAGTACTTTCATAAGTACATGATAAAAAAAGACTCAGGTTTCCAAGAAAAGGGACTTATAAATGTTGTTTACTTCCCTCAGGACAGCAGAGCAAATTGTGTGTTTTCAAAAAGCTTACAGTGGTTCTGTGGACAGGCCATCTGTTCCAAATTTTCTGGAAAGTGTTCCAAAAGCACTGTTATGTCAGCACAGTCTGTTGTTCCTATTGTCTTTCTCAGGCTCACACACAAAGGACCACACACCCATTCCTCTGTTTTGTAGGCAACTAACCATGACACCTTCTTTCCAGATGGCCACGTTCCATCCCCCAATGGTAAGAATAATGTCTTTGTAGAAAGGTGATCTTTGAACGGTGTGGACGGCTCCATCATGGACGGTGTAGAGACTCACTGGCTTCTTTGCTGTTGGAGTAGAAAAGATCATTTTATCTTTAATAATACTGTTTACCTTTCCACCAGAAGTATGGACAGACCTGCAGGGGACAGACAGGTCCAGGAAAAGTAGATCTGGGGCTCCAGTAATGAGGTCCAAATTAGAGAGAGAACCAGAGGTGGGTTGATTGAATCGGTCAGTAGACAGCTGCTTATCTTTTTATGGAAAGTCCAGAGATTTTCCCACCAAGGTCACTTTTCAGGCTCAGAGAAACACATTAATTCACTCAGTCAACAAATATTTGCAGATTACCTGTACATGCCAGGTACAGTAGATGGCTGGGTAAACAATGGTTAACACATAAATAAAATCCTGCCCTTGTGGCACTTACAGTCTGGTGGGAATGACAAATACTCATAATAAACAAAACCCAAAATAATGAAAAATGTGAAAGTGTTATGAAGAAAAAAAATTTATAAGGAAGAACGGCAAAGGACATTCATAATTTGGACTGTGTGGTCAGAGGAGGCTTCTCTGAGGATGAGTCATTTGTGCCAGAGTGACAGTTCAAAAGGGGAAGGTTTGGATGTGAGGGAGATTTCAGACAGAGGGAGCAACATGCAGCAAAGTCCTGAGGAGAGAAGGGTTTTGCAGCTTTATAAATTTGCGGAAGTCAAGAGGGCTAGAGTTAGGTAACTCTCGTGTGAGAAACATGAAATAAACGGAAACAAAGAGGGCCCTGATCATGCAGGGCCTTGGAAGAAAGGATTTTAGATTATATTCTAGATGTAAAGTATTTTGATGAGTTCCTCAGTCCTAAAATACTATCTGATTGACATTTCTAAGATTTCCCTGCTGCTGTGGGCAGGATGAATTAGAGACAGGCAAAGGCAAAGCCGAGGGAGCACAGGAGGCTGTGGCGCTTGTCTGGCTGAGAGAGAGCAGTGGTTTGGCTGGAGGTACAGTGAAGAGGGGTAATCAGCAATTTTGTTTTTTTTTTTATATAAGCACTGGGTACAGTCAGAAGCACAGGAGGGTGAGAGAATTCACCAGAGCCAGAGCGGGGAACAGAACAGGCAGACTGACGAAATACACTGCTGAGGGGAGCAGCGGGCGCGGCAGGAGAGGTCTCCACGCCATGTGGGACCCTCGCCGGTGGCCGGTGGCCGGGGATCAAACCAGCGCTGCAAAGGCTGCAGGCATCTTCGCAGCCCAGCGCTCAACTGCTGCGCCACCAAGGGAAGCCCAGGAAATCTTATCGAGCTAGAATCCGAGTCTTTTGGAGATGACTTGCACAGGAGTGAGAGCGATGAAGTACTGAAAATGATGGCCAGGTTTCTTAAGAGCCACTGGCTCCATGGAGTTTCCACTTGTTGCAACTCTAGAGAAGCAGGTTTGTATGCTAAATCAAGAGTTCCCTTTTAGTCTCTGCCTGAGGATCCTCCCACTTCCCTGGTCTGATTCCCCCACCCTTGCTTGGGTTTCCTTTCCCCCAGGCCTGGCTGGGGGAGCTGACTAGTCTACACTCCCTGCTGCCCACACTCACATAACCTTTCCTCCCTTTTGTTCTGTGAAAGATCTTCGTGCCACTCAGCAATGAAGGGAGCTGTCTTTAAGTTAGTAAATGGTGTGCCAGAGCCCTCAGGGCAGATTATTATAAGAAAATTATAATAAACAAACAAAAAGTAGTTTCCAGAGTCATTATCTAATGTAGGATTCAGTATAATGACATGGTTAAGAGCACATACTCTGAAAAACCAAGCTCATAGATACAGATTAGTGATTTCCAGAGGCAGGGATTTGTGGGGGTAAGAGGAGGAAGGGATGGGCAAAATGGATAAAGGGGATCAAAAGGTATAAGCTTCCGGTTCCAAAATATGGGAATGTAATGTATAGCGCAGTGGCTGTAGTTAATAACACTGTGTTGCCTGTTTAAAAGTTGTTAAGAGTAGGGCCTCCCCGGTTGTGCAGCGGTTGACTGCTGGGTTGCGAAGCTGCCTGCAGCCTCTGCAGCGCCGGTTCTATCCCCGGCCACCGGTGAGGGTCCCACATGGCGCGCAGACCTCTCCTGGCCCCCACTGCTCTCCTCAGCGGTGCACTTCGTCAGTCTGCCTGTTCTGTTCTCCGCTCTGGCTCTGGTGAGTTCTCTCACCCTCCTGCGCTTCTGACTGTACCCCAGTGCTTGTATAAATAAATAAATAAACCTTTAAAAAAAGTAATTTATAAAAAAAAAACTTGTTAAGAGAAAATCTAATCATGAGTAAAAAATTGTAACGATGAATGGTGATGGATGCTAACAAGACTTATTTTGGTGATAAAGTAGCAAGATATACACACATATTAAATCACATTGTACACCTGAAACTAATGTTACTTGTCGGTACTTGAAAAACATTTTAGAAGTTACACGAGGCAAAACACTAAAAAACACTATAGATTAATCAAAATGAAATTCTAAAAAATATTCAGGTAGTCCACAGAAAGTCAGGGAAAAGACAAGGGAGAAACCAGCAAACAAACAAAAAAATATAGAACAAAGATAAAAAGACAGACTTAGCACTGTCAAAAAAAAAAGAGCACAGACTTTGGAAACAGACTGCCTGGGTTCAAGACCTGGCAATGCCACTTCTTGTAGCTACACTACAGGGTTGCAGTGAGATCACAAAATGAATGAGTTAGTCACCTGCTGCTCCCCTCAGCAATGTATTTCAGTCTGCCTGTTCTGTTCGCCACTCTGTCTCTGGTGAATCCTCTCACCCCCCACACCTCTGGCCTGTACCCCAGTTCTTGTATACATCAATAAATCTTTTTTTAAAAAGATTTATCCATTTATTCATACAAGAACTAGGGTACAGGTCAGATTCACGCGACAGGAGAGGTCTGCCACGCCATGTGGGACC
Source organism: Talpa europaea (assembly GCF_964194135.1). Taxonomy (NCBI): domain Eukaryota; kingdom Metazoa; phylum Chordata; class Mammalia; order Eulipotyphla; family Talpidae; genus Talpa; species Talpa europaea. The sequence continues at coordinate 41,791,306 of NC_140076.1, forward strand.
CTTGCCGGCTGACTGGGATCGAACTGGCGCTGCATAGGCCGTGGACAGCTTCACAGCGTGGCGCTCAACCAACTGCGCCACCAGGGGAGGCCCCATAAATAAAAGATATGAATGAGTTAGTTAAAGGTAAGTGCTTAGAAAAGTGGCACATAACACACTCTGATTTCTGAGTCGAGTACATGAAACCAACATGTCACCTGTTGTCGGTTGCCTCTCTTGGCTTGTCACTTAGACCTCTGGGAATTTTGCTTGACTTGACCTTTTGTATCATAACACACATCCGTCAGGGTAATCTGTTTTTCAGAGGTTTCTTCTAAGAAGAGTAAATTCTCCTTGTGTAATGGCACATTTGAGGTAAGAACATGGGGTTCTCAGCAGATCAAGAGGGGCTGGGTTCAGAGAGTGTCTCATCTTCACTTGGGAATCCTGCAGGCTGTTTGTGAAAGACATTAGGCTGGTAGCTCCTAGGGAAAACCCTGCCAGTTCACAGACTCACTAAGCTAGCAGTGTACGCTTCAGAGTCTACACGTCAACATTCCCTGAACTTCAATCACCATCCAATGGGAATAGCAGTGCCATTGGGCTTTTTGCTTTACAAAATATTCGACTGATGATCTTGAAGTATTTTAAAGTATTAAAGTGGTGTGGTTTTAAATTATCTTGGAAGTAGGTGGTTGTAGTGTTAAGGCCAGACAGTTGACTTTTCCTTTTTGTAATGCAAGTGCTTGACTTAAGCTTTGATTGCCAAATCATCCACTTCAAAGAGGGCTATCTTGAATAAACACACTGCCAGTCACTAGATAAAGAGCCAGGTTCTCTCCCCTACTGAGACTCCTTTGTCTCAAAGATCTTAGTTGATATTGATAACTGACTGTTTGGAGCACTTGGTTTTATTTTTTTCCTCCCATGCTTTACATTCCTGCTCTTAGGTTTTAATTTCACCAATCAAGAGTGAATCATAGGCTCCCAACCTTGACCCCCAAAAAAGCAGAACCCTAGGCTAGAGTGTTTGAGTGTGTGCTCCTTGTGCCCTTTTCTCCACAACCTCACTGTGTGGCCCCAGGTGTGCAGGGAAATTTCCACATCCTGTGAATAATAAAACCTCCCCCACCCATCACTAGTTTCCTGATGGTAACTGCTAAAAGGTATCTTGTAATCATAAGATCCACAAGGGCTGGTCCAACCAGAACACTGGTTATTGATAGGCTGAGGTTTGCACACCATTGTGATTAAAGCTCTTCTCCATTTGTTGAGTATATCAAATGCCAAGATATTAAAAGCAACTCTTCTACTTCTTGACCAGCTACATCCCATTGGTCACAAAGTTCTGGCCTGCTGACTCCTAAGTCTCTCTCCCTCATATTCCCTCAATTCTTTATCCGTTATTATGTCTACACTTCAGTCCTCACTGTCTCTTATCTGGGCTAGATCAACCAATCATTATGCTTCCATTATAAGTCCCACCAATAAATTAACCTACCCCTACCCTTCTGCCAGAGAGATTTTCTCTTATAACTGTGGCTTTAGGATCAAGTTCAAAGATCTTAGTAGGACTTACAAAGCTCTTTGCCATCTGGACCCAGATGTCCTTCTTGGCACCACCTCTGTTGTCGCTGGCCTCTGTGTTGCTGTGATGTGGCCATGAGCCCTCCCTGTCTCCTAATTGTCTACTGCTCTTTTGAGTTTCCATGTTTTTGTAATTGTTATTTTTTCTACATGGATGTCTTTTTCCATTTGGAAAACTGCAATCCACTCTTAAGATTCAACTCAATTCTCTCCTTCTCCAATAGGTCCTTTTCTTAATAGCCTAAGAGTCCCTTTCCAGTTTGCCATCTCTTTTCGTTTGCTTTCAACTATAATTCTAATACAATTTAATGTCACCATTTTACCATTTGTTCAAGTGTTTAGCTTTTCTAATAGATCATAGAATTCTTTTGGGGAAGGATAATATCTTGGTCATCTTATATCCCCATTGCCCAGCACATAGTAGTCCTTAACTGTGATTATGAATGAAGAACAAATATCAGTGAAGTACAAATGTAAGGCTCTTGATTATTACATTTATTGTCACTGTTTGTTTTATAAATGGAATAAAATCCATTTAAATATATAAATAACTACACCAGTTTGTCATGGGTCCTCTCAGAAGCAATTTAGAAACCTGGCTCCAAGAGTCCCAGACTCTTGATTCAGATTTCTATGCAAACCTGAGTGTGACCCTCATATCTTGGCTCAGCTGCCAAGAGGATGGGCCCTGGACCAGTCCCAGCCCCAAAGAAGGGTGCTACTGTCTCTTCCCCCAAACAGTTCCGAGGTCTTCATAAATTAGTTTATAATTTGACATGGACTTATTTAGCATTGTTATTTTTAAATTAAATTACTCATTTTCTCAGCCCTTTAAGCATCAATACATCAAGTATTCCTCATTTTTTTTCAGTTAAGGTCTAAGAAAATCTGTCCTATGTATTTCTATTCCTATCTATCCATCCATCCATCCATCCACCCATCCTATTTTTCCCCAGCACCATCCCGTATATACTCTTGATCCTTCTCCCTCTTTTTCCATCTTAACCTCAGAAACCTCAGTGTGGTTATCAATGTCTGCTGGTTTATAACTATTTTGCTTTATCAGTTCATCCATTTGCTTCCTTATATTACTCATGTGTGAAGTCATCCAATATTTGTCTTTATCTTTCTGACTCACTTTTATTATAAATGAAAGGGAATAGCATTCCATTGTGTGGATGTATCATGCCGTCTTTATCCAATTTTCTATCAGTGAACACTGATGTTGATTTCATATCTTAGCTGTTTCATATCTTAGCTGTAAAAATGCTGCAATAAACATCATGGAACCTATAATTTTATGTGTTTATGCTTTCACATTCTTTGGATAGTGTGTCTCAAATATTTTGATGGGAAAACAAATTAGTGGGTAAACCTTACTGCAACCCACATGCAGATTCAGTAGACCTGGGAAAGGACCCAAGATTCTCTGCTTCTAACAAGCTCCAGGTGACAGCGGTGCTACTGTCTGAAGTCCTCACTTGAAATAACAAGTGCAGAGTCAGAGCCTCAGGTGTCTTCCCACCTGTTAGCAAAGCCAGGGCTACTAAACACTTCATAGAAAAGGAACAACTTATTCAGAATGAGGCAATCATCAGCACTTACCCACGAGTCGGCCAGTTTCAGGGTCTCTTTCCATTTTCCAATCTGTGTATATTACTTCACCTTCCTAAAAATAGAGGATCTTGATGAGTACAATAAGAGACAAAAGACCTCATATTCATGTGCTAAGACTGTAACGCAAACACAAAACAACAGGTTAATTTAATCAAACAATGATTTGGTACTTGGGGGGAGGGTGTCAAAATGATTACTTGATTTATAGTGAGTAAGAAATGAATTTGTTGAGTTTTTATTAATGCAAAGAACAAAAGCAATCCACCACACAAGTCCCAACTGCTGGATTCCCAAAGTCTTTGTTAACAGAACATTGTCCTGATGGACTGAAAGCTCCAGGAGGAAGGTATCTGGCTTGACTTACTCAGTGATTATTCTCAGTATGTTATGAAGTTAGTGCTTAATAAATATTTGTGGAATAATATAGTAATATTATAATATAGTACAGGATAGATAAGGATACCCAAAATACCATACATGGTATATCTAGTTCCACTACAGCCATTTTAAGGAGAGGGAAGGCAGAGGGACCTGGGGTGGAGAGAGGCAGAAACAGCCACACAAAGGGGAGACATAAACAAAGTCAACAACAGGCAGAGGAGGAAGAAGCTTGGAGAAAATATTTAATCCTCTGCCATCTTAATGATGCTTACAATGACTTCCCTTTATGCCAATTTTTTTTTTTTTTGCACTGGGTAGTAAGAAGAAAACAGTTATTAAGGGTATATAAAGAGCTAAGAGGTCTCGGAGCAGTGGATGGATTGGTTTGTACAGGCAAGAGAAGGGAGATGGGAATACAACTGATATGTGCAAAATGAAGGATAAAGTCTTTGGGGCATGGTTCACTCATTCACTCTTCTGTGCCTTTATGCATCCATGTTCTGTTCATTAACAAACAAGAACTGTGTTTGGTGTTGGAAATTCAGATCAGAGGCAAAGCCTTCCCTCCACTTTTGGTGCAGTCTAAGGGAAAAAACAGTCTGGTGTCTGTCTAGTTTTCAAGTCTGGTCTATAGCCTGTGACACAGTGCCCCTAATGTTGCCATTTGTGGAGCACCCAGGATTTGCCAGAGCTCCTAGGAGCTAATTGTATGTTAGCCCAGACCTCACCAACTTCCTGTATACGAGGTATTTTAGGTGTTGCCTCTCACAGCTGGTACATGGCACACTGATATCAAACCAAATCAAAGCGGAATCAGGTGAACTAGGCTAATAGCTGTGTGTAGAGTGCCCCGTATATCATCAGCCATCTAGCTGGAAGCCTTTACATTCTTCTCCATCCTGTTACCTCATTCTGAGGATGACAGTTCCTGAGACCTCTTTGTTAACATTCTTAGTCTCTTCATCTCTGGGTTGGCCACCTAAATCACCTTCAGGATGGGCCTTTCTGCTTCCAGGTCTTCACTCCCTCACACTTCAGCCCTGAGCCAGCCAGCCTGGGTCCCAGAGGGACTGTTCTTAATCTCTCTAAGCAAAGCAGAACCATCAATCGTAATCCCAGTGATAGAAGATGGTTGCAATGGAATGTCAGCCCCACAAGGGCAGGGAATTTCATGTCTTAATCACTGCTATATTTCCTGTGGCAAAACAGTGCCTGGCATCTATTAAATGCTCAATTAAATATTTGGTGACTGGTGGAGGACTTCCAACCAGACAAGGGCTTGGAAGGCAGGAAGGAGTTAGTGTAAATGAGGAAGGGAGACTGGTGCAGATGGGGCTGGAAGGAGCCAAAGTAGGCAGGTGCTGACTGGCTATGGAAAAGGAGATGGATTTTATGCATGTCATTGTGACTTTCAAGGAGAGGATGTCAAACTTTCATTTGTTTCAAGATCTGATGGCTATTTACCTTTCTAAAGTTTTGATTCACTGCCTTACTTTAAAAACTTTGGTGTGTACAGAGGCAAACACGATTCCATTTCTGTAAGGTACCGAGAATAGTCAGATTCATGGACACAGAAAGTACAATGGTGGTTGTCATGGGATGGAGCAAAGGAGAACAGGGAGTTACTGTTTTAATGGGAACAGAATTTGAACTTGGGATGTTAAAAAAAAGTTCTGGAGAGGGATGGTGGTGATGGTTGCTCAGTCATGTGAATGCACCTAATACCACTAGGCTGTACATTTAAAATGGCTAAGATACTAAGTTGTTTATAATTTGTCACAATTAAAAAAAATTAGGGCCTCCATGGTGGCCTAGGGGTAAGTCAGCACTGTCACCTCTGTGGCCTGAGTTCGATCCTAGCCAGGGAGTTGACCCACATGGCACAGCAGACCTCTCCTGTCTCACCCACTGCTGCCCTCAGCAGTGTATTTCAGGAGTTCTGCCTGTTCTGCTCCCCACTCTGTCTCTGGTGAATCCTCTCACCCCCCACACCTCTGGCCTATACCCCAGTTCTTCTGTGCAAAAAAAAAAAAATCATAAAAAATTATAAAATATTTAAACTTTGGTGTGAAGCCTTAGCTATAAATACATATCTATTTAGTAGTGTCCCCTGGTTTACCAAATGAGATTCAAATTCCCAAATGAGGGATAAAACCCCTTGGGTTGGGCCCCAACCTTGCTTTCTCGCCATAGCTTTCCCTCTGACATCAAAATATTTTGTATCTCCTGAGGAGCCTGGACTTCTATAACTCCAAAATATTGTTCACAATGTTACTTCCTTTGGGTTTATACTCTCACCCTGACCTTTCAGGTACTTTCTTGACTCTGATCCAGTCAGCTCACAGGTCACAGGTCACACCTAAAGTGTGAATGCAAATTGCACTCATTGAGACAGAGTTATAGCATTTTCTCCATGGATGTGTGGCTGGGGAGAGAGACACTTTATTTCAGGGAAATAGAGTCATGAATGAAAAGAACTTTTCTGCCTCCATATAATTGCAGCTAAAGTTCTAAGCCTTGTTTGTTCATTGATAAGATAGGAATAATATTATGAACTATCTAAGATCATTAGGAGTAAATGAGATATAATATAGAAAACATGTGGATTAGACTCTGATATATAGACAATGTTCAATAATGTGAGTTTCCTCTGGTCAATATTGTAGGTGTTAAAAAATGGCAGCTAATGTCATTAAAATATACCCAATTGTTATTTTTTAATTGAATAAGTTTTCTTACTGTTTTTCCTACTAGACTGTGCTATCTAACAAAACAATAAAATTTCTTAGTCAATCTCTAACACTTAGCTTGTTTTCTTCCATATGGTATAGGTGTTTGAAAAAAGTATACAGATTGATCAGTAAGTTATTAGCAAATAGGGCCATAACTGATTTATAGTCCATATTTGTTAAGGAACACTTAAATTATGAATCTGTATGGTATTAATGTTAAAATTTTAAATGCAACTAAGTAAATTAAAATATGAAAATGGTATTCCTATTGTAAGACCTCATGATGCAAATATGGACAATAGAAGTTGCAATCATACATCTTAATATAATTTAAACTATTGATTTTTAAAAGCATGTTATTATAACTCACCTCTGTTCCCACAAAGAACTTTGTGGAGAAGTCCTCTAATGGCTTCAGAAAATTGTTCAGCCCTGCTTCCAGATTAAGGTACGGGTTCATTTCTCCTGTCTTTGCTGCTTTAGTCTGAGTTAGTATCTTGTCTTTCAAGAGTATGGATAGAAGCCCATAGTTACAATTAAAGATCTTTTAAAAGATACTTAGTTTACACATACCTGCCCCATACCCTCTGCAATGTGGTGGTGGACATATATCTAAGCATTTTAGACTTTAATTTAGTGGTAGAACACTATTTTTTTCAAATCAAAGCTTTTAAGGAACCCCCAGCATATAAAATTGATCAAAACCCTACTGCTCTGATTCAAGTGTTTCATGGGTGAGAAGGGGAGAGTCCTCAGCCTGCTTCTTAGGGATCTAAAGTTTCCATGGTACATTGTGGTAACTGGTTGTTCTTCTCACTTCTTGTATGTCTATATTTGTCTCCTTTTTCATACTTGGGAAGTTTTCTTCAATTATCTCCTTGAATAATTTCTCAGATCCTTTGTCTCTCTCCAGTCAACTGATAAGGGACCGATCACAAAGATATACAAAGAACTCACAGAACTCAACAAAAACAAAATAAACAATCAGGTCAAGAAATGGGCAGAAGAACTTAAAAGGCATTTCTCCAAAGAGGAAACCCAAAGGCCAACAGGCATATGAAAAAATGTTCAATGTTCAACATCCCTTATTATCAGGGAAATGCAAATCAAAACCACATTGAGATACCCCCTTACACCAGTAAGAATGGTACATGTCAAAAAAAACCAAGCTACAACAAATGTTGGCGAGGATGTGGTGAAAAAGGAACCCTCCTACATTGCTGGTGGGAGTGCAAACTTGTCCGACCACTATGGGAAGTTGTCTGGAGGTTCTTCAGTCTACTAAAAATGGAGCTACCATATGACCTGGCAATTCTACTCCTAGGGATCTACCCAAAGGACACAAAAACATTCATTCAAAAGAACACCTGTACCCCTATGTTTATTGCAGCCCTATTTACAACAGGTAAAACCTGGAAACAACCCAAATGCCCAAAAATAGATGACTGGATCAGAAAGATGTGCCATATATACACAATGGAATATTATTCAGCAATCAAAAAGATAAACTCATGACATTCACAGCAATGTGGATGGAACTAGAAGGAATTATGCTCAGTGAAATAAGCCAGAAGGAAAAAGAAAAATATCAGATAGTTTCACTTATAGCAGGAATATAGGGGAACCAAATAAGACATCAGTGTAAAAAAATTACAACAGTACAAAACACAACAAAGGAAAATCAGACAATTATAAACCAGAGACATACTACAAGGGAGGAGGAGGGAGAGGGATCAGAGGGAAGGAGGGAGGAGCACAGGGGACTAAGGTGATGGTGCACGGGTGCCTTGGTGGAGAAAATCTATGGGGACTACACCGGAGGGAGTGGGGGGAAGCAGATATTGTTTAAAAATGAACAATGAAGTAAAAAATAAAAAAATAATTAATATAAAATTTAAAAATTTAAAAAATAAAATAAAGTTTCCATAGTACAGAACTTGAAAATTACTTTTATATCATGTATATCATTTCATATTTATTTACAGTAAAAAGCAGACAGAAAATATCTTCTCTGGGCTCTACCTCTCTGGATATCCTCAATAAGATTTTGTAGTGAGAAACTCATATCATCTTTATTCAACTGGCATCACGTGGAAAATTTTCAAACAATTCAAGATCAGTCTTTAATTTCTAAAAAAACCCTGTGTAAAATGTTTCCTTCTTTGACAGAAGCACAGTGTATGGGAGAGAATTTAAGTTTTTCTGATTGGCTCAAGTTTATTACCAACATCAATGATTGTGTTAAAACTAAATTTTGCATGAGAGTAAGAGCACAGCTAATCTGGGGCTGAAATTCAAAGATCACCTCTCACTTCTTTTTAAAAGTGCCATCTTATTTTAAAACAAAAGTCTTTTTATTTATGATTTAAAATGAATAAGTGTTCTTTATTGAGGTCTTGGGAAAAAGAGAAAATCATAATGAAAAAGAAAAAAAAATCATCCATTAGCATGTCTCCCGGAGATAATCACAGTTAAGATATTTCCCTTTAGTATATTTTTCTCTAGTTACTTTCCAATGAATACAAACAGACATACTTTTTTTAAATGGAGTATTTTAATAGTGTGTCCTGATATCATATCCTCTTGAAAGATATTTCTCAGGCATTTTGCCAAGTCACTCACTATTTTTTTGAAGTTTTTTTTTTTTTAGAGGAAAGATGGTGAGGAAATACATGTTCACAAAATCCTCCTCACCACAACCTTCTGGTTATATGACCCATGGGAAAATAAGTAAACATAAAAGCCAACCAACAAATATATATATATATGTGTGTGTGTGTGTGTGTGTGTGTGTGTGTGTTGTGTATATATATATATACACATATATATATATATATATATATATACACAACACACACACACACACACCCCTATATATATGGAAACCAATAAAGTAGAAGAAAAATTCAGCTATACTAAATTAGATATTGCATTTCAAAAACCATTGGCATAATTCTGGACCAAAGTAAAAAACAATTATCATGATTTAGAATGTACAGTCAACCAACACTTCCTTAGTCTGGGATCTACATATTTTGATTGTTTTCTTTCCCTACTAGGTAGGGCATGAAAAACAAGTATCAAAATAAGTCAAACTGGCAGCAGGCTTTTAAATAGCTTTATTAGGAAAAATACAGCAAGACACATAATAGTAAAGCTCCCAAGAATCCAGGACAAGGAAAAAATAATGAAGCTGGCAAGAGGGAAGAAACAGATAACATTCAAAGGAAAGCCAATCAGGCTGACATCAGACTTCTCCGAAGAAACACTACGGGCAAGGAGAGAGTGGAGGGACATAGTCAACAGACTCCAAGAAAACAGATGCCAACCAAGAATACTCTATCCCGCAAAGCTCTCCTTCCTCTTTGAAGAAAGAATATGGACCTTCCCAGACAAACAGAAACTCTGGAATTTCATTACAACTAAACCCCCACTCCAAAAAATACTACAAGGAGTCCTAAAGCCAGAACCTCAGAGGGATGAATAACAATGAAAGAAGGCCAAAAAAAAAAAAAAGTTATTAAAAGAATAAATAAATAAAATCAAAGGAAAGACAATCACAATGGCAAATACAGATGCTAACATATCAATATTAACTCTAAATGTAAATGGACTAAACTCTTCAATAAAAAGACATAGAGTTGCAGCCTGGATTAAGAAACAAAACCCAACCTTTTGCTGTCTCCAGGAAACACATTTAGCTACAAAAGATAAAAATAGGCTCAAAGTTAAAGGATGGAAAACAATCCTACAAGCAAATGGACCAAAAAAGAAAGCAGGAACAGCTATACTTATATCAGATAAAACAGATTTCAAACTCAAAAAGATAAAAAGAGACCCCAATGGTCACTACATTATGATCAAGGGGACAATACTTCAAGAAGAAATAACACTCATTAACATATACTCACCAAACGAAGGAGCACCAAAATATATCAGACAACTGTTGTCCTCTCTGAAAACAGACATCAGAGAAAACACATACGTAGTGGGAGACTTCAACACACCACTATCAACAATGGATAGATCAACAAGACAAAAAATAAGTAAAGAAACCAAAGCTCTAAATAAGGACCTAGAGCAATTGGGCTTAACAGACATCTATAGAACACTAAACCCCCCAAAAAACGGAGTACACATTTTTCTCAAGCGCACATGGATCATTCTCCAGGATCGATCACATACTGGGGCACAAGACAAACATCAACAGATACACCAAGATTAAAATCATATCAACCATCTTTTCTGACCATGAAGGCATCAAACTAGAAATAAACCATAAAAAGAAGGCAAGGAACTTTCCTACCTCGTGGAGATTAAAAACCACACTACTGGAAGACCACTGGACTAATGAGGAAATCAAAGAAGAAATTAAAAAATTTTTTGAATTGAACGACAAGGAGGACACCAATATCCTAAATGTATGGGATGCAGCAAAAGCAGTAATAAGAGGAAAATATATAGCAATAGAAGCTCACATCAAGAAACAAGAAAGAACTCAAAGAAACAACCTAATCTCGAAGCTCAAAGATCTAGAAAAAGAACAACAAAAAAACCCCAAAACCAGTAGAAGAAAAGAAATAATAAAAACCAAAGCAGAAATAAATGAAATTGAAACTAAAAAAACAATCCAAAAGATCAATGAAACCAAGAGCTGGTTCTTTGAAAAAATCAATAAAATAGACAAACCCCTAGCCAGGCTCACAAAGGAAAAAAGGGAGAAAGCACAAATAAACAGGATCATCAATGAAAGAGGAGAAATCACAACGGACACAGCAGAAATCAAAAGAATAATCAGTAACTACTATGAACAGTTATATGGAAACAAGTTTAACAATCTAGAGGAGATGGACAAATTCCTACAACTCTACAATCACCCAAAGCTAGATAAAGAAGAAATAGAACACCTAAACAGACCAATTACAATTAGCGAAATTGAAATGGTAATCAAAAACCTCCCCAAAAACAAAAGCCCAGGACCTGATGGATTTACAAATGAATTCTACCAAACATTCAGAGATGAATTAGTGCCTATCCTTCACAAACTCTTCCAAAAAATTGAGAAGGAAGGCACAATACCAAACACGTTCTATGAAGCCAACATTACACTAATACCAAAACCGAACAAGGACAACACAAAAAAGGAAAACTACAGGCCAATCTCCCTAATGAACACTGATGCAAAAATCCTCAATAAAATTTTAGCTATCAGAATCCAACAATGTATCCATAAGATAATTCACCACGACCAAGTAGGATTCATTCCAGGGACACAAGGATGGTTCAACATCCAAAAATCAATCAACGTTATCCAACACATCAACAAAAAGAAATATAAAAACCATATGATAATATCAATAGATGCTGAGAAAGCTTTCGACAAAGTGCAACACCCATTCATGATAAAAGCCCTTGAAATTCTTGGGATACAAGGAACATACCTCAACATCATAAAGGCCATCTATGACAAGCCAACAGCTAGTATCATTCTCAATGGTGAAAAGCTGAAAGCAATTCCATTAAGATCTGGAACAAGACAAGGATGTCCACTCTCACCACTGCTTTTCAATATAATACTGGAAGTCCTAGCCAGGGCAATAAGACAAGAGAAAGACATCCAAGGAATCCAAATAGGAAAAGAAGAAGTCAAACTATCACTATTTGCAGACGATATGATATTATACATAGAGAACCCCAAAAACTCCACAGAAAAACTAATTCAACTCATCAATCAGTTCAGTAAAGTGGCAGGATACAAAATCAACACGCAGAAGTCAGTAGCCTTCCTATACACAAACAATAAATCTGAAGAAGAAGAAATCAAAAAAACCATCCCTTTTGTTATTGAAACAAAAAAAAATCAAATATTTGGGAATAAATCTAACAAAAGAGGTAAAGGACCTATACAAAGAAAACTATAAAACACTGTTAAAAGAAATAGAAGAAGACACAAAGAAATGGAAAAACATCCCCTGCTCATGGATTGGAAGAATAAACATTATTAAAATGGCCATCCTTCCAAAAGCAATATACAGATTCAATGCTATTCCAATCAAAATTTCAATGTCATTCTTCAAAGAAATAGAACAATTATTGATGAAATTCATATGGAATCACAAAAAACCCCGAATAGCCAAAGCTCTCCTGAAAAAAAAAAGAAGGGAATGGAGGCATCACACTCCCAGACTTCAAACTATACTACAAAGCCATAATCATCAAAACTGCATGGTATTGGAACAAGAACAGACACACAGACCAATGGAATCGAATAGAAAATCCAGAAATAAACCCACAGGTTTATGGTCAACTAATCTTTGACAAAGGAGCAAAGACTATGCATTGGAGCAAAGAAAGTTTGTTCAATAAATGGTGCTGGGAAAATTGGGTCTCTACATGCAAAAGAATGAAGCTTGACCACTACCTCACACCATACACAAAAATCAACTCAAAATGGATTAAAGAACTAGACATAAGACCTGAAACCATAAAATATATAGAAGGAAATATAGGCGAAACACTACGTGATTTGCACATCAAAGACATCTTTACAGACACATTACCCAAAGCAGTGATAGTGAAGGCAAAGATAAACAGCTGGGACTACATCAAATTAAAGAGCTTCTGCACAGCAAAAGAGACAATAACAAAAACAAAGAGAAACCCCACCAACTGGGAGAACATTTTTGCACACAACACTAATGATAAAGGACTGATCACAAAAATCTGCAAAGAGCTGATGAGACTCAACAACAACAAAGAAAATAATCCAGTCAAAAATGGGCAGAAGAGCTAAAAAGAAACTTCTCTGAAGAGGAAATGCAAATGGCCAACAGGCATATGAAAAAATGTTCAACATCACTTGTCATCAGGGAAATGCAAATCAAAACTACCATGAGATACCATCTTACCTACCAGTGAGAATGGCACATATTAAAAAAACTAGCAACAACAAATGTTGGCGAGGGTGTGGAGAAAAAGGAACTCTCCTGCACTGTTGGTGGGAGTGCAAACTGGTCCAACCACTATGGAGAGCTGTGTGGAGATTTCTGGACCTACTAAACATAGAGCTTCCATATGATCCAGCAATTCCACTCCTAGGTATTTACCCAAAGGACACAGAAACATCAATTCCAAAGAACACCTGCACCCCTATGTTTATAGCAGCACTGTTTACAATAGCTAAGCTTTGGAAACAACCCAAATGCCCAAAAATAGATGACTGGATCAAGAAGATGTGGTACATATACACCATGGAATATTACTCAGCATTCAAAAAAGATAAACACATGCAATTTGCAGCAACATGGATGGCACTGGAAGGGATCATGCTCAGTGAAATAAGCCAAAAAGAAAAAGAAAAATACCGGATGGTCTCACTCATAGCAGGAATCTAGAAAACTTAAATAAGGGACCAGGAAAATGAATAACTATAAGAAAGTAAAAATCAAAATCAACAAAAAACTATGAACCAGAGACACTTTTAGGGGGGCGGGGGCGGGAGGGGAGGGATTGGGGTCAGAATGGGGGTCTGCAATTGTATGGGGAATATAACAATAAAATTTATTATCTAAAAAAAATAGCTTTATTACAAACTGTTTATCAACATTTCAAGAAATAACCAGCTACATTCAATCATCCTGTCCTTATTATGTTATTCATAATACAGTTAACAAGAACACAAAGACATTTTGCAATCATTTAGTATATGAAATTAAAATTACTAAAATATTTATCTTAAATTCTTATTTCAGTGGTCATTTTCCACTTTTTTAATAATATACATGAGTATATTGGAGTGGGACATGTCTATAATGTGTAAGTAAATGCACATTCAATGGGAAAATGTATTAAAAAATGTTTCCTGAGAGGGTACACGATGGAAAAGGTTGGAGTCCTCTGGAATGTGAAGGAAGAGACAATGTGAGATGCCTAATAAAGATTGACTTAATTATCCTGCGTGAGAGACTGTATTTGAGGCCTGAGGAGAGAGTCAGGGATGACTCAGGTTAGGTCTGTTTTATTCACAGGACATGGGTGGAGTAGGTTGGGTTCCATCCAACCCAAGAGACATTAAGAAGCAATGAGAGATGGAGGAGTCTCAGCGGAGATAAGAGAGTAGATTGTGTTATGAAAGGGAGCATATGTGATGTATATGATGTACATGACTAGGAAAACACACTGTTGAAGTCTGAGGCACATTCATGCTGAGAGGGCAGCAAGGTGAAATGGAGCCAGGAAAGAAAACAGGAGAAAAACTGAAGAAGCAGAAAATCACAAAAGCCAAGGAAGGTGGGAGATTCAAGAAAAGAGGCCTGGTCAACAGCGTTTAAAGTGGTAGAGTGAAGGAAGATGTGGCCAGAGAAAATACTACCAGCAACTGTTTTTATTCAGACATAACTGGAATAACTTTGAATGTTTACTACTTTCAACATCATCCTCACAGGTCATGGGTTTTTCCACTACCAGGAGTAACAATAATAGCAGCTACATTTATTGAATGTCTTACAACATGTCAGGCATTAAAAAAGGCAGCCTACACGAACATTTCATTCAGTCCCCACAATAACTCCTAAGATAGCTAAGCACTAATCCTTTTCTGAGGATGAGTAAACTGAAGTTCAGAGAGTCTAACTTGCCCAAGCTCACATACATGGTGGCTAACATTTATTGTGAGTTGATGATGCGTTATTCTTAGAGTTTTGCATGCATTAACTCATTTTATCTTCACAGGACTCCATGAGATAGCTACCTTTATTATTTATTTCCCTTATTTCTCTCTCTTTTCAAAGGGTTAAAAAGAAGTAAGGCATAGAAACAAAGTTATCCAACCTGGTCATATCAATTTTGACATCAGGATTTGAACCCAGATCACCAATTCCAGAATCCACACCTTTGACCGCTATGCCACATTGGTTAGAAGACTACAGAACAGGCTCTGAAGGTAATTCCAAAAACATTTAGAGCAAAGACTTCTTCATTCGAATAAATATAGAAATTCTTAAATTGACCACTTTAGAAGGGCACCTTTACGGATCTAACATGGCAGGCAAAGGGTGCCTCACTTATGGCCACTAGATGGCAGCAGAGCACCAGACACTGAAGCGGAGATTGGCTCTCAAGAGCATGTGCTGTAGAATAGGGTGAACTTGTGATTCACAGTCAAAGGAAGACCAGTATTGGTCAACAGAAAAAAATGTGGTCAAGAAGTGTGAAAGTGTATTCTAGGGCCTCCGTGGTGGTGCAAGGGGTTAAGTTCAGTGCTATGAAGCTATCCACAGCTTCTGCAGCACAAGTTTGATACATTGCCAGGGAGCTAACCCATATATGATGAAGCAGACCTCTCCTCTCTTCCCCGCTGCTCCCCTCAGCAGTGTATTTCAACAGATCCACCTGTTCTGCTCCCCACTCTGTCTCTGGTGAAGCCTCTTACCACCACACCTCTGACCTGTACCCCAGTTCTTGTGTGCATAAATGAATAAATCTTTAAAAAAAAAAAGAGTGTACTCCAGTTAAAAGGTCCAAGTCTGACCAGAGTAAGTGACTAGCCAGCAGTGTCTCTGAAGAAGATCCAAAATTGAGCTTTTCTAGACCCAAAAATAGCCCACTGACTCCTACCAAATAAAACATAAAGCCTAAAATAGGATTAACATATAGTGAAAGCAGGAATGATATGATAAACATATAGTGTGTATAAAGGAGGAAACTTTAAATACCTTTGTTAATAATCAGAAGTCATTACCTTGTGTTTTATACAAGTGATGGTCTTCTCCCAGGCTTATCTTGGTTGGGCAGTGATCTAAACTTGTGTCACCTTTAGACAGTTTTATCTTTTGGGAGAATATATAAGAAAGGTTATTTCCATATATCCTTAATTTATCAATGGATGATTTATTCTTGCTTTTTTCCTTCTGCTTCTGCCCCCAGATTGCCATGTCCCACTTCCTCCTCCTTCCTTAGATTTCTAGTTTCTTTTCCCCATGGAAAGCATAAACCACAGTTTCTAAAACTGTGCTGCTGAAGGGAGCTTGTCTGAGCACTTGTTTTCAAATCCCAAAATCTCACGTGCTGTTTAATTTTGAAAATGTTTTGTGTTCTATTCCATAATACACCCTTGCTAGTTTTCATATAAAGTAATGGTTCTTTCCCCTACTCCTTAAATATTTCAGCTAAATGGAGCTCCAGAACATTATGCAGGAATCTTGCATCTCCCTGGCACATACTTGGCCCCTTGGGGACCCAGGTGCCCCTAAATTCCAGAAGTAGTCATGGGTCTTCCCCAGAAGGGGAGATGGTCACAACTGACATTTTCCCCTCAAAGTTTCTGCCCCATTTTCTCCATCAGGATATTCATCCACTCTAGTTTCAGTTAATCTCAAGTGAGTTTTTGTTTGTTTTTTAACCTACTTGCCTCTCAGTAAATCTTACCCCAGAAGATTTCTAATTCTCTCATTCTAATTTATAATTTCTAGTTCCAGTTACCTCAGGAATATTATCACTTCCCTGTGCTCTCTCTTCCATTAGAAGCAAATACACAATAGGATAACTTTAGTTATAATTATCAATCAAAGTAAAGTATTAAGTTTGGAATTAGACAGTCTGAAGAAAAAGTAATCAACATCACAAGTTCACTCAAATTTTCACGCCCATCCCATTCATAGCCATATCTTTCTTAAAGTTGCTTTTCTTCGAGCTTCGCCATTCATCAATAAGTAGAAATAATCTCTCATTTAATTACTTTTCAGTTTTGTTTGTTCATAGATGTTATGTTGCTCTTTCCTACTATTGCTATGCAAAATATGCAAAATTTTGATTACAATAGAAGACCTAAAATTAGGTAACCCCCCCAACTTGAGATCCTATAATTTATAAGCAACTGATGTACAATTGAGTATTCATAATACAAATTATTTGTGTGTTTTGACTTGCTCCTACAGGAGCAAATATTAATTCCAAGGTCACAGTAATTGTAATTTCTGGTTTGATATAGGCCGGCAAGCATCATAATAACTCTCAAAGCACTTATAGGTTGAATGAATACATGAATTGTGAATTTCCGTGTTCATCTGAATTAAAAAACTTTTAAAGTATGTATTAGTACCTATGTTTATGTATATAAGTTATACAGTGTATGTAAGCAAACAGGATGGATTAAAAAAACTCCCTGTTATTTACCTTACTGAGAGGTTTCCAGGAGAGATCTAGATGTAAAAATGTAGAGGGTACATCAAAAGGAATTTCAATAACCTCTTCTTTCTTTTTCTCTGTTGTTTGGGGGGTTGAAACTTTTTGTGTTCTGATATCCCAAAAACATATTGTGCTTTAAAAAAAAGTTCAACATTTTTGAAAATTAAGAACCAGTATATAAATTATTGCAGTAATGTTAATCATGCATTCATCTTAAAATGAATAAATGATGAAAGGTAATAAAAATATTAAATGGTTTTGTGTCATCAAAGTGCAAATCTCGAAGTAAATCACAGATCACATATGACATTTTAAATTGTTTTAAATATATTTTGTAGCTGGTTTAAAACTGTTTTTCAAAATTACATAGCTCTTCTTGAATTTTATTTATAGCTTTAAATTACATCATATGTGAAGCAGTTTTGTTAAAGACAACTTCAGTTAACCTTTCCCTATAAATCACATACATTCTTTACTAATGGATCTTCATTTATTCTCATTCTATAAGATCATATTATGGCTGGAGTATAGAGGTTAGATTTGCTGAGTTTTCTCTATAATTTAATTTTTCTAAATGAATAAACTTTTTTTGGGAACTTATCAACATTGGATGGAAATATATCCAGAATATTCCAAAATATTTCCAAACTCAATGGCCATCATTATAAACAACAATCAAGGGACTGTGTCTTCAATATGGAACATGTGATTTTTTTTGTTTTTTTTAATAAATTTTATTTTTATATTCCCCATACAATTGCAACCCCCTTATTTTGACCCCAATCCCTCCCCTCCCCGCCCCTCACCCCCCACCCCCCATAGAGTGTCTCTGGTTCATAGTTTTTTGTTGATTTTGATTTTCACTTTCTTATAGTTATTCATTTTCCTGGTCCCTTATTTAAGTTTTCTAGATTCCTGCTATGAGTGAGACCATCCGGTATTTTTCTTTTTCTTTCTGGCTTATTTTGCTGAGCATGATCCCTTCCAACGCCATCCATGTTGCTGCAAATTGCATGTGTTTATCTTTTTTGAATGCTGAGTAATATTCCATGGTGTATATGTACCACATCTTCTTGATCCAGTCATCTATTTTGGGGCATTTGGGTTGTTTCCAAAGCTTAGCTATTGTAAACAGTGCTGCTATAAACATAGGGGTGCAGGTGCTCTTTGGAATTGATGTTTCTGTGTCCTTTGGGTAAATACCTAGCAGTGGAATTGCTGGATCATATGGAAGCTCTATGTTTAGTAGGTCCAGAAATCTCCACACAGCTCTCCATAGTGGTTGGACCAGTTTGCACTCCCACCAACAGTGCAGGAGAGTTCCTTTTTCTCCACAACCTCGCCAACATTTGTTGTTGCTAGTTTTTTTAATATGTGCCATTCTCACTGGTGTAAGATGGTATCTCATGGTAGTTTTGATTTGCATTTCCCTGATGACAAGTGATGTTGAACATTTTTTCATATGCCTGTTGGCCATTTGCATTTCCTCTTCAGAGAAGTTTCTTTTTAGCTCTTCTGCCCATTTTTTGACTGGATTATTTTGTTTGTGTTGAATCTCATCAGCTCTTTGCAGATTTTTGTGATCAGTCCTTTATCATGAGTGTTATGTGCAAAAATGTTCTCCCAGTTGGTGGGGTTTCTCTTTGTTTTTGTTACTGTCTCTTTTGCTGTGCAGAAGCTCTTTAATTTGATGTAGTCCCAGCTGTTTATCTTTGCCTTCACTATCACTGCTTTGGGTGATGTGTCTGTAAAGATGTCTTTGATGTGCAAATCACGTAGTGTTTCGCCTATATTTCCTTCTATATATTTTATGGTTTCAGGTCTTATGTCTAGTTCTTTAATCCATTTTGAGTTGATTTTTGTGTATGGTGTGAGGTAGTGGTCAAGCTTCATTCTTTTGCATGTAGCAACCCAGTTTTCCTAGCACCATTTCCATTTATTGAACAAACTTTCTTTGCTCCAATGCATAGTCTTTGCTCCTTTGTCAAAGATTAGTTGACCATAAATCTGTGGGTTTATTTCTGGATTTTCTATTAGATTCCATTGGTCTGTGTGTCTGTTCTTGTTCCAATACCATGCTGTTTTGATTATTATGGCTTTGTAGTATTGTTTGAAGTCTGGGAGTGTGATGCCTCCATTCTCTTCTTTTTTTTTTTTTTTCAGGAGAGCTTTGGCTATTCAGGGATTTTGGTGATTCCATATGAATTTCATCAATAATTGTTCTATTTCTTTGAAGAATGACATTGAAATTTTTATTGGAATAGCATTGAATCTGTATATTGTTTTTGGTAGGATGGACATTTTAATAATGTTTATTCTTCCAATCCATGAGCAGGGGATGTCTTTCCATTTCTTTGTGTCTTCTTCTATTTTTTTTAACAGTGTTTTATAGTTTTCTTTGTATATGTCCTTTACCTCTTTTGTTAGATTTATTCCCAAGTATTTGATTTTTTTTTGTTTCGATAATAAAAGGGATTTTTTTATTTCTTCTTCTTCAGATTTATTGTTTGTGTATAGGAAGGCTACTGACTTTTGCGTGTTGATTTTGTATCATGCCACTTTACTGAACTGATTGATGAGTTGAATTAGTTTTTCTGTGGAGTTTTTGGGGTTCTCTATATATATTATCATATCATCTGCTAATAGCGATAGTTTGACTTCTTCTTTTCCTATTTGGATTCCTTGTCTTTTTCTTGTCTTATTGCTCTGGGTAGGACTTCCAGTATTATATTGAAAAGCAGTGGTGAGAGTGGACATCCTTGTCTTGTTCTAGATCTTAATGGAAATGCTTTCAACTTTTCACCATTGAGAATGATACTAGCTGTTGGCCTGTCATATATGGTTTAATGATGTTGAGGTAGGAACATGTGATGTTTTGAGTGTCAAATTCATGGGGCTCTTTCTGAGACCTGAGTCAGCAATCCCTTTGATTCAGCAATGCCATTACTTACTAGTTATAGAATATGGTATAGAATATTGTTTTATTTATATATGTCCATGCATATATAACAAACACATATATAGTGAGTTATAGATCGATAACATGTTTTCCTTCAGAGCCTCTATTTCCTCTCTCTGTATTTTTCAAGGTTGTTGCCAACATCAAAGTAGTCAACTTATTAAAGCACCTAGTAGAATACAGGCATAAGCTCCCAATGATTTTTTTTTTTCTAATAGATTTATGTTGTTTCCTTAATCTAACCATGGTCAATTTCTATTGCTTGCAACCACAGAATTTTACCCAATACATGTCCACAGGATTAACCATGTCTTCCTGTTTCTATTGGGTCAAAGCTGTTTAGATGGTAATATTTTGGCAGTACTGGGATGCTAGATATATACTATTACTCTTCAAATCGCTTACTTCATTATGATTTATTTGTTGTATAAATAGGGAGATACAAATTTACTTAAATGAACATTATTCAACATAGTTACCAAATTGTTTATCAAAACTTTTTTATAAATATGCAATAAAAATGTAAAACTTCCATTTTAAAAAAGCTTTCCCAATTATGTCATAAGCCTGTAGTTGAGATAAAATTGAATGTTAATTAATATATACTGCAAATTTACAAAAATGAGAATATGAATAAGCAGAATAACTATGGACAATGTTACATAACATTATCAAGTATGAAATCTAGTTCATTCTTTTTACAATATTTATAGCTATAAAATATTTTTTTAAAAACCAACAAAATGTATAAATCCTATCCTTGAGTTATTTTTTTTTTTAAATTTTATTGTTATATTCCCCATACAATTGCAGCCCCCCCATTCTGACCCCAATCCCTCCCCTCCCGCCCCCGCCCCCCTAAAAGTGTCTCTGGTTCATAGTTTTTTGTTGATTTTGATTTTCTCTTTCTTATAGTTATTCATTTTCCTGGTCCCTTATTTAAGTTTTCTAGATTCCTGCTATGAGTGAGACCATCCGGTATTTTTCTTTTTCTTTTTGGCTTATTTCGCTGAGCATGATCCCTTCCAGCGCCATCCATGTTGCTGCAAATTGCATGTGTTTATCTTTTTTGAATGCTGAGTAATATTCCATGGTGTATATGTACCACATCTTCTTGATCCAGTCATCTATTTTTGGGCATTTGGGTTGTTTCCAAAGCTTAGCTATTGTAAACAGTGCTGCTATAAACATAGGGGTGCAGGTGTTCTTTGGAATTGATGTTTCTGTGTCCTTTGGGTAAATACCTAGCAGTGGAATTGCTGGATCATATGGAAGCTCTATGTTTAGTAGGTCCAGAAATCTCCACACAGCTTTCCACAGTGGTTGGACCAGTTTGCACTCCCACCAGCAATGCAGGAGAGTTCCTTTTTCTCCACACCCTCGCCAGCATTTGTTGTTGCTAGTTTTTTTAATATGTGCCATTCTCACTGGTGTAAGATGGTATCTCATGGTAGTTTTGATTTGCATTTCCCTGATGGCAAGTGATGTTGAACATTTTTTCATATGCCTGTTGGCCATTTGCATTTCCTCTTCAGAGAAGTTTCTTTTTAGCTCTTCTGCCCATTTTTTGACTGGATTATTTTCTTTGTTGTTGTTGAGTCTCATCAGCTCTTTGCAGATTTTTGTGATCAGTCCTTTATCATGAGTGTTGGGTGCAAAAATGTTCTCCCAGTTGGTGGGGTTTCTCTTTGTTTTTGTTATTGTCTCTTTTGCTGTGCAGAAGCTCTTTAATTTGATGTAGTCCCAGCTGTTTATCTTTGCCTTCACTATCACTGCTTTGGGTGATGTGTTTGTAAAGATGTCTTTGATGTGCAAATCACGTAGTGTTTCGCCTATATTTCCTTCTATATATTTTATGGTTTCAGGTCTTATGTCTAGTTCTTTAATCCATTTTGAGTTGATTTTTGTGTATGGTGTGAGGTAGTGGTCAAGCTTCATTCTTTTGCATGTAGCGACCCAGTTTTCTCAGCACCATTTATTGAACAAACTTTCTTTGCTCCAATGCATAGTCTTTGCTCCTTTGTCAAAGATTAGTTGACCATAAATCTGTGGGTTTATTTCTGGATTTTCTATTCGATTCCATTGGTCTGTATGTCTGTTCTTGTTCCAATACCATGCAGTTTTGATGATTATGGCTTTGTAGTATACTTTGAAGTCTTGGAGTGTAATGCCTCCATTCCCTTCTTTTTTTTTCAGGAGAGCTTTGGCTATTCGGGGTTTTTTGTGATTCCATATGAATTTCATCAATAATTGTTCTATTTCTTTGAAGAATGACATTGAAATTTTGATTGGAATAGCATTGAATCTGTATATTGCTTTTGGAAGGATGGCCATTTTAATAATGTTTATTCTTCCAATCCACGAGCAGGGGATGTCTCTCCATTTCTTTGTGTCTTCTTCTATTTCTTTTAACAGTGTTTTATAGTTTTCTTTGTATAGGTCCTTTACCTCTTTTGTTAGATTTATTCCCAAATATTTGATTTTTTTTGTTTCAATAACAAAAGGGATGGTTTTTTTGATTTCTTCTTCTTCAGATTTATTGTTTGTGTATAGGAAGGCTACTGACTTCTGCGTGTTGATTTTGTATCCTGCCACTTTACTGAACTGATTGATGAGTTGAATTAGCTTTTCTGTGGAGTTTTTGGGGTTCTCTATGTATAATATCATATCGTCTGCAAATAGTGATAGTTTGACTTCTTCTTTTCCTATTTGGATTCCTTGGATGTCTTTCTCTTGTCTTATTGCCCTGGCTAGGACTTCCAGTATTATATTGAAAAGCAGTGGTGAGAGTGGACATCCTTGTCTTGTTCCAGATCTTAATGGAATTGCTTTCAGCTTTTCACCATTGAGAATGATACTGGCTGTTGGCTTGTCATAGATGGCCTTTATGATGTTGAGGTATGTTCCTTGTATCCCAAGAATTTCAAGGGCTTTTATCATGAATGGGTGTTGCACTTTGTCGAAAGCTTTCTCAGCATCTATTGATATTATCATATGGTTTTTATATTTCTTTTTGTTGATGTGTTGGATAACGTTGATTGATTTTCGGATGTTAAACCATCCTTGTGCCCCTGGAATGAATCCTACTTGGTCGTGGTGAATTATCTTATGGATACATTGTTGGATTCTGATGGCTAAAATTTTATTGAGGATTTTTGCATCAGTGTTCATTAGGGAGATTGGCCTGTAGTTTTCCTTTTTTGTGTTGTCCTTGTTCGGTTTTGGTATTAATGTAATGTTGGCTTCATAGAACGTGTTTGGTATTGTCCCTTCCTTCTCAATTTTGTGGAAGAGTTTGTGAAGGATCCTATCCTTGAGTTAAATGAGGATTATTTTCATGATTTAATTATATTCTTCACAAGAATTTTAGAACACTGTTTGTGAGGGTAAATTCATTTGTGAGAGTAGCCCTTAGCTGACCAACAGCTTTGATTTTTGGCAGATTTTGGGAGCCAACAGCTGATCGACCTTGTGCGGCTCTGTAAGCTCGTGTTTCTCCTTTTCTGTGTAGAAGATCTCACTTTTCTGGCGCCAGGGCTTACTCAGCTGCTGCTTCTTGAAATAAGGTCAGTAAAGTTCTTTTGGGATTTTCACATCACTGATAATCAGTTTTGGTGGAGGTGGCGATGACCTATTTATGGTGTGTCCTAAGCTGGGGAACTCGATTGAGGGACAGAGGTCCAATCACAAGTAGCAAAACACTGCTCAGTTGCTTCCAGAAAACCACCCTCTTGCCTCTCTGGTGCCCTGAAGGATGATCAGATTGGTCCCAGGAGTGATGCAGGCTTGCAGTTTTCCCGAGTGCTGACTGGAGGGTTTTTGCCGAGACTCAATAGCTTTTCAAGTACATTTTCAGGCAGACAGATTCTAGTCATTTCCCCAAATGGTTTTATGACAGTAGCAAGAATCTTCTCCATCTTTTTCTTTACAAACCTGGATTTAGCCGCTCAATACTTCTCTTACAGAACCTTTCCGGAACACACAGCAGATTGGGAGAATCTGCCAATTCATCTGAGTAGGGCAGGGTTTCCACTGCAGTGGGGCTTCCCCATTCTTGGGGGGATTGGCCTTGGCCTTCTGAACCTCGCCACCAGCATCAGCCTGCTTGGCTGCAGTGTCCTCTCTTTAGTAGCCACCTTCTTAGCTTTTTCACCCATCATCTTGCAAGATGGGAAAGATTATATTAATTTTATACTACAATAAAGTTGGTGTAAGGTCAGGAAGGGACACGGTGCAGGTTTTCTAGGATCTAGCAGACCGGGTAAAGGAGGAGTCAGAGTCCTTAGTGGCTTTTTGCAGGTCTTTTTATTGGGATTTACCCGATACACAGCAGGCAGGGGTGCTGGGGGGCCGGGAGGATGGCAGGCCTCCCAGCCCCTAGCAAGTCTTCACTCTATCTGGGCTCTCCGGCCTTCTCTCAGCTTCTGCTTCTCTTGCTTCTCTCTCAGCTTCTCTTTCCGCTTCTGCTGGTGGCCCCGTGATGCCGCCCTTAAAAGCCCAGTCTTAGCCCAGGTGAATCCCATCTACCTATGCCCACACCCTATTCCAGGTGCCCGCCATCAGGCATGCATTCAGGACCGCAAGGATCCATCATCTATCCTGATGGCGGGAGAGCAGAAAAGCCTGACATTTTTCCTTACCCTACAGTTGGGTTTTTTGTTGGTTTTTTTTTTTTTTTTTTGGTGGGAGCAGTCACAAGTTTAGAGAGAGAAGTATACAACTCCCACAGGGGAGAGGGTCACCTGCGAGGTACCCCTAGTTACTACAATAAAGATTATTTAAGGAACAGAAGAAACATCTAAGAAAATATACACAGTGTGTGAAAACATAGTAGATATTGTTTAAAATAAGACATACCAATCAGCTGAACACGTGACAAGTTGGCAGGCTATCCCACTTCGATTTTCAAAGACAGAACCCAATCTGTTTATCTATTTTTCAAACACAAGAAGTTAGTTGTGTCCCTAGAGCAGTAATGACCTCTTAATTTTTTTTACATTTTTAATATTTTCCTTGCTTTAGATTTTATTAAAAGAGCATAACATTATCAAAGAAATTTGATAGTTTTAAAATGAGATCGAAGACATCTATTCTTTTCCAGTCTTTTTTTTTTTTCATAGTTGTTTATTGATTTTGATTTTCACTTTCTTATAGATATTCATTTTCCTGGTCCTTTATTTAAGTTTTCTAGATTCCTGCTATGAGTGAGACCATCCGGTATTTTTCTTTTTCTTTCTGGCTTATTTCGCGGAGCATGATCCCTTCCAGCGCCATCCATGTTGCTGCAAATTGCATGTGTTTATCTTTTTTGAATGCTGAGTAATATTCCATGGTGTATATTTATTTATTTATACATACAAGCACTGGGTACAGTCAGAAGCATGGGAGGGTGAGAGAATTCACAGAATTCACCATAGCAGGGAGCAGAGCAGGCAGAAGGACCGAAGTACACTGCTGAGGGGAGCAGCAGGCGGCAGGAGAGGTCTGCACGCCATGTGGGACCCACCTCCGGTGGCCAGGGAGTAGCCAGGGATTGAACCGGCACTAAAGAGACTGCTGGCAGCTTTGCAACCCAGCGCTCAACCGCTGCGCCACTGGAGAGGCCCCTTTTCCAGTCTTTTTTTTTTTACAGAAACACTTTAATATAGTTTTAATTAGTATGCATATATACTTCTATCCAGAGCTTTTTTAGTTGATTTGAACATTTACCTATATACTCATAAATCATTCCAATAATTTTAGAGCATACTTATGACATTAAACGTATTAATATATTGTATTTTCATTATCTGTTATTATTAGGAATGTAGATTCTGTTTTTCACTGTTGATTGTAAGCCTGAATAAAGGAGATTTTATGAGGTGGTTAAGCAGTTAGCATCATTAAAAAAGAGATTGTTAATTAAATTAGATCCCAACAGCGTGCGGTAAATGCTGTGGAGCCTGAATTCCTTCAGTAATTAGACCCAACTCTGGTAGCCCCGGAGGATTCGAGGGAGGGTTAATGACTCCTTAGGGTTCTCTAAGGTCCAAAATGCAAGGTTTCTTGGGAAATGAGGTGAAAGACTTTGTGGCAAGTTGTGAAGGTGCCACTCTGGGATCAATGGGGACCTGTCTTTCCCCAATTCCCTACCCTCGTGGAACTCAAGAGCAAAATAGTAAAACACAAGAGTGATAGTGGGAGCGGCAGGAGAGACCCTGCAGGCAGCAGAGGAGCTGGGACCCTGCAAATCTAGGCCAGGGCTGCAGCCTGAACCAGCTCATGTTCAGGCAAAGGCTGCAGCTTCTCCTGGGGTCTGATCAGCGCCCCCCCACCCCGAACTTACTTTGCCCCTTCCTCTAATGAGGCTTCCCACTGAATGAGGTGAGACCCCAGAGATGTGCTTGCTCTGGGGTTTTATGTTTTAATGATTTTTAAGAACTTAATAATAATACAGTATTTTGGGAAATGGAAGGCTTTGTTTAAACATTTTTTGTTTTAAAGATTTATTTATGGATACAAAACTGGGGTGCAAGCCAGAGGTACAAGGGGTGTGTGTGTGTGTGTGTGTGTGTGTGTGTGTATGTGTGTGTGTGTGTGTGTGTGTGTGTGAGAGAGAAAGAGAGAGAGAGAGAGAGAGAGAGAGAGAGAGAAAGAGAGAGAGAGGATTCACCAGAAAGAGACGAACAGGAGATATTGGGAGCAGTGGTTCCATCAGTAGAAGTCTGCTATGCCATGGGTGTTGCTCCCTGGCCGGCTGGGGATCGAACTCGGGGATCGAACTTGTGCTGCAGTGGCTGGCGACAGCTTGACAGAGCTGTCTTTAACCCCTGCAACACCAGGGAGGCCCCGGGAAATGAAAAGCTTTAAAATGCAATAAATTATTCTACCTTAGAAATCTTTTCCAATCATATTTCATGGATACACTTTGACATGATTTATTAAGGTGTACATGTAATTTAATCTTAGGACACAAATTGGGTTGTTTCTTAGTATGACACCCCAAAATTTGAATTACTGGCCAAGAGCTTGAACATTTGGATGATTTAAGAATCATATTGACTAATTACCTCACAAAGGATTTTTGTTGGAATAGCAATGTATACTGATTTCATCATTTCACCCTTTTTAACACAAGGTATGATTTGAAATTTTCATTTAAAAATTAAGTAGGACCCAAATAATACACTACTGTTGTATTATTATTTCTTTGATGTTGAAAAGGGCAAATGATTTTCATGTTTATCTACTAGTTATTTTTCAGTATAATTGTCTTTTGCTTATTTAACGAAAAATTTGTATTTACTACATTTGAGGCAATGTTTTCTTTCATTTTGTTATTTGCTCTTTGCTTTTCATTTAGAAATTAACATATATTTTTTTTCAACATTAATTAGCTTAGAAAATGATCCCCATTCCAGAAATATGACATTATATTCCAATTTGTTGTGCTTTTCCTGTGATTGGTTATCTTTATTTAAATTTATAATCATCTGCATAAATTTGTGTATATACTGTGTGTTGAAACGAGTTCCTTCTCCTGTGTTGTAACTTCATTACCATATGTTAAATATTTATAGAAAACAAACTGCATCTGGGCTATAGATTTTGGTCTGTAATAATGTTTGAAAATATTATTGCTTTGCATAATCCATTTGAATACTTAGTAGGTTTAGTTAACTTTCATAACTCTAATATTCTGACAACTTTTTATTTTAATAGCTTCATATTCTTTGATAATCTCACCTGTTAATTCTGCAATTGAGCCTTTTAATGCCTAATTAAAGTAAGCCTTTAATGCCCTGAATGAAACATTTGGAGATTTACCAGTCCCAAATTTCAAATACCAGACTCTGTCAGTCAAGTACAGAGCTATAAAATCGAACTCCACTATTCACTCATGGTACCTGTTTTCGCCTACCAGGCTCAGACACCCTCAGTTCAAGACTACCTCAACAAATTGCAGATTACTGTCTGTCACAGAGCTTCAGAGTTGCAAGTATGCTCCAAATAGCTGAAATCATAGATTTAAACCCAGAAAGCTTACAGGTGTATAATATTTGCACTCCATTTTTACTTATCAAGCCTTCTTCTTTTCCACTATTGTATTATATCAATAAACCACTGAAGCTGAAATCTTGGCCTTATTCTCTTCCCTAGATCAGACTTGGTCCGATAATAGTGACACAAGGGTTTGATGCCTCATTCCTGGTTACTTTACAATTTAAATGTAAATAAACTGTTGCCTCGAAACATTCTCTTTGAATGAAACATTCTGAAAAGTTCAGCAGGAGAACAATCTGAAGCCACTAAAACTCACCTCAAATGTTTCAGGCAGCCAGTGTATATCTGTAATTGCTTTCTTATGTCCGTTTTCTATTGAGGAGACTGCGCAGTGTCTGATGTACTCTACTTCTTTATTACTGTCTGGTTCAAGGAGAAACATAGGCTGGAAAAATGTTTAAAGAACGTTACCTGCTAATTTCAGAATGTTGATAAATGAACTCATGCTTTCCGCATTCCAATTTAAATTAATAAGAAACATCAGTTCAAAGGAAAAAACATAGTATTTCAACATATTATATATTTAGGTAATAAGATTATCCACTTTCCCCTTCAGTGTATCCTAAGTTTTTTTCTCTAAGCTTAATAAGAATATTTGACCCACTTCCCTAACTAATCAGTGAGATCCCATTTTTGAAGGATTATTTCTCTGTAAGCACAGAAGGTCACAGCTTTTATTTCTTGTTAAGAGACCTGTGGATGTTATGGTCAAAGAACTGGGGGTGAAAGAGATGTACAATATGGTGTGTAAGGACCGAGTTGGGAGCTAAATCCCCTAAGCAGACTCCATGGCTTCATAAAATCAGCATATTTTTATCTGAAAGGATTGTGGACCTTGCATTTCATCCACAAGACAAGCACTGCTTGCTTGAGCTGAAGGCATAGGCCCCAACTCACAGGTCACTTTAGGCAACTCACGCGGTCCTTTTATTTTACTTGACAACAGTATCAATAAAAAAGAACTCGTTTCTGGAAAGGACAGTGCCACTTGTTTTGTGGTGTTTTTAATCAAGGGCCTGCAGAGATGTGATTCGGAACACCCCAAAAGCAGCTGGGTGGGCTAGGGAAATAAGACTTTTCTTCCCCTATCGAGTCTCTAGCTTGGTAAACCTGTCATGCACTTTTGAATAAAATCCTCAATGGATTTTATCTTGTAAATGAAACTTGTAAGTGAAAAGTTCCACAATGCTAACCTTGAGGGTGGCCTTTTTACTTCTACCACTGCCGGTCTTACTGTTATCTATGCGCTCGGCATGTGCGGTTATATCCCATAAAACGATCTAAAACAGAAATAAATGCCATTAAGGTGTATTTTCAGGAAAGAGCTATTTGGATCTTTATTTTATTTTTTTCAAGAGAAAAGGTCAACTTTCAATAACATAAGTATGAAGTCTACAGCCAGCAGGATCTTAAAGATTTTTTTTAAACCTCTTAGTATGTACCCTGATATAGCAGTCACATCCAAGCATAATAAAATTTGGCCTACATCTTAAATAAATCAGCAACTGTTAAACCTAAGATAAAAAAGAATGATTTCTTTTCTATAAAATTGTTTTCAGTGCTTTGATTTTTGTGCTTGCGTTCGCCAATGCAGTGATTTTTTTTTTTAAAAATCTAAGATAAACATGTAAATTCTTCTGCTTTGGGTAATAGTTCTTCCTCTGTTTTTGGGAATGTGCATGATTATGGAAACAGCTGCCTCAGACCCATAACTTAACTTGAGCCCTGACATCATGTCTGATATATCTTAATACCCCAATTCCTAGCATGGTGACTGGTACAATTTGCATGCCTTCCTTCTGCTGAGTTCAAGCCTTAAGTTAAAAGAAAATTCCTGCTAATCAAATGTGTTACAGAATGTTGTCTAAATTAATAAAATCCATAGTACCTGTCCATTTATGCAGCCTCCAGCAATGATATTAGGGTTGCTTGGACAGAATTGGAAGCAGAAGATGTCATCTGGGCTTTCCAGCATTAACTTTAAAAAGACCCACAAATACAAGAGAGAGTGAGAAAACTTAAGATCATGGCTAGAAAGCAGTATGGAAACAGTCCAAACTCTTAATTTTATTACTACCTAATCTTATATGTACACAGAGTGCATTCCTGGATTCTACCTCTGGACTGAAAACTGCTTTTGCTGAATTTAATTGTGAACCTCGGCCATGCATATGAAAGCAGGTATGTTCTCAGGGGACCCATGTCTCCCCTCCCTACACTCCATGGGTCATTGCTAGGGCATGTTATAATTTTTTTTTTTATGAGCAAAGAATCTATGAGTTTAATGTTTCTGAAAGTGTGGAACGCAATCTGTGAGGACAAGATGTTTGTCCATTTTATTCCCTGCTGTATACCTAGCCTGGCAACTAGAATTAAAATTCATTAATGAGGGAAAATGAAGGTCTTACCAGTGACAATTGGAAGCAAATGTGAGTGCTTGGAAGAAGCCCTGCAAGGAATGTGCCAACGTGAGTGTGAAGGAACAGGTATGTTAACCCAGGTTAGCACCTGAGCTGCTGTTACTCTCAGACAAAAACACTTGCAGGGTTATTGTTTGTTAAACATAATGGACAAAAACCTAATGACCAAGATGTAGGCCCAGAGGCTGTTGTGTTGGACTGACAACACTGAGCCAAAGGGTTCACACTGATTTTGGAGTAAATGACCTTGGTGATTTAGTACTCTGGATTCTAGAGACATCTCACCTTTTGAAAATAAAATCTTTTAATAATTTCCTATAGTTTTGACTAGACCAAAGACACATACATTTGCATTATTTCTTTAAAAACTAATTTGCTGGGCCTCCCCGGTGGCGCAGCGGTTGAGCGCTGGGTTGCGAAGCTGCCCGCAGCCTCTGCAGCGCCGGTTCGATCTCCGGCTGCTGCCTGGCCACCGGAGGAGTGTCCCACATGGTGCGCAGACCTCTCCTGCCGCCCGCTGCTCCCCTCAGCAGTGTACTTCGGTCCTTCTGCCTGCTCTGTTCCCTGCTCTGGCTCTGGTGAATTCTCTCACTCTCCCGCACTTCTGACTGTACCCAGTGCTTGTATAAATAAATAAATAAATCTTAAAAAAATAAAATAAAAAATTAAAAAAAAAAAAAAAACTAATTTGCTAAGGGCCTCCCTGGAGGCACAGGGGTTAAATTCTCAGCACTATCAGTCTATTGCCAGCCACTGCGGCCTGAGTTTGATCTCCAACCAGGGAGCTGACCCACATGTGTCAGCGGATCTCTCCTGTCTTGTCTGCTGCTCCCCTCAGTGTATTTTAGTAGATCCACCTGCTCTGCTCCGCACTCTGTCTCTGGTGTATCTTCTCACCGCCTCCCACACCTCTGGCCTACACTCCAGTTCTTGTATGCATAAATAAATAAAAATAAATCTTAAAAAATAATAATTTGCTAATGCTTTCAAAGTTATTCTTAGATGGAGAGTTTCTTTCCTCTTCCTCTGCTGGGAAGTTCAGCCACACTTCCATGGTGTGGAGCAGAAGTTGTTCTACAAACTAGAAAATGTTAGAGAACTCCAGTAAGAGAATGTCACCACATTTATGGTAAGTAGGTAACAAGAAAAAGCAAGATATGTCATTTTGATCTCTGGATCTATAATAATGAAAGTACTTAGAATTAAACTGCCTTAATTCAGATGAATTAGGGAAGAAGGTTGATGGGGAGACTAGGGCTTACTAAGGGAAGCCTTACTTACTTTATGGAATCAAAATATTAGTATATTTGGAAAAAAATTTAATTTAAGGCAATCTGGCACTTCTCATGAGCAGAATTCTTCTTGAGCAGATAATGGAAGTAAAGCTTTGTGGAGCAAACTCAGCCTTCAGAAGTGACGACTAGCTGTCCCCACCATGGCCTGCGCATACTCTAGGGTCATACTGGCCCCACCCCACTCCATCGTCATGCATTTTTCCCCTCCCCCTCCCTTTCCTTTTCCCGCCCCCTCTTCCTCCTCCCCCTCTTCTTTGTGTAGAAGAACTGGGGTGTAGGCCAGAGCTGCAAGGGGATGAGAGGATTCACCAGAGACAGAGTGGGGAGCAGAACAGGCAGATCTACTGAAATACACTGCTGAGGGGAGCAGCGGCCGAGTCAGGAGAGGTCTGCTGTGCCTTATGTGGGTTAGCTCTGTGGCCAGGATAGAACTCAGGCCATAGAGGTGACAGTGCTGAGACTTAACCCCTAGGCCACCAGAGAGTCCCTCATTGCTTTCTTGAGGATCATCTCTACTTTTGAGCATCACCTACTAGTGATCCTTGGAATTGAGGAAATTCCTGGGAAGCTAAGATTTATTTGCATTTCAACAGTTATTATTTAAATAAAGTTCACAAAAAGCCTCTATTTTAAAATTGGTTAAACACTCTTCTTGTAATCTTTTTTTTTGAAAAAAAGATGCTGATTTGTTCAATAAATTATGTATAAACTTTAGTTTTGCTCAAATTGAATGATGGCAAATTTTGAATTGAAGCAAGCCTAACTTTCTAAACACTAAGGGTTTATAAAACACTAAGGGATTATAAAATACTTGACAATTAAATCTGGTATATTTGAACACACATGTGAAAGTAGTATTTCAAATTTTAGACTAGGTGAGCAACTCTCCCTAAGTACCTGAGGATGTATGGGATCAGAGAAACTCCAGAAAAGGATCAGTGATGGCTGCAGCAATAGTTTACCAGAAAAGTGAACTCTCTCTTCAAAGGCGAGCCGCACAGCCACAGACACAGCTATTAACCCTGATTGGAACATAAGTGCTTGTTAAAATCTGCAGCAATTGTACATGGAGATGTGTTCTAGGTTTTACTCTTCTACATTGTCACTACTCTATTTTGATGAATTTGAGCAAAAACATTCTCTGGAAGACCAAGCGTTCTCTTCGGACTCTTGTTTAATATGTAGACAGTAACCACAAGAGACTTATTTAGCATTTTAAATGTGGTTGGTCCAAACTGAGATGCTCTCTTACTATAAGATAAGCAATAAACCTCAAATATTTAATGATTTAAAAATATTTTGCTTTTTCTGTGAGTAAAGGGCAAATTTGGCAAGGGGAGGAAGTAAAAGCAAGGGTGAGGATCTCACTCTTTCCATGGTTTGCGGACCTATCTCCCTTGACTCCTGAGAGCTTTAGAGGGGGGTAAGTCTCTTATCTTCTCCAGTAATCAAAGAGGGGGGATGTCAGAGACAAGGAAGTCAGTCCTGGGAGTCCAACAGGCCCCGCTCAAATCTAGATTCCATCTTGCATCAGCTGGTGACCTCAGCCTGCCACTTCCCTAAGTTGAGTTTTGGTCCTTGTAACATGGACTTGAATGTGGACATCACAGTCCGTGTTCCACGGAGTTGGTGGGAGGTCCCAAGACTGAGAGAAGGTGCAGAATACACTGGGCAAGGGCCTGGCACTCAGCAAGTGGAAGTTGTATTAATGAAATTGAGCTGGTTTGGAATCTGACATATGAAAGCAACAGACCATTTCAAAGCTACCACGAAAGGGAAGCCCAGTCATTTCTGTCCCCATAGCTAGCCGGGGCTCACCATAAATAACTGGGTGCCAGGAGACGCAGGTGATCATTTTCTCCGTCAGGTTATGAAGGTCGGTAAAGGACTGGTATTCTTTCAGGTGGGTGTCGGTCTTGTCCCCAAAGGTGCCTTCTTCTTCTGCCAGGTTTTTCCAGTCGTCAATAAATGTGTTCATGATTTCATTTTGCTGCAGAGCTATTTCAACACTATTTTTTTGAAAAACACTGGTTTTTAGTATTCAAGGATTATGTCTTTCAGCAGCTCCTCCCATTTAACGTATACCAAAAGAAAAAAAAAATTCCCAATTAATTTGCTAACTAATGATTAACCTATGTGAAATAAATGATTTAACAGAAAAAAATATTCACAGTGTTGTGCTACTCAGAGCTTTGAAGAACTTGCTGTCTTGAGGCCAGGATGCTGTTAGCAGACAACCTCTGGCACCTACCCCATCTACCTGGGTTTCCAAGATAGGGCAGAGTCTCCCCAGGCTAGTGACTGAGCACTGATGCTGAGGGGACACCAGGGCTTGGCCTGTCCTGCATCATTCAGGACTCTTCCAAAGGGCATCTCTGCTCTGGAGCTCCCTGTGAGTTGGCTGAGATTTTGAAGCTCTTTTTTTTTTTTTAAATTTATTTTTGCATTGAAGAACTGGGATGTAGGCCAAAGCTGCGAGGGGGTGAGAGGATTCACCAGAGACAGAGTGGGGAGCAGAACAGGCAGATCTACTGAAATACACTGCTGAGGGCAGCAGTAGTCAAGACAGGTGAGGTCGGCTGCGCCATATATGAGTTAGCTCTCTGGTCAGGGATCGAACTCAGGCCATTGTGGTGATAGTGCTGAGATTTAACCCCTATGCCACCAGGAAGGCCCTGAAGCTCTTTCTGTCTGATTCTGCTCCCCTTCCTTTTTTTCAGTGTGATCCTCCATAAACCTCTGCTTTGAACTTGAGCTTACTTGCTCCATGAAAACCCCAAACTGACAGAAAAGGCAATTTTCTTAGTCATATGCAGTACCAAATTATCACCTATATTAATTATTATACCAATATATATGTAGGATTATAAATATAACAAATATATATATTTCAAAACACCAAATAAGAGATTCTCAAGGGAAGATTTGGAGTATAGAGATTTTAAGTTTAGAAGTGTGTGTGTGTGTGTGTGTATGTGTGTGTGTGTGTTGGTATTAGTTGACACAATGGCCGAAGATATGGATGTGTTTAACTCTATTTGGAAACCTTCTGCAATGCATGAGACAGTCCCTAAAATGAGGAATTAGCTAAAAGTGCTAATATTGATTTTTTAAGAAATAAGACTCTGAGTGCTAGGCTAATCCCTTAACAATTTAGAGCAGATCTAACAGACTCTATCTTAAAAGTCATTGTAACATTTATTGTCCCTTTACATGCTCAGGTGTGAAATCTCGACTCACACTCAAGGCCTTTGAGAGCTGTCCCCAGGAAGTTCATATGCTCATTAAAGTATGGATAATCCTGTACAGGTCATGTTTATATCCTGGAACTTCAAGATTTAAATCTAGTTTTACACAGAAGCACTGACTAGCATTTTCAAAATCTTCTTTCTGTTTCAGTGAGAATGCGAAAGGAATTTCCAAGAGAGGTTGCTTTGGCTTCTAGATTCTTGCCCCTCTGCCTCAGTGGGAAAGTAATTCACATGGGAAAATGAAGACAGTACCTTTTCTCTGGTTTCCTGTTTCTTAGTTTCATGGCACTCTACCACGAGTTTCCTGTGAGTGATGACTTGGAGGCTGGAAAAACTGCTGTCTGAGTTAAAGCCCATGAGTCTCATATTTATGTTTTATTTTTAAATTTAATATAAAATTTTTACCTTGTGGTCACATTATTAAGAAAATCAATCAAAGACTTTGATTGTCCAAGTGTCTCTCTTTCCTCTTCTGAAAATTCTCTTGCATAATATTGGGTAGCTGCATTTTTGGGGTATGTCCTAATATATTAGAAGAAAATTTAACCAAAAATGAGTTCAAAGACAAGCAAAATCAGGAAATGACAGGTCAGAGGTTTGTCTCTGTGACAGTATTAGGATATTATTCTGCCTTTTGATTTCTATCCCCCATTACTATCCTCCAGGTATGATTAAATAAAAATTCTATGCACCTGGTGGTTTCATCAAAGAAGCAACATCAGGAAGAATCCCTCTTAGTTTTTAAATGTGGCTTTGTTATTTCTCAGAAAATCTATTCACTATTACTTCAGATTTAATTTATGTTTCAAACTTTGAGCTTTCAAACTTTGAGTTTTCATTTGTTTCCTCTTAAAGTGCTTCTAAGAATTCCTGGTATGTGGTAAGAACTCTGTAAACATTTGCTTTCACTGCCATTACTCTTTGAACCTCATTTTTAATTTTTATTTTTTTACTTCATCCATCATAATCATATATCCCATCTTCCCCATCTGAGACTAGCTACCTTCCTAATTTCCTCATCTCGGTAAGGAGTACCAATATTGTTCTAGTCACCTAGATTTGAACCATTTGAGTTCCTTTTGATTCAGATCTTTATTTCATCTTGTGGGTCAAGACCTGCCTCATTTCTCATTTATTCACTTCATATATAAAGAAACAGCTGCCAGTTATTTTCAGTCAGTATACACTGAGAGCCTACGAAATCTAAATTCCCAGACTCAGGGGCCCTATAATTGGAAGTTCATTGTACTTTCCTAATCTACCTCCTCTGTCTGCCCTGGTTGATTCATCTGTCACTTGTTTGTATCCTGACAGTAACGAAAAGTCTCTGGCTTGCTTGGCTTAGATATTTGTCTCAAAATCTCAGGTTTCTTTGGTAATGACACATAACTTCTCTCCTTCCTGTCTTGTCCTTTCTTCTTGGTATTTCTGGATCTCTGCTATCCTAACTCTCTACCAAGACTTGAGCATCAGTTGTCTTTCTCTTCACCACCTTTCGTTCAGGCCTGTCTGTTCATCTGCCTCCCTGGTGTCTCACCCATTTCTTATCCTGGTCCCTGGTAGGACCACCTACTTTTCTGTCTGCCTCTGCTATTCCCTCCATTCTCCCCAGACTGGTCTCCTCGTGGTCCCAGGCAAATGCTCTCCTTCTCACCCCCTGGAGTTGTTGAGATAGTTTTTAAATTTGGGGCTATTTTTCCTTTCTCTGTATCTCCAAATCATATTCAACATCATGGTCTACCATCTATAAATCTAGAAGTGTTTCAAAATAAGAAGGAATCTTTTAATCTGAAAAAATGCCTGGCTTAGCTAAATATATCTTCACATTTATACAGTATGCAAGCCTAACTCAAGGGCCCAGAGCATTCCCTCCACAATCCATTTCATATCAGTTCATTCACTGGATAAATTTTAAAGAATTGCTATATGAAATATTATGGTTTATAACCGCAAAAGCCTCTGGATCTAAGACACACAGGTAAGCAGATGAGTACAATATGGCTCATCAGGCCCATCATAAAGACACCTCTAAGCTCTGGTGGGGTCTTAGAACTGGGAGTGATCAACTCAACCTGGTGCTTCGAGGAGATCACAGATGTGGGGGTACAACAGTGAAGGGCATTTTATGCAAGAAACAATGTGGGCAAAGGCAGGAATATGCAGAAAAGCAGGTATTCTGGGAACTGGAAGTGGGGCAGAGGATTAGAGCACAGAGGGCTTGTTTGGGGATAGGGTCACACAGGGAGGAGGGAGAAACTTATATGCCATCCTAAGGGCTCTGGGTGTGTCAGGGAGCCAAAGAAGAGATTTGGGCAGTAATGTAACACAATCTGATTTGATGTGTGAGAACAATCACTTGGTGGTCGAATAGACCAATTAGGAGGCACTGATAATACCCAGGAAAGAATAACCAGGGCCTCTCTGTGAAAGCACCAATGTAATTATTAATAGCATCACTCGTTTTCCCACTTCATAGTCTTTAGAGTCTTACACAACTGTATCTATTTTTCTATTAATATTTTAAAATGCATTATGGAGCATAATTAGTCTCTGGTGATCTATGACATCATTGTCAACCATTTCTATTTATTATGAAGATCTCTCAAAATAATAATGGACACTGCTAGATTTTATTGTAATTGGCTTTGAAAGTACATAAATCCATGCTTACCATCTTGTCTGAGTACTTGTGTCATTGACATTGGGGACTACTTGCATGCCAACATCTTTCTCAAGTTGCTTAATAGTAAAATTTTTGTCTGGATAGGATGTGCATTCAATATAGACATCTTTTACACTGGAAGCATTCAGATCACTGAACTTAATCTTTCTACCAAATTCCTCTCGCTTTCGAGAAATCATGTATGTAATCTGCAACACATGCAAGCAGTAGAGTTAACACAATCAAGTCGCTAGTGAAAAACAGCCATGTGGTAGGCA
Source organism: Talpa europaea (assembly GCF_964194135.1). NCBI lineage: Eukaryota > Metazoa > Chordata > Mammalia > Eulipotyphla > Talpidae > Talpa > Talpa europaea. Next base: position 41,829,694 of record NC_140076.1, read on the forward strand.
AGGATGGCGCTCTGATCCCCTTGGGTTCCTTTCCATATTCTCTGTCAAGCCCTCCGATCATGTGCCACCACCAGCTGACGTTCCACGGAGGACACTTTCTCCCTGGGTACAAAAAACTGGAAATGACTGGCAGCTTCTATGTTAACCGGCAATGGTCCAGTAGGAAATATATGTAAGTCCATCTCCTTTGCTACTGTTTGGGAACCACTCTGGGTGCAATTTACCCTCCAGAGTTCCCCTAGGGGTTTCAGGCTGAAATCATCCATCCCTCTGCCAGACTTTTGCTTGAGATCACACCCATGCAGGACTTACACTACGCCCCTTCCTGCTTTTCCCAGTCTCTTATGGGACAGTTTCATAATAAACTATTCTCACACAAAACTTCGTCTCGGGAGCTATGCTGAGAACATCACCACTGTGTATGTTTCCTAGGGTTGCTGTAACCAAGTACCCCAGATGAAGTGGCTTAAAATAGGAATTGATTTGCTTGCATTTGTGGAGGCAGAAGTCTGAGACCAGGATGTTGGAGAGTTGGTTCCTTCTGAGGGCTCTGAGGGAGAAACTGTTGCCTCTCTCCTGCTTCTGGGAAGAGTCAGGATTCCTTAGTGTTCCCTACTGTTGATACAGCACTGCAACTACTGCCTCCTCCTTCAGATGGTGTCCCCCTGGGTCTTTGTGTCAGGTGTCTTATAAGGACCCCAGTATATGGGGTTTGGGTCCTCTCCTAGCCCCAGTTTCAATAGGACCTCACTTGAACTAATTACATTCTGTAATGACCCTATTTAGGGTTTTGACATATCTTTTTTGGGGGGTACACAATTCAACCTATTACACCTGAGACGATGCTATAAAAAGAAAAGCCTTATCCCCATAGCATATAGCGCACCTTACAGACCCCTCAGGTCTAAGTGTTATTTAGCTATAGTGAGGTAATAAACAGAAATCAGATTCAAGCCTCTGACCTGCTTTGTAGGTTCTTTCACCGATTCTTCCTCAATTTCTTTTTCACTGCCCAAAGAAACCCATGGTTTAGAGACAGGTGGCTTATAAATATACATGTCCTCAGGAAGATGCTCTTTAAATTCTTTAAGTTCATCCTGTTCTTCTGGCACTTCTGGTGGCTAGAGTAGAATAAATAGCATTCTAAAATATATGACCAAATTTAGGTTACAGCCCCCTGTGTCTATTTTACAATAGATTTTACCTTTATATGCATTCATTAAACATTTTGTTATTTTTTTTCCTTTTCCATCATGAGGGAGAAACTAAGCTAAAAATAGCAAAAGGGGAACCAGAGGTATGGAATGAGGAGCTGCTGAGTTCTAGATCTGCTGTTTCCACTCTCACTGGGTCAATGAAGGGAAAATAAGAAGGGTATTTTGCTACCCTGGGAGGGTTGATTTAATTCACCCCACATTCACTGCTCCCCTGTTCTGGGTGCCAGAACTGGAAGTCAATCCCCTGGAGACAGGGCTGAGCAGGAATAATCATAACCGTGCTTGGGTCTCCCCTGGGGGTGCTGCTTCCTTTTGATAATCAACAAATTGCAAAGGCTTGGGTGTGCTTACATTTAAATAGTTTTCCTTGCCCTCTTCAGTTCCAATAAGATAAAAGTTAAGTCCATATTTGAAGTCTATGTCATAAACAATCAGAAGCTCATCACCAGGATAGTCCTACACGAATAGAATCAAAAGAGAAAGTCAGTGTTCAATAGTCATTGAGTTTATTCAGCCATTGACACAAAAGTGTGATTCCTATAATCAATCAATCATACAAGACAAGCATAGTGCTAATCTATGGCTAGTAATCCCAGATGGCCAAATTATTTTATTAACTTAAAAAACTTGTAAAACACATGGTTCCAGGGAAATTTGCCATGCAATTTTATTTGTAACAGGAAAACAGCATTCCTTATATTTGGTGTTGTGTTCAGTAGTATGTTTGGATCCAAAGCAGGTCCAAAATTATGAATTAAACTGCTGCACCTCCCCCTGCAGTGACCTTTAGGGCTAACCGTCCCTAGGTCCGGCTGGGCAACCAGCGCGCAGGGGGAGAACAGCAAAACCCTACCTGCTGCACCTCTCCCCGCAGTGATCTTTAGGAATGGCTTTCGCCACGGTCCCTAGATCCGGCTGGTGCCCAGCGCGGGGAGAGAACAGCCTGAAGCAGAGGAAGTGCAGCGGAAGTTCCCTGAAAAGGCAGAAGCTTATCAATAGATAACGACCACCAAGAACCACTACAAGAATGCTAAAAAATCTTATCCCAAAACTTTAATCCCTTATCTGTCTTTCTAAACTTCCTCCTTTCTTCTACAATGGTCATTGTTTGTTATGTAGATCACCTCCCTGATGGTGATAGACTGAGCCCATGAGCAAGCTAATTTCTTTGATATTCATTCCTGTGCTTTTGGAAAACATATATATACTGGTCACAAACTCAAAGAAAATTACACTCAGATTTTCACTCTTGAAGTGTGTCTGTTTGTCATTTCTTTCGCCGACTCCCTGACCACCCTGCACGCTTCTCTCAACCCTGAGGTGGCCTCATCGTCTACTGTGTTGGTCTGCGGCAGGTGGCGCCCGCACGTGGGGCCCCGACATTTCATTTCATTTCATTGTGTCTTCCACCCAAAGAAGAGGTGAGTAACGAAGAGATCGTGTTGGGTAAGCTATCTCCCTTCTTGTGTGTGAGTGTGAATGTGATTCCCTTAAAATACCCTCTTTTAAACAGTCAGGGATAGGATCCTCACTGGAGCGTCCGGAGCTCGCTGATAAAGGATGATCAGTTTGAAATAGTGAGAAGTTTTTCTAAGAGTGAATGCTCGTGGTGCTGTGTGTGTGTGAGTGTATGAATACGGCTCCACGGCCTCGTGGCTACGGAGTCTGAGTGGGCTGCACCCGCGATTCCCGTGGAGGAACGTCATATGGCATAACGGTCATCTGCTCTTCGGAGTAGCCTGGTCCGGGACTTATACGGACAGACCTTAGCTAAGATGCCTCCACAAGTTCCCGCGAGGGACACGGGCCGGACAGCACAGTTGAAAGAAATCTTTGCTTAAGTGAACAAAAGCACCACGAGACCAAAAACAAAAATCTTTTTCTATCTATATTAAAAAATATGATTGAAACACGAGGTATTAAAGTAAATAAGAAAGCTCTACTGCAACTTTATAAATTTATATTACGGGTATGCCCGTGGTTTCCAGAAGAAGGTAGTTTGTCACTGGAAACTTGGAAGAAAGTAGGAAAAGAAGTGAAAGAGTCTTATGCCCTTCATGGACCATCTCAGGTTTCGAGACAGGCTCTGTCCTTGTGGGTACAAATTAGAGATTTGTTGGTTGATGCCACTGAGGCAGAATTGTGGTAAGGCCAACAGAATGAAGTTCAGGATAATCCTAAAAACAATACTGATCCAAAAACGTCATTATTCGCTCAAGCCTCTGCTCCCGTATTAAAAGAATCCCTTTCCCAGTCAGAGGATGAGTTTATGATCATGAATATACTGAAATGCTAGATAAATTAACTTTCAAAAATGATAAACCCTCCCGCCCACCCGCTAACCTTTTTCCAGTTGTTACCAAACCTAAAATTGCATTACATAATAATCCTAAGCATATCAAAGCCCATCAAGGGCCCCTAGGTGGCATTTTAGGATCAGCAAGAAAGGCCAGTAAGGAGATTTTTCATTTACTTTTCCCGTTGCCGGACCTCCGCCTTTGTCTTGCGCTGATTAAGGCCCTGCATGGGAGGCCATCCCCATAAAACTCTTAAAAAATTACAGTTAGCTGTTCAGACAACAGGCATAACTCCCCTTATATTTATCAAATTATTGACATGTTATCAGCCACCTGGATGACCCCTTATGACTGGCATTATCTTGCCAAGGCTGTTATTCCTTCAGCAATGTATGTATGTATTATCACATGGAATATGAGGACCAAGTACATGCCTTCCTTAAGAATCATGATGAGGTTAGGGATGAGAAAATTTCCCTTTCTATGTTCATGGGAACAGACAAATATGCTTGAAAGGTCCATGCAGCAGGCCGGAATGCAGGAGCCAACCAGGAAGCCCACCTGGGGGGCAGGAATGCGGATACCTGCCTGGAGGACTCAGACAATGAGCCTCCCCCCTCCCACTACGAGTCTCATCTCAGACAAAGAACCTCTACCTGCCCTACAAACTTTTCCCGCCGTACGATCCCAACTACCCACCTGACCTCTCCTCACCCTATAAAACCCTGCTTCCCCCCTAACAACAGGGCGCGGCTTCACTGACCCCCACCTTGGGTCTGTGAGGTCCGCCCGGGGCGCAATAAACTCCCCCCCCCCCTTGAGAAATGTAGCCTGGCTCTCCTTGTCTTTACCGCGCCGGACCTTTCAATGCTGAGGTACGCAGACAAGCTGCCCTTCCAAAAGAAGCCCTATTGAAATTAATAAACTAGCAGTTGCCTCATGGAAAAATCTTCCTTCACCTGAGTACAAACCCACTAATCTCACTGATATACACCAACGCCAGGATGAAATGTACCAGGATTTTGTGGCTAGATTAGAAACTGCTCTGGATAAGTTTCTTCCATCCTCCCGGAGCACGAGATTTATTGTTTAAACAACTTGCATGTAAAATACTAATTCCCTCTGTAAAGAACTTATTAGACCTATAAGAAAAACTGGTATGCTTCCACATTACATTAAAGTTTGCTTAAATGCTCCCCCTGCGGCACTAGATCAAGGGTCTGTAAAAAATAAATAAATAAATAAATAAACAAATAAATAAATAAATTAAAAACTCAAAAACTTATGGCTGTCTGTATCCCTAAATAACATCAAAGAGGGACTCAGCTGACAGCCCCATGTTAATAAAACAATTGCCTAAACAGATAGGTCGTTTTTGCCTGGCTGGAGGCAAAATGAAATATGCAAAAGGTAAAATAAAAAATAGCCTGCAGTATTACAGAAAGTGATCAGGATTCTTGGGATAGTAAAATTGTTTTTCAAAAGCCAAAAGTTGATTCTAGAGCCAATGCTGACCTCTTTGCAGAGGCATCGGTTCCCAATTAGGAGACCATTCCAAAATCCAGCCCAAATTTCCAGCTCGGACTTGGCTAAAATTGTTGAGATAAAAATAGATAATGTGCCATAATCTTAAATAAAACAAAACAAAACAAAAATGCTCCAATCTTTTCCTGTTAATTATTTTGGGAGGAGGCTAGGTTCCCCCCCATGAAGTTTTGCCATTTGCTTCTTTAAAAATAAATAAATAAATAAGGCATTTATGAATAATAGTATTCAAAGTTCATTCACAATTGTTAAAGTAATAAAAAAAATGGTTAAATATGAATGTATGAGACTATATGACTATAATCTAAATAAAAGGTTTTTATTAAAATAGTATAAACCCACTGCAGTGGGCTGGTGGGGGCTGCCCTTGATCTCAACAAGCAGCTGCCTGGACTTTTTCTCCAGTGTTGGGATCACTGACAGGTCTCTACTACCTTCCTGCTGTGGAGGACTGAGCTTTTCTATTATCCACCTTAAATGACTTGGTTCATTCTACCATCCACCTTAAAAAGTTCCATTTCCCTGTGTTTCTCTGATTTTAAAGTTTAAATTGTCTTAGGAAGAAACTGCTGAGTTACTTTTGATGTGCTAACAAGCTATACAAAATGCTTATTGGTCTGCGGCATTAAACAATATAGGAAAATAAGGGCAGATTGTTATTTTAGTCAAAATTGGGCAAGGATGAGCTTTTCTGGCTGTGAATTAGATCCATCATTGACAGGACTGCTTTTTGCAGAGAATGGTCAGGCAGGATCCCCAAGAAGGCATGGACAAGCTGGTACAGGCCCTAGCAAGGGGGAATGCCAGATTGAACTCAGCAATCTCTCCCTCTCCGGCTTTGTTACTCTGTATCTGGAATTTTTTTGGGTAGGACTGAAGCATAAGAGGTGTGTTGTACTACCTGGACGATTTTTTTGACTGGGTAGAAATCAGACACTGCAGCTCTGTTTCGAAAGTCCTCAAGAATAGCTTCTTTTCTGATGAGTTTATAAGGTTTTTCCTCTGTGACATCTTGATCTATTCGGCATTTAAATAGTTCCTGGGTCATGGTAGTTAACACTAAAGGATAAATTTCCGGATGACCTGGGGAAGCCGAAGTGGATTTGGACATTAAATGAAACCACTTACATTATTAGCAATAGGAAATGTGCAATTGTTTGCTTTAATAATTTAAATATTTTTAAGTTCGCTGTCGATCATTGTCTCAGTTAAAATTTTGAAAAACTTAAAAGTCTAAGTTCTTATTTTTAAAGTAAGAATATCCATCATTAAAACAATCAGAAAAAAAAGAAAAAATAGTAGTTATCCATACTACTACCTCTCCAGAGAGCTGCTCTATTAATAGTTTTGCTCTGTTTCCTCCCTGCCACTCTGTATACAGGCTCTTATGTGAATTTCTAAATCCTGCTTTCATACTTACCATTATGTCACAGCTATTTTACTATGACATTCAATAATTTTCTTTTAACACATTTAAAAATGCTCTTGCCTTTTGTATGAAATAAACACAAGAACATTTAGCACATCTTAATGTAACTCAGAAGCATAATTTCAATGGTTCTGTTGTTGGTAAGCATTACATTTTTTCTCATTTGTTTCCAATGATTAGAAATGATTCTACTAATAAATATCTACTTCGTAAATATTTATCGTATTTCACATTATTTTCTTCATGACCTTTTTTTTTTTTTTTTTTTGTGGGACCCTCGCCGGCGGCTGGGGAATGAACCGGGGCTGCAGAGGCTGCTGAAGAGGCTGAGGGCACTCTCACAGCCCAGCGCTCAACCACTGTGCCACCAGGGGAGGCCCCACATTATTTTCTTAAGATAGCTTTTAAAAATGAAATTTTTGGTCTAAAGGTATGATCACCATTTAGGCTCTGTCAAAACTTTATTGCTTTCATTACCCGCTCACTTCTCCCTTACTAGGAGATCTGGTTTCCTATTTCAGAGAAAATCCTGTGCTTGTACAGCACAGAATCCTGTTGAGTCCTTCAGACCTGCCCACCAGCTGATCAGCCCTGGCATGGCTTTTCTGCCCTTCCCTCCACTGTGGAGGCCTGCCTGCCTCTCTCCACCCTAGTCAGCCATTGAGGACCCATCAACTTTCCCCTTCTCCTCACCTTTCCCTCACTCAGTGCTATTTTTCTTCACCATGCTGATTTTCTCCATGGTCTCCCATGATCCTATATGGGAACCTTGATCCTATATGGTTATCTGTTCCCTGGGGCTCCTTTTCACAGTCAAGCTTGTTACTCAACTCTCCACATTTTTAAAGCTACTAACTTCCCAATTAGGTTGTATTAGCAAACCCTTGGAAGTAGGGAAGGAAGTGGGGGTAGGGGATCACTTTTCCCTCTACTGGTTCCCCTGTCCCTGGATTGCCCTCAGAAGAAGAGGGAGGCAAGGTCAAGAGGCTTCTGTTGCTGTTTTTCATGTCCCTTACCCCCCACTTCAGGCCAAACATGGATACAGTCTGTAGCAGCAGCAAACCCTGGGACAGGAACATAAATGACAGGATATCGTTATGCCTCCAACCAGCCCTGTCTTAGCTTTCATCTCATTTTTTAAATCTTGTCAACATCGGCTCCCACACCTCCAATCTCACTACTATGATTACCCCGCAGAGCTCCCTTCCCCAAATCCAAGCTCCCAGGGTCACAGAGCCTACCCCCACCTTCTCTATCCCTACACTCCTAGATGCCCTGACACCCTCCCTCCTGATGTTCAACAGGTGTACCAGAAAAGGGGGTGGAAAGATGTGGTCTCTGAAGTTGGAATTTCGAGTTTATTTTCCCATAAAAACATTTAACTTTGACCCTAGTGGGATGATAATACAGGTAATTTTGAGGATTTTATTGAATATACACATATATGTAAAAATATATTCCAAATTGCAATCAGTTGGCATAATAAATATTTGGAATACAAGTCATTCATAGGACAAACTGCTCGTTTATATTTCTCTAAAAATACCAACCCCAACACCTAGTACATAGGAGAGGCTTAAAAAATAAATGTTGATTTGATTCACATACAAGTAATCCTCCAAAACACACTGTTCAGGGGAATTTGTATAGTGTGAAATGCAGAGTAAATGTTCTGCTGTTTTGCCTTTGAACACCACTAGGTGGAGCTGTCAGACTCATGCTGAGCTAGGGCTGAAGAGGCCGAGCAGTTCTTTAGAACAGAGCTATTTGCAGAGCCTGGAAAGCCGGAAAGCGGGCTGTCATGTGAGAAACTGGAAAGACAGTGCGCAAGGTGGTATTTGTGGCACCTGCCCCACAAAACACACTTCAAATTCTATTAGCTTTATTTTTCACAGATATGTTCATTCCACACCAACTGGAGTTTCTCAAGAAAACTTTATACAGGATCAAAATTCCTTTATTTAGAAGTTAGTAAAAGTAATTTGTCAATCTGAGGCATACAGCAGGGCGGGGGGGGGGGTCAGAACAAGGGAGGGAATAGCACAAAGGTCTATGGTGATGGATGGTGGGTGCTATGGTGGTGGAAGAACACCTTAGGGGAGACATCAAATACTGTACAAAAATGAACAGAGAGGGCCTCCCCGGTGGCGCAGCGGTTGAGCGCTGGGTTGCGAAACTGCGCGCCGCCTCTGCGGCGCCGGTTCAATCCCCGGCTGCTCCCCGGCCACCGGAGGAGGGTCCCACATGGCGCGCAGACCTCTCCTGCCGCCCGCTGCTCCCCTCAGCAGTGTACTTCGGTCCTTCTGCCTGCTCTGCTCCCCGCTCTGGCTCTGGTGAATTCTCTCACCCTCCCGCGCTTCTGACTGTACCCAGTGCATGTATAAACAAAACAAACCAGCAAACAAATAAAAAATAAAGCATGCCTCTATTAAAAAAAAAAAATGAACAGAGATATCAAGCTATTGCCAGCTACTGCAGCACAAGTTCAATCCCTGGTCAGGGAGCAACCCACATGGCGCAGCAGACCTCTCCTGTCTCACTTCCTATCTCACCAGTGTATTTCAGTAGATCTGCCTGTTCTGCTTCCTACTCTGTCTCTGAATCCTCTCACCTCACCCCCTCCCCGCACCTCTGGCTTACATCCCAGTTTTTGTATGCATAAATAAATAAATCTTTAAAAAAAAATTAAAAACACAAGTAAGACTTTTTCTAACTGCAATGAACAATCAGTAATAACTGCGGATAACCTATAGCTAATAGACCACACAATCCTTCCTACTCTAGTGCCTTCATTCCTACCCCAACAAAGTCAACACAGCAAGGCCTAGTGCTCCTGGCACCCCAAAGGATGTCTGGCTACTAGTTAGGCTTTGAGACTAACTGAGCCTCACTGAAGTCAGCACCCTGGGTCAACAATGAGGATGTAGTAATCAGCAACAAGACAGCTATGGACTCAGCTGAGTCCCCAGCAGAATGGAATGCTGGTTGCTCCAGGAGGATGAGAAAATGTTGGGCCAGAGGAGGAAGCCTACGGGGCATCCTGAAGCTTCTGGAAGTTAGGTCTATTGGCTATCAGTTACCCACAGTTATTACTGATTGCTCATTGCAGCTAGAAAAAGGCCTACTTGTTGTTTTTTAAAAAAAAAAAAATTATTAAATTTATTTGTTTATTTTCTTACCCCTCTATTCATTTTTGTACAGTATTTGATTTCTCCCCTCAGGTGTAGTCCCCTGTAGTTCTCCCACAGCCATAGAACCCACCATCCATCACCACAGTGCTTTGTGCTCTGCTACTAGGGCAAGACCTGTTGATCAGGTACTGGATTGGGGCGGTGAATGAATAATAATGCAAGTAAGTGACAGCCATGTCAGTTATAGTAATTTTTATAGAGCACTTACTGTGTGCTAGGCACTGCTCTAAGCACCTTATGTGTGTTACTAATTCATTTAGTTTTCACAACGACATTCTGAGGTGGTTACTAGAATTGTCACCATTATTTTAGCTAAGGAAACTGAGGTGTATAGTTTATGTAATGTGTTGGAGGTCAATTGCTGAGAGTTGTAGATGGGAGAGCTGGGATTCAAACCAGGGTCCCTTACTATGCAATAGTTTCTAATGTGTGAACATAGCAGAGAAGGTTCTGCTTGTTTTCAATGCATAGTTTTTGTGTGGTACATTCATTAATTCAACATATATTTGTCAGGCAGGCTCCTCTGCTCCTGTGCTACTTCTGTTAAGGGACCCTCCTCTCACTTTCTCCCCACCTCTGCCCCTCTGCTACCCTGACCAAATCAGCCTCATATCTCTTCCCTGGGTTGTTACTACAGCTTCTGACGAGAAACAGGAACAGTTTAGCCATTTGAGTAGCTAAAAAAAGAGTTTGGAGGAAAGTGAAGGTGCTCAGACACACACACCTCCTCCAGCCACAATCACCCAGGATTGCAGTGTGACCAATCACCACTAGCAGACCTCTCCACCAATCAGAACTGTTTTAATCATGGCAAACCTGACTTGCATAGAGCAGACAAGCGTGTGCATTAATCCATCCTTTTGGTTTATACAAGTGCTTCCCATCTCATCCAACTGGGGCTCATAACTCAAGGGCTGCATGTGTTCTCTAAGATGCAGTCCTAATAACACACACACACACACACACTCTTATATTTTGCTTCAAACAGATCTCCTTTCTGGGACAACACTTACTAAGCAGTGTCTGCTTCTCTGGGTGACCCTATAAAACATAAGTCAGTTAGCAGCACTGCTCCACTTCAACACTGCCCATGGCTCCTATCCCACATGATTAAAAATCAAAGTCTTTACAGGGGCCTTATGGTTTTTAAATCTTTTCCTCCACCCTCACTGTTTCTAAACATGAAGTGCATCTTCTAAGACAACTCTAACAAGAAAGTTTCAACATCAAAAACAAAAACAAAGAGTTCTGTTGGTATATGATTATTTAACTTCTAAAAATGGTAACAAAAATAGTTTGCTTTTTAAAGCTCTAATTTATTTGGTTAAGAATCAGCCTCCTTCCTTGAAATAGTGGTATCTTTTCATGATATACATATAAGTTTTGCCCATGGGCAAGAGTCTGAAAAAAATTGTTCCAAAAAAGTAAATAACTTGCAGACTTATAAGACTTTATAGTTATGAAAGGCCTCTCACTAATCATACAGAGTTGGATTTTTAAGAACTCCTTGATCTAAGTCAATTTTCTCAGTTTAAGATTCTTCCATTCTTCTTAGTCTTCCCTAAATTTATTTTATATTCTAACTGACATGATGTAATTTTACCCCATGTACATTTTGACCAATAGCATCAAGTTGTAGTATTCTTGCTGGCTTTTGCACATAAAATATTATATAGCTGAGGACATAAATTCTAAATTGTATTTCTACTTACCCATGTTTGCCATATTTAGAGCTTCTTGTTCTTCATTAACTGGAATATAATAAAATGTCAAATTTATGTTTGGAATCAAGTATAGATCTTATTATTGCAAGCTTTTATTAAGCCTTAAAACACAAAACTCATGTACAAATATATGATGAAGATTTAAGCCATTTCATGAATAATTCAGTAGACTCTAAAAAATTGCCTGTCTCACAGAATTATCTCTTAATGATATATTTGCAGGGTCGTTCATTATATGGCATTTAATTGATATTATAATGAAATGAAACAAAAATAAAAATAAATCCCCACATTTGGAATTCTACATATTTGACTTACTGACAGCAAAAATAGTTGTTTATTTGATACTTAAACCCACAATCATTTTGGCTACTAATATATTTATATTATTTCATATTACATATATATACATATATACAAATACTAACTTGATAAAAAAAAATCCCATTAATGAATAAACAATCTTACCAGGCAATGTATATTTCTCTTTTTTGCGCTTTGACTTTTTTGCCACACGTGGGCGCTTGGTTTTTGGAGATTTTGGAGCCATGGCTCTGACTTAGGGTTCACAAAAAGATAATGTCGTTAGTAAATTATGGTTTACAGTTTCATATAATAAACATCATTTTGTACACACGAGGGTACACTTTGCTCAGTTTCTCCTTGGGCTACGTCAACATATATCTTTAAAGAACAGGTGTCCTGTGACTAAGACCTATTGCAACCAGAATCTTACTGGTGAGATCTTAACCATTTCTGTGGGGCCATTCAGTAGAGACACAAGGAGAGGACACTTGAAGTTTTCTGCCACAGGCCTTGCCATGGAAGCAGGAGAGAGGACACTGGTGCTACCCCCACCCTTCCTGTAATGAGACTTTCAATAATCCATGAGAGATGATGGTAGTTTAGATCAGGGAGGTGAGATCAGGTGGGATGGAAAAAGTAATTGGATTCTGGAATATTTTGTAAGCAGAGCCAATAGGATTTACTGATTAGTTGGATGTAGGATCTGAGAGAAAGGAAGGCATCAAAGGAAGACTTCAATGAGTTTGGTGTAAGAGACTGAGCACAAGCATAGGGTTTCTGTTTATTGGGCTGCAGAGCCCGTGGAAGACCATATTGGAAAGGAAAGAGCAGGAATTCAATTTTGGACCTGAGCAATTTGACTTTGGGAGGAGGGAGTTGATGTTTTCTTGCTTATTATTGTTTCCTCTGTAAAAGGCACAGTGCACACACTTAAAAAATATTGAATTAACGATTTCTCGCCCCCCTCCTTTTTCCCGTTAACTTTCTTAGCTTATGGATTTCCAGTTTGTACAAAAGACTTTGGCCTAAGGACCTGTGGAATAACTTTTATGCATGCTGCAACAGTTTTCTTTTGTTGCTGTAACATATTACTACAAACTTAGTATCTTTAAGCATTACCAATGTATTACTTTGTAGCTCTGTAGTCAAAAGTCTGACAGGGATCTGACTAGGCTAATATCAAGGTGTCAATAAGACTGTGTCCCATCCTTTCTAGAAGTTCTAAGGAGAATCTATTTCCTTGCCTTTTCCAGTTTCTAGAGGCCACCAGTATTTCTTGATTGGTGGACTCTTCCTTCCTCTTCAATACCTGCAATAGCAGGTTAAGTTTTTCTCACAAAATATATTCTCCACCTTTCTTCTTCCTCCTTCTTTTATAGTGTTTACATGGACCCACCCATATAATGCAAAATATTCTCTCTATTTTAAGATCAGCTGATTAGCAACTTTAATTCCATCTGTATCCTTAATTTCTCTTTGCCAGGTATGTTCTCAGTTTCCAAGAATTAGGAGGTGCTGCTTTTGCATTAATCATGAACAGATAAGTCAAAATTTTACTCATGTAAGCAGATACTGTATTATCACTTCTTCCTTTGAAATGTCTCCTGACTTCCAAACTCTTCTCTCCCATAACATCTTCTGGTTCACACTTTCAACATGTTCCCCTATATCAGGAGGTCCTAACAATTTTGTGAATTCCTTTGGCATCCTGGAAAGCCCATGTTATCAAACTAAAACATGGGATTAAACTGTATGGTGACTGATGAAAACAAAACTTCTAGTGTCATCTCAGTTGCAAACATAACATAGTATATATGAATGCTTATTAATTAAGGCCATACACCAGAAACTTATATTTTTGATAACTATATTTTAATATTCTGTATCCCTTAGAATCCCATGATTTAAAAAATTTATTGAAATATTACATTGGTTTATAACATTATATAAAAATATTTTAAAAATTATGATCAATTCAAATCAAATTATAAGATAGGAATATCAAATAATAACATCTAGCAGTGGTTCTAGTTATTACCTTAATTTTGAAGAAGTGAGTAGCATAAAAATATAAATTATATCCTGTTATATGAAAAAAATTATAATTTCTTTTGTGCCAAGGTCACAGTTCCTACTAACACTACTGTTTGGTTATGAAGAGTGAACAGAGCATACATTTCAATCAATGGTTTGTAAAAATAAACAAGTAGATTTTTTTTCTATCCATGGATTCCATACCCCCACTCTCCAACTAGATCATGGACATTTAACTGACATTTCTGTCTCCATTCCAACCAGAGCTGTTACTCATGGGGCAGGTCGTCAGAGCTTCTCTTTCTAAACTGCAGATATTAGCAAGTCACTTCCCTGTATATTGAGGAACATAATGGGGGGGGGGTCTCTATTATCTAGAGTGGCATTCTCCATAGTGTAGAAAAGCAGTTCATTTGCTATCCAATTTTCCTGGACCCACTGTGATTCTGAAAGTCTGGGCAAGTCGGGGCTCTGTGTTTTTTTAAATTACCATGAGGCAGCCTTGGTGGTCTATAGACTGGACTTTGCAAAACTGGATAGAGCCATACTTGTAAGCACCACCTTCTTACACCTTTCACAGTCTTCCTGGCCACACCTACCCTTTCTGTTCTACTGGCATTTCATGGGCTTCTTATTAATTCTCCAAACAGTGAGTACCTTCTTATTTCCCTCTCAGGGCAATCTCCTCCCTCCACATCCCTCTTGCTCAATATCATTGTCTCTGCTTGCATTAATCTTACTTGTTCTTCAAGGCTTAACTCCAATACAACCCTCTCTCCAAAGACTCCCAACTTACTCACTTAGGTGAACACAATCTTCTACCTAACACTTTTTTTCTTTGTTTTTTTTTAAGGTTTATTTATTTATGAATAATTAACTAGGGTGTAGGCCAGAGGTGTGGGGAGTGAGAGGATTCACCAGAGACAGAGTGGGGAACAGAACAGGCAGACTGACTGAAATACAGTGCTGAAGGGGGCAGCAGGAGAGACAGGAGAGGTCTGCGGCGCCATGTGGGTAACTCCCTGGCTGGCTGGGGATCGAACTCGTGCTGCAGAGGCTGAAGATACCTTCACAGTACTGTGCTTAACCCCTTGCACTACCAGGGAGGCCCTACCCAACACTTTCTAATTACACTTTAGTGTGTTTAATTATGCCTGACCTCTACGATGGCAAAGGGTCTCAAATTCAGTACTGCCTGAAGATTGTTATGAATTCACTCACTATTCAGCATACACTGTGGAAAGGAAACAGAAATTATTGAGTAGCAATTAAGTTCTGGAGATCACTACAGGAATAAGGCAAGGGTCTTACTTTCAGAGAGTTAATGTTCCCCCATCACCTTCACTGTTTATTCATTACAGTCCTTTCTGAAGGTGCTGAAGACATCTCAGCCCACTTTACTTCAGCCCACATTAATCTTCTTTGAATAACCAGGATCATGCTGTTTTTATATTCGTTCATCCATCCATTCAGTATATGCTGAGCTCCTACTATGTGCAGGCAACGTGACAGACACAAAGGCTATGCCACCTCTGAATAAGATGTGGTGCCTTCCCTCAAAGTTCTTAGAGTGCCGTTAACTGCTCTCTCGTTGCTATTTTTGCCTTCCTGGTGAGGCTGGAAGTTATTTGAAAGCAGGAGGGAAAGGTTTGTACGTTTTTGTAATCTTCATTGAATGCAGCACATCGCTGACACAATGAGAGCTTGGGACCTCTTGAAAGAGCAAAATAAGAACTTAATTGTTTTTCCAACCCTCCTTTCCCGTTCAGAGATTCCCTTACCTGTTACTGCTAACCCAAAGGGAGTAGAAGCCTCTTTACAATACCCTGGAGGAAAGCTCCTTCACAAGCTGGAGTTGGGAGTTAGATTCTCTTGAAAAACAAGTCCCAAGAGCTCAAACAACAGCAACCCAGCAGGCGGTTGCTAAGACGCATCCGTTGCTTACACTGAGAAAAGAGGCGTCAGCTCTGCTGAGATTGACAAGGGCCATCACCATACAGTGTCAGCTCCCTAACAGCCCCTTTCAGTGCCGGCTTATGATTGGTTGACATGACGTTGACGTCATGCAACAGGAACAGGAGTGAGGTCCTCAGTCTTCAGCTAGGAAGGGACAACTTAAGCAGTTACGTGTGTTGCAGGCAGTGGTCCACACTGACTCCAGCTCTGACTCGGTCCAAACCCCACACCTAGTGTAACGGTACTCAAAGACAATTCGTCTAGAGTGTGGTCGTTTGCAACAAAGGGTGAAGTGAAGATTGAGGACTTGAACCCCTTGGGGCAGCTACCCTCCTTACCGGAGTTGCAGCTGGGGCCCTGCCAGGAGTTACCCTAGATTCATCTGTGAAAGAGAGAAACTCGGGTTCAACCGGATGTCCTAGAACTTCTAATGTGTTCATTTTCCAAACCGAAAGTATGAATCTCTGCGGACAAAGATGAAATCTCAGAGTAATTCCAAGGCTTATTTTATCTGTGATTATGAATCCTGTGGGACTCATATGGTGAATTTAATTTCTATGAGCACTGTTTTCCTTCTTTACTTTAAAAATAATTGTAACATCTCAATTTGTAAGCCCGCAGCATTTAATAAAGCAGTGCAATTGACTGCTGTAATTGTCTAAATTAATTTTTACACCCTATTTAATATTTAATTGAGATGAGACTTGTAGATTCATAACATGTTAGAGACTTAATGATCCTATATGAGATGATGTGGAGGAAGGTCAAATAGATTCTTTCCAATTTCTGAATAATTTGTGTCTGCAAAATGCAAGTAAATTTTACTAAATAAATCATTTTTTAAAAACTAGGAGGAGCATTTATCATTCGGACAACCTTATCTCAGGTTCTTTTGCTGACACTGACACTGAGAGAATTGTTTTCCTGGGGCTCAGTCCTTCAGACTTCTTTTCTCAGTTTTTCTCCTGGTGGCATTATATTGATTCCTTTATTCTCCATGAATCCCTCCAAAACCAGCAGTGAACTTCCATTTCTATACTCTCAGTCTTATAGTTCTCTTAAGCTCTACACCTAAATTTCCATTACCTCCTGGAAATTTCCAAATACATTTCTAGTTTAGTGTTTAATAGTTGCCGGATGAAAATAATAATGAATAAGTAAATGAATTAATGGCTGAACCATAGTCATCACAACTTAGCAGAGCTTTCAAATCAGCTCATTGTCTTTACAGACTTTTTTCCTCCTTTATTTTCTACCATAGTTAAAAAATCACTGTCTATCAGTTTGCAAAGCTAGAAATCTGTCATCCCTGACTCCACAGCCAACATAGCACTAAAACCTGTTATTTTCTTTTCCTAAAGATCTCTCCAATAATCTATCTCTTTTTTTTAATAGAGGCATGTTTATTTATTGATTTATTTATTTAATTTGTTTGTTTTGTTTATACATGCACTGGGTACAGTCAGAAGCGCAGGAGGGTGAGAGAACTCACCAGAGCCAGAGCAGGGAGCAGGGAGCAGAGCAGGCAGAAGGACCGAAGCACACTGCTGAGGGGAGCAGTGGGCGGCAGGAGAGGTCCGCACGCCATGTGGGAGCAGAGCAGGCAGAAGGACCGAAGCATACTGCTGAGGAGCCGGGGAGCAGCCGGGGATCGAACCCATGCTGCAGAGGCCGTGGGCAACTTCGCAACCCAGCGCTCAACCGCTGCGCCACCGGGGAGGCCCAATAATCTATCTCTTTTGAGCCATCTTCATGCCTCTGCCTTATTCAGGTGGGCACCATCTCTAACCTAGAGGGTAGTAAGTCTTTTGACTTGATCTGTTGTCTCTTCTCTAATTTGTCAAGTTGCAACAGCATTCTAAAAAAGAGATTGAATCCTGCTATCACCCTGCTTAGATATTCACAGTCTAGCATATGAAACCTTGTATAAGCAGGATTCTGGAAGATAATAGGTTGTATTCCTAACCTCCTGCCTCTCTGCCTGGCTAAACTTACCTTCTACTCTAGTGGTTCTCAACTGAAGCCGGTAAGAGCAGGGGAGCCTGAAACTTAGGGGGTTATGGATTAGTAATAGATTGACCACTGTGGTTATTATTTGAAATAGAATTCTGCAAGTGAGATTTGTTTCATAGAAAGAACTCATGAGATTTTTGCATTCTGTTCCACAATGTATTCATGCTATTTTCATTTTTAAAAGTGAAATCTTTCTATGAGCATATATAGCAATTATATCTCAATGAAACTGGAAAACTTGTTTTATACCACTATTAGCTAGATTTGACATGCACTTGAATAAACTCAAGGAAGCCCCAGGAAGTTGTGCCTTGCTTATTCTGTGGTTTTCCACAATCCCTGGCACACTGCTGCACAGACTCAGGAAGGACAACCAGAGAGTTCTCTGGTTATGCAGAAATCTTGACTGTTGTCCCAGAATGCCATGCACTTTCACAACTTCACCTCTCTTCACCCTTCTGCCTCTTCTACCTCTGCCTCAAATTGCAAAGCCTTTCTTGGTCTTCATTATTTGGTAAACTCCTATTTATTTTTCATTAACCACCTCATATATCACCTTCTCTCAAAAGTCATCCAGGCACCCAACAAAATATCATTCTTTTCTGATTTTCTATATCAAGCATCACATTATATTGCAGTGGTTTATTTATTATTTTTTTTTAAGATTTATTTATTTATGCATACAAGAACTGGGGTGTAGGCCAGAGATGCGGGGGAGGAGGGGTGAGAGGATTCACCAGAGACAGAGTGGGGACCAGAACAGACAGATCTACTGAAATACACTGCTTAGGGGAGCAGCGGGTGAGACAGGAAAGGTCTGCTGTGCCATGTGGACTAGCTCCCTAGCTGGTGAGGGATATAAATCATGCTGCAGTGGCTGGCAATAGCCTGATAGCACTTGTCTTTAACCCCTGTGCCACCAGGGAGGCCCTGCAATGGCTTATTTATACAATGTCTCTCCTACTGAAATTTAAGTGGGAATGGTGTCTCATTCCTTTATATCACCATTGGTTTACACAGTATTTTACATGGATATTTAATAAAATATATTTTGATTATTTAATTGACAGGCTATTCGTGAAAGCTAATCTTTTGATAGAGGACTTTCTCTAACAAAAGCTTCTTTGTATTCTTCCAAAGAATTTCCTTTTCTTGCAAAAAAATTCATAATACTTTGCAGCTGCATTTAAAGAAGTAAAGATTAGAAACTTGTGATTTCAGTGAGACACCAAGTCTCTCTGCCATCCATTCTTTAGAGATTCCCCCAAGGGCATGTCCATTTGGAGGGATGAGTCACATGTCACAACAAGAAAGTTAGAATTTGTAGCTGAAAATACTTCTCTGATTATTTAAAGACATTTTGAGAAGTAAGTTTCAAATTGGATATACAGAAGGGTAATCTAATGATTTATATATGAGGTGGTTTTTAGTGCATGATTCTCCCACCCCCCCTTTTTTTTTAAACATTTATTTATTTATTTATTTATTTATTTATTTATTTATTTATTTATTTATACAAGCACTGGGTACAGTCAGAAGCGCGGGAGGGTGAGAGAATTCACCAGAGTCAGAGCAGGGAGCAGAGCAGGCAGAAGGACCGAAGTATACTGCTGAGGGGAGCAGCAGGCGGCAGGAGAGGTCTGCGAGCCATGTGGGACCCTCCTCCAGTGGCCAGGGAGCAGCCGGGATGGAACCAGCGCTGCAGAGGCTGCGGGGCAGCTTCACAACCCAGCGCTCAACCGCTGCGCCAACGGGGAGGCCCACTCTCCCACCCCTTTTTGAGAATTAAAAAAAAAAAGACCTTCAGAAACCAGCAGATGGAGACCCTGAATAGGAGTCTTTATTCCTTTTGTTTGTATGCATCAGAATGCCTGGGAGGGAGGAGGTGGGTGGAAAGGAAGTGTCCTTGTTTGAGTTCTAAACTGCTGGAATTCTGACATGTTTTCAAAGTGCTTGGGGAAAATATCACAAGCTATACTGCAGGAGGAACTAAGGAGTACCCCAAAAGAGTCAGAAATGAGAAAACGAAAAGTCTGACCTGGGAATAAAGCTTTACCTTTTGAAGGAGCAGGCCAATTGTGACAAGTCTAGAAAATATGGGCTAAAACTTCAACAAGAAATTGGAATATGTGTGACACCAAAGTAAGGAGAAAAGCTTTTTTATAACTTCTGTACAGAATGGCTTGGGTCACATGGGGTCTAAAAAGGACAGAGCCACCCCGCTTCTCTTCCCCTCTATGTGGTCCCTACAGGTGGTCTGCAGGCAATGAGCAGTAGCTGTCTCTAGAGAGCCAGTGCAGGAGCTGAGCAAGAAATGCTACGGGTAATTTACATGCATTCTATTAATTAAAGGTCATCATTCCTTTTATTAGACTGATTATACACAGGTAGGAATAGGTGCAGAGGAGAGGGAGAGGTTAAGTAATTCCCAGAAGGCAACCAGCAAGTGGTACAGGAGGGAATGAGGACTCCCTTAGAACTCCAAAGCCTGGTTTTTCCATTCACCAGTTTACTTGATTCAGTTCCAGCTGGGGTTAAGTGAGGGTCACCATTTATGTTGCAAACCTTTTCAAAATTCAAATTATTCCTGAATAATCATGCATTTCAAATATTCACTGTCCATGATGACTTCATTTTTATCTTAAGGAGATAGTGTTATATGGATATATACAGTTGTTAGAAATTTACTTATATTTTCCAAATTGCATTTGAGAATTAAATGTGCCAAGCCAGCTTTTGAGTATCTACCTTTTGGGATTCAATTCTTATACCCCAGTGCAAGAAAAGCTATTTCTATTTATTATTATCCATGCAACTGACTTTGGACTTAAACAAGGTTTCCTATTATATCTGACATTTTCTAGGTATAATTTGCCATACTACCTGTTATGAAAATTTAGTGACCTTTACAAACTTAACTGTGGCCCAAAAAAAAAAAAAAAAAACAAAAAAAAAACCTACCAAAACAATCGAAAGTGGTTGTAATTAAAACCAAGTTTCCTGACCCATGCCTGATAAGGAATACCTTAGGGTTTCATTTTAAAAAATTTTGAAGAAGGAGGTTACGGCTGGAAGTCTACTCTTTAAAACAATTCAATGATATTTGTTAAAGATGATAATACAGAACTTACTTATAGGGAATTTTACATTGGGAGAGCTATGAGGCTTAACTTCAAATACACCACCCTCTGGGAATTTAAAACCCTGGGCTGTGGGTAAAAAGTTACTAAGAGAAAACAACAGGGGTAGGTGGCCAGGCTAAACCCACCTAACAGGATTCTAGCCGAAAACAGGCCAGGGCAATATAACCTGGGGGATGGTAGGGGAGAAGAAACCTAATCAAGTATTGAGGATGGTCAGATTTTGGGACTAGGGTTAGGTTCTGGTTAAACTGATTTAGGGTTATGACTAAAACAGGATTTTATAAGGAAGTGCACGGAGGTAGGAGCCCGACCAAAGTTTGACCAAGCAAAGAATCTTTGTCACTATCTCAAGTATTTCACATTTCTTGTAAGAGTTTTCCAGCGCTCTTTGGGTCCCAGCACCCAGTCTAGAGGAGTCTGGTCAACAGTCCACTAATTTCAGAGCAATTCTTGGAAAACGGAAAGCGTAGATGGGTAACAAGACTTAGACTGCTGGTGGGGACTGTGCAAGCACACGCACCCCAGCACTTTCCATCCAAACTCTCCTTCACCCTCCACAACGCATGAATCAAACCCACCAGGAGGCGGGGCCATGGCGCATTTAAATCCCCGAGGCCAAGCATTTGCCCCTCAAGGCACAAACCCGGGAGCAGGCTTGTGCTTCAGTTTATGGAAACTGGAAACAGGAGCGATGCGAAGGAGTGGGGGAAGCTGCTGAGAGGACAGGAACAGCGATGGGCTCATTCAGACGACCTCCTTCGCCCCACCTGTTCCCCTGAAAGGTGGCCCAGAATGAGTGTGTAAGGTGATGCTGCCCTGGGGAGGAGGGTCACGAGTTAAAGCACCGGAAGGAGCGAGGATGCCCTGGGCGGCGACTCGCGACCTCGGGAGCTGGTTGGACTGCCCTGAACTGAACTTCAGAGACTCCCAGAGCTACAAGCAGACATGCAGCGTCCACCTGCGGCCGAGAAGACTTGAGGCCTCCTGGGTCCATTGCTCTCAGGGGTCACCCCAGTTTTCCCTCGCCCGCACCCCTCGGCGCGCACCACGTCGCAGGTGAGCAGAGCTCGGCGCCGCTGGGAGGTGTCAGGTGTCGTGGGAACCGTGCCCGCGGCGCTCGGGGAGGGACAGCGATGTCACCAGCCATCGGAGACCCGCAGCGGGAGGGTCGACGCCATGGAAGGGACGCAGGTGGGCGCAGGGTGCGAGCTGCGGAGGTTTGGCACAGCGCCCGCTGGGCCGCCCACTCAAGGTCAGTGGTGGCGCACGCCGTCCCGGGCCTTCGGCAGGCAGGAGCGAGTTGTGGGTGGGGAGATCGGCGCGCCCCGCACTTGGGGTGAGTCCCGACCGTAGCTTCAGAGTCTGGGAGGCTCTGCCGCGTGTCCCCAGCCCAGGCGGTCGCCTCCCGCTTAGCCTCCAGTAGGGAGCCGAGGGCCAGTGGCCACCTGCTGTCCAGTGTCTGGTCGGGGAAGACCTAGGGAGGGTGCCCGTCTCGGAGCCGTCCGGGGCTCGAAGATGGTCTTGAAGTTGCACGGCTTGTCCTTTATTAGTGGTGTAGGGGGCTGATGGAAATAAGAGCTGAAGCTGGGGTCTCAGGAGCTCACCAGGCTCTGGCCTGGAAGGAAGACGTGCTACTGCGGGATGCACTTCAGGACAATCGGGGTGCCCCTCCACACTCTGCCCCGAAGAAATACCAGCCTGGTAAAGTCGGTTTGAGAGCTTGCCAGCCAAAAAACCCAAACAGACCAAAAACAAACAAACAAACAAACAAACAAACAAAAACCAAACCCAAAGGAAAATAGAAAAAAAGAATATGAGACCCAAGGTGTGTGTCTCGTGGAGGTTTCCTGAAGAATGGAGGTAATGTTACTCTGAAGTCAGCTATGAGGCTTTTACATTTATAGACCCCCAGCCCCAGTCTTTCTCTGATTTTCTGCAGCTCGATCCAATTAAACTAACCATCGTCATGAACAAGCAACCTCTGTGTTGGTTTGTAGATGCTAAGAATGAGACTTAACACCTCAGATTCTTCCCTGTGTCTCCACGGACCCCACATCCTGCATAGTGCTTCCTCCTGGGTGGGTGTGAGGGACTGTTTGCCAACTGTCCTTCCGTGGCTAGGGGTCTGGACAGGTGTTTTGTTTTGTTTTTTCTTAATGAGTTTTTATTGATCCTATCTTTCAATAATTTTAAATATACTAGGTTACATAAAATATTTTGTTAACATTAATTTCATCATTTGTCTAATATGGCTACTAGTTACTTAAGTGGCTTGTTAGCATAGTTCTAGAATGTTCCTCCATTATTAGAACAAACCCCAAATTTCCTCTTCCTGAACTGTACACTTTCTTTCAATTTTATGTGAGGAATAATTATGTACTTTGGTGAAACAAAATTTGCAGTTTTTAATGTGCACACCTGGAAGGGCTTTTGTGACATGATATTCTAACATTTGTAGCAAGTTCTGCATGAAAGTCTTGCTTTTGGGACTATTTGGTGCTTTGTGCTAAATATATTCATGGTGGTGGCTCATTTTCTCTTTATTCCTGTGGGTTACTGTTACACAGTGTGTGACTAGCGTGTTTAAAGTTTAATTTTCCCTGTATCGAATAGGAAGAATTTAATTACCTCTTATCTGTAATTCACCAACATACTTCATTATTAACACCGTCAATATGTTTGTGTTGATTTGTTAGTTTTGATTAACATAACACCACCTTTGTTTTAAATTCCAGAGGTAAAACATATTTAAAATATCACACCTTTTTGAAGAAATATGTTCTTGAGTGAAAATCCTAGGGATTAATAATTTCTCTCCCTTATGTCTTTACCTAAGGAGTAAAGACATAACACATTTTAACAGCATTTTAACACACATAAGCCATACTTTTGTGAGTCCAATCACAATTTCATTTTGAGGGCATTGCATATATGTTTTCTGATCAGCCATATTCTTATTAATATTTCTGTTAATCAAGAGTTTTAAAAAATTTCCCCTGGACAGTTTTCAAAGCCAGTATCTGCTGCTTAGAGTTGCTGAGCTTGCTAAGAACGCTAAAATCAGAACAAAATGTTGGATTCTAGACTTGGAAAGCAATGTGCTACCTCAACCATGACTTGTCAGATATTATATGACTGTGGTTTGAGTCCTTCCCTCCCCACTTTAATCTCTTAGTAGGAGTTATAAAAATAACAGAATCAGAATTTTTTATTCTGTGTAGATGGACTCTACTCTCTCCAATAGCTTATGGTATTTTATTTTGAATAGGTCTCCATGATATCAATATTAGTTTGAGGGAAAACCAAGATAGGTCCCAGATTCTGAATTAACTTCTTTGTCACTTTGCAAAAGCTGGCTAATAAGACAGTGAAAATGTCCCCTTGTTTTCAAAGGAACAAAGGAAATAATAGGTAGGAAATACTTTGAAATATAAAATGTGCTACATAAAAGCACTTTCAGTAAAAAGCAAATATGGAAGAAGTGGCTGATTGGGATTTGGACTAAACTGAGCTCTGCATGCCCCTTTGTACAACAGTAGGTTTTCCTGGGCTCTCATTGCTTCCTAAGAAACTTGTTGGCTATTTAAGAAGCTGATCTGTCTGCTGGGGTGGTAAGGTAAGTGGGGCTACTTGTTTAGTGTTGGACCCTATGAATGGCTTTATTTGCATTTCAATTTAATGGTCACTAGAATCCTATGAGGGTGGGTATTGTTATTCCCATTTTGCATAATAGAGAATTGAGGCTCAGAGAGACTGGCTGAGTGACTTGCCTAAGGTCTCAGAGGTGTCATATATTATTAAATACTATTATTGTCTACATTTATGTAATACTATCCATATAGTGTAGGGGCAGGAAGGACCACTGAGCAGGTTTTCTATGATCCAGCAGACCGGGAAAAGGAGGAGTCAGAGTCCTCAGTGGTTTTTTGCAGGTCTTTTATTGGGGTTCACCAGGCATGGCAGGCAGGGGTGCTGGGGGGCCGGGAGGCTGGTAGTCCTCCCAGCCCCTAGCAACGCCTCACTATCTGGGCTTTCCGGCCTTCTCTCGGCTTCTGCTTCTCTTGCTTCTCTCTCGGCTTCTATTTCGGCTTCTCCTAGGCTTCCGCTACCGGCATCCCTGTGACGCCGCCCTTAAAAGTCCAGTCTCTCAGCCCAGGTGTACCCACTTCAGGTACCTGCTATCAGGCATGCATTCAGGACCGCAGGGTTCCCTCATCTATCCTAATGGCAGGAGGGCCGAAAAGCCTGATACCTTTTACCCACCCTACAACTAGGTGTGTACATGTAATCTTAGTAATTACTAATAGGAGCAGCCCTGGTATGTGGTAACTTTCAATTGAGTGAAAATTCACTTAGTAACTGAAACAAATAGAAAAACTTCTGAAGTACAGTTTAGAACAAGGGTGCTTATTTGAAATTAGATTTGTTCTATCTCTTAACTTCTTGCAATAGCAAATATAGATTTGTGCCTTTACCTGCAGAATGGAAACAGTTTTTTTCTTTCCTGTAGAGATGGCAAATCCTGAGGTAGTAATAACTAGCTGTAGTCCTCGCGAAGATGAAAATCACTGCACTTTTAATCAGCACACATCCCCTTCTGAGGAGCTTCTATTAGAAGACCAAATGAGGCGGAAACTCAAATTTTTTTTCATGAATCCTTGTGAGAAGTTCTGGGCTCGAGGTAGAAAACCATGGAAACTTGCCATACAGATTCTAAAAATTGCAATGGTGACTATCCAGGTAAGCATCTCAGATCATAAGTTTGGCAAAAGTCTCTTTTAAGAGGACTTATGGACAATGGTTTTAACTTTTAACCACATGTATGATGGAGAACAGTAAATAAGGAGTTCTTAAACTCTTCCCTCTACAATATTTGTGAAAGAAGACCGGGGTTTTATATTTTACATTTTTCCTTTTTGTCTTTCACTAAGTTATCATTTTAGTCACATAATCCTAATTAGTTTCCAGGAAAAGAAAATTTTAATGTTTGACTTCCAATCAAGAGATTTAGCTAAAGGTTTCTAAATTGGCTATGGAAATTAGATGTTGCACAACCAGAGGATTCTTCTCCTTCCTAGTTGGTTTCCTGGGAATTTTCTCTCTGTAAACTTCAAAGGTTTCTGTTAAGGCAAGTACTTGGATTCTCACAGCCCAGTGATCATGGGAACCTTGCAGCAGAAGAATGTGGAGCTATCGAAAAAGGAATGACTCATTTTAAGAGACTTTGATTTTGCTGTCCTTGACTTAATTTTTTTTTTTTTTTTTTGGAAACCACATTGTGTGCTCCTTTATAAATACAAGTTGTGATTTGCTCTATGAAGATGTGTTTTTCTGCTGGTGAAAGTAATTATCTCTGTTAAAAGTAAAAGGGCAAAAATAAAAGTGGAATTTAATGGGAAAAAATAGATGTGATATGTTTGTTATTATCACTTTCTCTTAATTTGGGGAAAATGACATAAGTAAATATACATTGGTATCTAAGTAGAAATGTTTTTTAAAATTCTGAAATCACTAATGATTATTGCAAACAAATGCTTAAATTGTTAGAAGCTAAGGTGATTTCTTTAATTATATGAAGTTGGGAGAATTCTTGGCTAACTTTCTGATACAGGAGTTTTGTAAAGGAAACTCATATTTGAGTGACTATTCACCTATGTTGTTTTTTGTAAGTGAGGGGGAGGTACTCATATATTTGTATCAGTTGAATATGATAGGTATTCAAGTGATAGCTAGCACTTGAATATTTGTTATGTTTTGAGCTGAACATTTTATAGGCATCATCATGTTCGACTTTAAAAACAAACCTGCTGTTTAAGGTATCTCCACTTCACAGATGAGAACATTGAGACTTAGTAAAATAACTGGTCATAGTCAGGAAACAGGAAGAGTAGGACTGCAATTCAAGCTCAGATTTCATTCCCTTTTAAGATTTATGTTCTTACACTTTTTAGGGAGCTCATCCAACCTGTTTCCTAGGGTGGTCAGAGAAAAATTGACCAATGCTCTTAAGGTAGTAAGCCTGACAATAGTAAGCATGTAAAAAGCATATGGGTAAGGTTTTTTTTGTTTTTTTTTTTTTTTAAGGAATTGAGGGCTTCTAAATTGCAATGTTTCCTATACCTGAGCAATCAAGCAAGTATTGCATAAAGACAACTTTATGATTGAGTAAATAAGGATGACTTAGTGATGGAGTTCCTCTTCTTGGGAAAAAGAAGTTAGTCTGTCTGTGAAGTTGGAGATTTTGTGTCTGCATCAGCAAAAGAAAGATGTCTATAGTGATAGGAACCCTAATAAAAGCTTCTCTTCTCCCACTACTGACTCAGGCTCTGAAGTATAGCAATTCCCTCTCTGCCACTGTACTCCTGTCTGCCACCAGGTCCTTGAGGCAAGGGAACATTGTCTTCTCGTATCCTCAGTACCTAGTTCAATGCTGGCATGTGGGAGGTACTCATTTATTTGAATCAAGAACATCTTTGGAAATTCTCTGGAGTTTTTTGATTACCAATTTCAATAGATGTGAAATACCTGGAACACCAAGCTATCCTCTAATTGAGATATAAGTAGGACACTTAGCTTAAAGAGACAATTCAGAAGTGGGGGTAGAGTTAGGTGGAGAGTGGTGACGTGTGTAGTGCAGGGTATAACTCACAATGGGAGGTCAGCATGGGGCAGATCCATCTGTTCTCTATTTCCCAGTCACACCCTGGATCACGTTTTGTAGCATGGCAGGATGGATAGCGCTTGGATTTAGTCTGTTAGATGAGTTCAGATGAGTTCAGAGTTTTCACTGTGTACATGGAAGTGATGTGGCTTGAAGAAATTAACTTCTCTGAACCTTTCTGTACTCATTTCATTACTTTTTCATCTGCTGACTTGCTGACTTTTTCTTTTTTTTTTTCTTCTTTCAAGTTGGTCTTTTTTGGGCTAAGTAACCAGATGGTGGTAGCTTTCAAGGAAGAGAATACTATAGCATTCAAACACCTGTTCCTAAAAGGATATATGGACCGAACGGATGATACATATGCAGTGTATACACAAAGTGATGTGTATGATCAGATCATCTTTGCAGTGAACCAGGTAAATCAAATATGTACATTCTTTATTTGGAAGAAAGCACAGGAGTGGAAAATCGTAGTGCTGTGCTTGATAGAAACCAACATTCAAGTGTAGAAGGACAAATATTGATGTAATGACATGTATAAATGTATAAAATTTTTTTTATTTTTAAAAAAGATTTACTTATTTATGTATACAAGAACTGGGATATAGGCCAGAGGTGTGGGGGGTGAGAGGATTCACCACAGACAGAGTGGGGAACAGAACAGGCAGATTGACTGAAATACACTGCTGAGGGGAGCAGCGGGTGAGACAGGAGAGGTCTGCTGTGCCATGTGGGTAGCTCCCTGGCCGGGGATCAAACTCGTGCTTCAGTGGCTGCAGCTAGCTTCATAGGTTGCGTCTTAACCCCTTGTGC
Source organism: Talpa europaea (assembly GCF_964194135.1). Taxonomy (NCBI): domain Eukaryota; kingdom Metazoa; phylum Chordata; class Mammalia; order Eulipotyphla; family Talpidae; genus Talpa; species Talpa europaea. The sequence continues at coordinate 41,858,023 of NC_140076.1, forward strand.
CACCAGGAAGGCCCTGAAATCACTTTAAAATTGTTATTTCAAAATATTGCCAATAAAGCTAGGAGTCAAGAAAGGTTTTTGTTTTGTAACAGAGAGACAGAAACTTCAAAGACTTAACTAAGAGAACTGGAGTTAGGATTTGGCATGGGAACCTTAAAGATTTAAAATAATTAGCCCATGACCCTGGTTGTGAGTAGTCATTAAGTCTTCAGGGTTTAATAAATATTTTGGAGTTTCCTTAACAAATAATGAGATTATTAATTTTGCAGACTCATATGATGATTTTGTAGAAAGTAGCAACCAAGACCTTAAAGTTCATTTTAAAAATAAGTAAGGCCTTTATTTGATCTGTGACAATGACTGTATTGTAATACTCACCAACTGCCCCAAAAATAGTAAGCCTGTTTTTTGACTAGTAAAATTCCTTTTCTGAGTTTCTAATCAATTTGTTTTTGCTATCAACAGTTCCTTTTGAAGAGCCTAAATATCTTATTTCAGAGGTGTCATTGAAAGTGTTCTTGAAGTCAGTTACTTCTAGACTGAATTTGTTTGCAGACTGCATTTCAGAATTATAAGTCTTCCTCAAATTATTAGCATTCTGCAATCATGCCTCTTCATTATTTAGAGATAATCTATGTACTGTAAGATGGTAAACTGCTAGGATAAAATCTGAAATTATGATACTAAGGCTTTCTGTTAGCATGTAAACAATGCTTTTGTTAAACATTTGGTTAGTTTCAATTTACATGATTGTGAACCTTTATTCACTCTTCTGTTTCTTCTTGGTTTAGTGTTGGTAAACTACAGTGTTCTAGAAATTTGTCCATTTTTTCAAGGTTATTGAATTTATTGGACTATGCCAAAATTGGTATCAGGTAAAACCACAGGGAACTACAACTAATACCAGGCAGGGGATCAAAACTGATAACTGGGCAAAACTGAAATGAATGTAACCATCTTATGAGTTCTATAAGGAAACTAGATGTGGTTAGAGGCCAGGTTGGAAGCAGGAAGACCATTTCAGAGGCTTAATTTATCCAGGTGAGAGATGCAGGTGCTGTGGACTAGGGCAGTAGCAGTGAAGACGATGAGATGTAGTCAGACTGGTAATAATTTGAAAGTAATGTGTGATTTCCTGATGGATTGGAAGTGAAGTATGAAAGAGGGGGAGGGAGTAAATGGTCATTCCTAAGTTTTGACCTGAACAGCTGATTGGCTTACAGAGTTGTTTATTGAGAAGGGAATTATTGTGAATGAAGTGGTTTCTATGTACAATTATGTTTAATGTTTTTCTTATATACCATGGTGTCATATAGAGAGATTGCTATCCAAGTTTGGAATTCAGTGCTGAGGTCAAGAAATGTAAAATTGGGACCTCCCAGGTGGTGCAAGGGGTTAAGACACAGCACAATGAAGCAATCTGCAGCCACTGCAGCATGAGTTAGATCCCGGGCCAGAGAGGTGACCCACATGGTACAGCAGATCTCTCCTGTCTCACCTGCTGCTCCCCTCAGCAGTGTAATTTAGCACATCTGCCTGTTCTGCTCCCCACTCTGTCTCTGGTGAATCCTCTCACCCCCACATCTCTGACCTGTACCCCAGTTCTTGTATGCATAAATAAGTAAATCTTTAAAAAATATTTTAAAAAAAAGAAATGTAAGTTTGGAAGTTGTCAGCATGTAGATGGTGTTTAAACATGGGCCTGAAATCAAGAGATCATTTATGGAGAGAGTATAAATAAAGAGATCCTAGACTGAATCCTAGGGCATGTGGAGATGTAGAAGTTGATGAAAAGAGGATTCAGCAAAGGGGCCTGAGAAGGAGCAGTCTGTATCTCAGAAGTCAATTATCCCATGAAGGGGAAAGCTCTCAATTGGTTCAAACACCATGGAGAAATTAAGTTAGGTGAGGAGTGAGAACTAAGCAATAGATCTGGATCAGTATGCTCACTTGCCAGTGAACTCAACAAAGCTGAGCTCAACATTGATCCCACAGACCGAGATTCTAAATGATTTCTTTCGTTTATCATAGTGTGTTTCACATGTAGCTTTTTCTTTTTAAGATTTATTTATTTATGCATACAAGAGCTGGGATACAGGCCAGAGATGCAGGGATGGGGGCGAGGGCAGAGGTAGGGGCAGGGGAGAGGATTCACCAGAAACAGAGCAGGGAACAGAACAGGCAGACAACCGAAATACACTGCTGAGGGGAGCAGCAGGTGAGTCAGGAGAGGTCTGCTGCACCATGTGGGTTGCTCCCTGGCCTGCCAGGGATCAAACTTGTGCTGCAGAGGCTGCGGATTGCTTCATAGTGCAGTGCTTAACCCCTTGCGCCACCAGGGAGGCCCTCACATGTAGCTTTTAATAGAATTTTTCTTTAAAGATTTATTTTTTATTTATTTATACAAGCACTGGGTACAGTCAGAAGCACGGGAGGGTGAGAGAATTCATCAGAGCCAGAGCGGGGAGCAGAGCAGGCAGACTGACAAAGTACACTGCTGAGGGGAGCAGCGGGCGGCAGGAGAGGTCTGGCGCCATGTGGGACCCTCGCCGGTGGCCGGGGATCGAACCAGTGCTGCAGAGACTGTGGGCAGCTTTGTAACCCAGCGCTCAACCGCTGCTCCACCAGGGAGGCCCAATAGAATTATTTATGAACCCGTCCCACTAAGTTATTTATTCCAAGAGACAGATATCACATCCTTATCTTTGTATCACCAAGGATACCGAACCACATTGTTCACAGTCAACTCTGTGTTTTCTATCTGCACATACCCATTGCTTTCAAGTTGACAGTTATTTCAAGATACCACAAGATTCATTTGTAAAAGTAACATTTTATTTTATTTTACTTAGAGGATTCAGTAGGAAAAGGGAATGCTGCTATAATAATAGTGACTAAACTGTATTCTTACAAAGGTAAAGATAAAACATAATTTTTTAGAAAAAGCTTCTTGGCTAGCCTGAAACAATTCTATTCCACTTCCTTTGTTATAGTAGTAAAGTAGAACTATGACTTTACAGGAAATAGTTCAAACGTAAGAAAGGGGCCTCCCTGGTGGCCTAGGTGTCAAGTCTTCACTCTGTCACTTCTACTGCCTAATAAGTTCCATCCCCAGCCAGGGAGCTAACCCACAAATGGCACATCAGACATCTGTCCAGGCTGCTGCTCCCGTTAGCAGTGTATTTCAGTAGATCTGTTTGTTCTGCTCCCCACTCTGTCTCTGCTAAGTCCTCTTATCCACTGTATCTCTGGCCTACACCCCAGTTCTCCTATGCAAAAAAAAAAAAAAATAATAATAAAATTTACACTGAATGTAAAAATCAGTTCCTGAACATAGTTCTTTAAAGGAGGAAAGACTGTCAAGGATTGTATGGTTTAGGTCTTTTATTTTTCAGATAGGGAATAAGAGAGAAGCTCTGAAAGTCTGTAACTTGCCCAAGGTACTAAAATAAAGCTAAAGCTAAGAACTTTTATTCACTCATGCTCTGAGCACCCTCCCCACGCCCCCTCCTGGTGTTTCACTTAGTCTGTATGTCAACATGAATGTCTTCACACAGAGGAGAGAGAACTTACTAGTTTCTAAGGTAGGGAAGGAGGGGAATCATGGCTTCATTTCTGCCTTGAGTGGTGCACACATTTTCTGTTTTTCTTTTTGGTTGAAGTACCTGCAGCTACGCAACATCTCAGTTGGGAATCATGCTTATGAGAACAAGGGTGTGGAGCAATCTGCTATGGCAATCTGTCAGCACTTCTACAAGCAAGGAAACATCTGTCCTGGGAATGACACTTTTGATATTGATCCAGACATTGAAACCGGTGATGTTCTTCTAGAGCTAGACCGTCCATTTTTAACTCCTTGATTTATATTTAAAATTAGTCATTTCAGCTCTGAAGACATTGATTAGGTTCAGTCTATTAGGTTACAGTAAGAACCATATAGGAGTTATTATGTGTCAGGTACTGTTCTAAGCCCTCTACTACAACTTGTGCATGTGCATGTGCACACACACAAACACACACACAAACACACACACACTACAGAGTTTGTTATTATTCTTTTTTTATAGAAGACTAATGTATGGCTCAGAGAGGTAAGTGATCTTTTCATTTTAGAACTGGTAAGAGACAGTGTTTAAATTTGACCCAGTGCATCTGTGCTCTTAACCACTATATTCCACTGTGTCTCGTGCTGGATAAGCCAATTAAATATTCAGACACTATCTTTACAAAGCATTATGCTTGCAAACCCTTGATGTATATAACACCCACTCTGTAGCACTTAACTATTCAGTATCTTTGGGGGAGAATGAGAACCAGAAACTGGAATAACACAGTTAATTCTTTCTAACAAAGTTCTATTTGCAGTCTGTACCTAAAAGTTTTCATTGAATTAAAAAAAATAAGTATTCAAATATTTTTAGCAACAGTCACTGTGCCTTTTTTCTTTCTTTCTATTTTTTTAGAAGGACAGTAGAGTTCTGATTAGTGAATACCTTCTATTATGCTTTCCTTTTAAAGTGCCTATTAAGGAAAAATTGTCAGCACATTAAAAAAAAAACAGTCTCTAAACTTAGAAAACCTTGACTTAGGCACTACAAATGCTTCAAACCTATACCCAAGGTACAAAAAAGGGTGGAGGGACTCAACATTTAGACTTAAAAAGACAAGAAGAAAGAGAACATTTTATGGAACGCTAATGAAAAGTGTTCAGACCTTTGTCTACCTTCTACCTACTTCAGAAATGTCAGAGAAATTTATGTCTTAAAAACAACTGTCGTCATTCACAAGTAATACTGATTAACTTTTAAAATCTTAACTCAGAAAAATACTAGAATGGGAATAGCTAGTCTTAAATATATTATCCTTTCTAGGTATAGTTTTATCTTAGGTGCTATCATATATTTTGTTCCTTTCTATGGCAGAATGTTTCTTTATAGAGCCAGACGAACCTTTCCACATAGGAACACTAGAAGAAAATAAACTCAACTTAACACTGGATTTTCACAGGTAAGGGAAGCAGATAGGAGTAGCTTGTTTGAGTGTATCTGTTTCACTGCACTGAAGCCTCCTTTGTTTTTCAGACTCCTAACGGTGGAGCTACAGTTTAAACTGAAGGCCATTAACCTTCAGACTATTCGTCATCATGAACTTCCTGACTGTTATGACTTTACCCTGACTGTAAGTGGGGACTGGACTGAATTTGGTTCTGATCTGGGGAGATAATTTTTTTTTTTATCTAGTTATAGGTTTCATCTACTTGTATTAAGGTGTGATCAAATATGCAAGTTGTTTCCACTTGAATGTGCTTAGGGGAAGCCTTAGGACAGTTGGCTCTGTTTTGGTGTAGAAAACTTTGGACTCTTTGACTGTTTTCTGCACCTCAGCGTAAGTTCTGTGAGACTCGGGACCTTGCTTTGTTCACTATTATGTCTCATGTACCAAGAACAATACCTGGTGGCACAGAGTTGATGTTCAAATACAAAAGGAACAGGAGTTTGTAGGTGCTGTACAGCTGGTTCTTACTTAGCAGTGCATGGAGAGCTGTTTAAGGTCACTGCCAAGGGCTCTTGTTACTGAGTTTCCTTACTGTGGATGTTTGCTGACTTTGGTTATTGCTCACAGTGCCTTTTGTTTTGCTGCCTCTGAGTCTCTGGGTATTTTCTCAGCTCACCCTGTCACTACTATGTTGTCTGTATTCCAGTTGCAAATGGTGCTTTAATGCTCTATAAAGAGCACAAGATGCCTCTCAGTAGAATTTGCTACTGCATGAAGTTCAGGGTCAGTGACCCAATGTTGTGTGGGCATGTATGCCAGACAGCGTTGGTACAGCTCACCTTCATATGATCTGGATTTTACTACTTCAGCAGTAATTTGTAGCAAAAGCTATTTCCATGATATTCAGTTAATTAACTGTGAGAAATCAAGCTTTCAGAGATTGTGGTTTTAAAAAATTCAGAATATAGTGTATATAATAATTATTCATATGATTTAACAAGAAAAAGCACTAAAACTATGACTGCTTTGATTAGACTACATATTTTGATACCAATATTAACCAGCAAGTTATGAATGTGCAATATTACTTTTTTTTAATTGAGCTATTTTCCAGGCTCATCCATCTTTTCTTCTTTCTTCCTTCTACCTCCCTACCCCACAAATTGAGAAATAGTACTTTTCAAAATTTGTATGTACCTTCAAGGCTTAACTTAACTGACACCTCCTTTATGGACCCTTTTGTGATTCTTCAGTTAGAAAGTACATTGTGCACTCTGAACTCCTAGGTTTTGTTTTTGTTTATGATTTTATACTTGTATGGACTTACCAACTTCTCCATTGTTTTAAAAGTTTCTTGGTGTTTATCATCAGCTCTACTAGATTAAAAGCCCCTTGAAGGCAGGCACCATTTTATTAAACTTTTTAAAAAAAATATTTTATTTATTTATATTTATTTTACATCTTTTTTTTTTTACAATGTTTGCTTTCTTTTCTCAGGTGTAGTCCCCATAGAATTCCCACCACCAATTCACCCATGCACCATCACCATAGTCCCTTATACTCTTCCGACCCTCATTTTGATCCCTCTCCCTCTTCCTCCCCTGTAGAATGTCTCTGATTTATAGTTCTGTTAATTTTTGTTTTGTTCTGTTGTGTTTTTTATTGTTATAATTTTTTCCCCATGATCCCTTAGTTGGTTCCCCTCTCTCTCTCCTGTAAGTGAAATCATTCAATATTTTTCTTTTTCCTTCTGACTTATTTCACTGAGCATAATCCCTTCTAGCTCCATCCATGTTGCTGCAAATGGTATTAGATAATCTTTTTTGATTGCTGAATAGTATTCCACTGTGTATATATACCACATCTTCTTCATCTAGTCATCTATTTTTGGGCATTTGGGTTGTTTCCAAGTCTTACCTATTATAAATAGTGCTGCAATAAATACAGGGGTGCAGGTATTCTTTTGAATTAATGTTTTTGAGTCCTTTGGGTAGATCCCTAAGAGTGGAATTGCTGGGTCATATGGTAGCACTTTAGTAACCTTTTCATCCCTCAAAGAACATAGTAGGTGACTCAAATATCCATTGAATGAATAAATGGAACACTTGTGAAATTCAGATCTATTTCAATGATTCCATAGTGTCAAAGCAAGATGGCCTGTTGACACATGCAGATGTCACATTTTTGTCATTAATGTAGAATCATATCAAGTTATTCCTGCACAATGCAGGAAAAACTGTCAGTTGGGCAGTGCATTTCATGGAATTATAAAATTATATCCTGTGAGGTAATTTACAAATAAAAAACATCAGGGCAACTTCACTGTTATAAGTAACATGATCCAGGGCAGCATACATGCAGGACTTTAGAGTCTGACAAGCCTAGATTTTTTTAATCTATTTTTTTCATATTGTTTTTATTGAGGTAATATTGGGTAACAACATTTTATATGATTTAAGTGGTATAGGTTCGCAATCTTCACTGCCTTTACCACCAAGGAACTCAGTATCTTCTACTGTAATACATAGGGCCTCTCTATCAGGGTGTTCCCCCTTCCCTGTCTGGTAGCCACCAACTTATAATAAGATTTCTAGGATTTATTTTGGTTTAGTTTTTCTGTTCCATGTTTTATTTCTCTGTATTCTACTTGTGAGTGAAATCATCTGGAATTTGTCTTTGCAAATGTCAAGATTTCCTCTCTTTTTTATAGCCAAGTAGTATTCCATTATGCGTGTGTGTGCATGTGTGCATGCTTTCACGTGCAACATCATCTCAATCCATTCATTTTCCATTGTACATTTAAGGTGTTTCCATAAACTAGAGAAGTCTACATTTTCATTCCAACTCACCAATTAGACTTTCATAGCACATACTTTCATCTTTTTTCTTCTGTGGTTCTTTTTGGATAGTTACTATCCATTGTCTTCAATTTTTGTTCTCCCCTATCTAATATGCTGTTAGTTCCATCCATTCTTTTTTCTCCTTTGAAGAATTAAGATTCTTTTAACTTGCTGAGATGTGATTGGCATTAAGCCAAAGTTTATTTACTAAACAGATATTTAATGAGCAGTTACCATTATAAGATCCTGAGGATTTTTGTGTGGGTAAACATACTTTCTCCTTGGCATGGATTTCTGACTCATTGAAATAATACTGAGCATCTTCCTTGTGTGAGGACATGGGCTGGGTCCTCCACAGCTGTGGAGATGGGCAGACACTGATAATGCCTGTGATTGCTTGTTAAGGAAAGAAGCTTGTAGTCTAATGTGAGTTATTAGACTCATTAAATTTATTTGAAATCTTATATATGAAGTGATATCTGATTTTCCCCATGAAGAGACTTCATTAAAACTCACATGACAGATTTTTAAAGAACTTTTTTTCATTAGGATTTAGGAGAGAAGGCTCTAAAAATAAACAAAAACAATGTTAATTCCTTTCCCTTCCTCTCCAAGTCCCTATATGGGGAAGTAGAGGGAATGGGGAAAACAGAAAGACTATGAAAGGCATGACTTTGTTCTACTCGGTGTCTGGTGTCCTGAAAGAGTTATCCTGAGAGCAAGAGAAAGCTGTTGATTCCCAGTGACCACTTTATAATACATCCTATTCTAGAGTGACAGAGGTCTGGGCTAGAATGAAGTCAGAAAAGCTTCACCTGAAATGTCTCAAGACTAAAATAATGAAACTCTGTGTTAGTAAGGATTACGGTAGCACCAAAAATCTGTCCCCAAGGTCCTTCTAGCAGGTAGGGAAAGTCCCTGTTGTATCAGTTCTTGTTCATATCAAAAGGGCAACTTAGTGTTACTTAGAATTGGGGGTGGGGGGATTTTTGTTTTTAAAGTTGTCCAGAGTCTATATACTCTCCTAGAAACTGGATTTTAGAGACTAGAAGTTCTTTATATAACATCTAGTTTAACAATTTCAGTTCACGGAGAAATAAGGGAACTTCCCAAGATTGAAAAGAGCAACAGGTTAGGGATGAAAATCTGGGCCTCCTGTCATTTTGAAAGAATTGTTTCCTAATTAATACACAAGTGGATCTTGGTTTCAAAAACTATGGGTATGTTTTTGACCTTTTCCCTCTTCTTCACAGATAACATTTGACAACAAAGCCCATAGTGGAAGAATTAAGATAAGCTTAGATAATGACATTTCCATCAGAGAATGTAAAGACTGGCATGTATCTGGATCAAGTAAGTGATGAGTTTAATGAGTTTTCAGAATGGTTATTAAATTACTCAGGAATTCATGGAGAATCAAAGGAAAGAATTGGACCATTTGGCTTATTCCATACCAAAAAAACAAAATCAAAAAAATTCCCAACCCCCCCCCAGCAAAAAACCCCACATATATGACTAAACCAATATTTATTGATGAATACATAAGTATTCATCTACATTATCCACATTTTAATATTTTAAACGTCCTTCAATAGGCAGCCTTTCCCTGCTCCCACCCACTCCACTCCACATAACACCTCCCCCTTTTTTTTTAACAAATAAAGAAACTAAGGCTCTGAGATGAATCTTAGTGTCTGTGATCATACAGTCAGGGAGAAATCAGGTAGGATCTGATTCTGAAGTATCCTGTCAATTGTCCTTGTCTTCTGTCCAGGTTAAAATGTAGGCTAAGTGAGGAAAGTCTCTATTCCTAGAAATATGGATGCAAAATCAGATACAAAATGAGAATATTGCTGAGAATTTTTGAACTGAAATAGAGAAAATTGGAAAGAATTTATGTATCTCATTTTCTAGTCCCTTGTAAGTAACATAATTATATGTTGTGCTTGACTTACTCAGTAGATCAAGAGTTTTCAGATTCTGATGAGTACAACAATCATCCCATTTTTCTGCTAAAATGCAGTTTCTTCAGCTCTACAAAAGACAGTCAGTCAGAGGTCTGGGGTGGGGCTGAGGAATGTGCAAATAAGCCTTATTCACCCCATACATGGATAATAATTGCCTAGGGATTTTTTGTGATTAAGTTATAGTTCAGAAGTAGTAATGAGGAATAAGAGTAAATAAAATGAAATTTGGTCATTGTAACATTTTTTTTCACTAGTGACTTCCTCTTAAATCACAAACTTTTATTTCAATCACAAAATCACTTATTTAAAACACACACCTGTTTTATCCTGTGTTACTACATCTCCATTAACTTTAGAATAGGGAAAATGAGAGCTAGTAGAAGTTTCTGGCACACAGGCTTTCTCTCAAATGTTTGCTTCTTGGTTTTTCAGTTTTTCTAAAGTATATTTAGACATCGGCATAACAATTGGATACCTGGCAAACATTAATGGAATGCTTCATTACAGAACTAGTCTTAATGCTTTATCTTTTTGTCAGCATAGAGCAGTCTAATTATTAAATAGAGAGCAGCTTTGTTGCAGAACAGCTGGCCCTGAGCTGTCTGCCACCCCCTCACCTGGCTCCATGCATGCTGGCCCGACTCTCATTGCAGTTCTCCAAGCATCTTTGCCTGGTCGGCTCAGTCTCTTCACTCAGGTCTCAGCCAAAATCCACTGCCTCCTTGGTGAAGCCTTCCTTTATGATGCAGTACGAATGAGCTCTCTTCTCCCATTCACCAACCTCCTTCTTCGAAAGCTATGATTCATTGCTCCTGAAGAGTTTTTGAATATGCAGTTTCTAATTCAGGGTATAGAACAGGACAGGAGAATGTACATTTCTTTTTTTTTTTCAGTTTATTTATTTATGCATAAGAACTGGGGTACGGGCCAGAGGCATGGAGGGGTGCCAGGATTCACCAGAGAGAGAGTGGGGAACAGAACAGCCAGATCTACTGAAATACACTGCTGAGGGGAGCAGCGGGTGAGGCAGGAGAGGTCTGCTGCGCCATGTGGGTAGCTTCCGAGAGATGCTGGGGATCATTAATATAGAGAGCAGGGTGCTGGGGACAGACCACACAAGTTTGAATCCTGTCTTTGTTGTTCCTTACTGTGTAACCTGGACAAGTTCTGCAGCCTCTCAGGGCTTCAACTTTTTCACCTGCTCAATGAGGGTAGTCATGCCCATCTCCTGGATAACTGTGAGGATCAAAGGAGGCAGTACCTATAAAGTGCTTAGAACTTTGATTGGCAAGAAATGCATTCAACACACTGGCGATTGTCACTCCTTTACTTCCCATCACTTACTCCTGTCTGAAATGTTTTGTTCATTCACTTGTTTCTTTCTTTGCTTGTTTTGCTGTAGTTGAAGTTCTATGATAATGGGGGCTTATTTGCCTTGTTCTCCACTGTGTCCTCAGAATCTAGAAAAACACCAGCTGCAGAGTGGACACTCAAATATTGGGTTGTCAGAAAAGTCATGATGCATTTTTGCATACAAAACAGAAAAAAATGTGTTATGACTTTTCTGACAACCCATAATTATACTTAGTATATTTTAAGAAGATATTTAGGGAGAGGCTGACTGTATTAAGAACAGAAGACCACAAGCTATCTGAAGTTTTTGATTGATAGTTTTCAGAAAAAAAGAACTTTTAACTTTGTTTGAAAACCAATAAGAAGAATTTATCAGGACTTTTTCCTGTGTCCTCTTTGTGGGAAGAGTTTGAATTATCCAAAATTCTTCTAAAAAGAGCATGAAGTATCCATATATAATTAAAAATACTTCTGAAGGGCAGATTGAACCAATGGAAAGATACCAGGTTTTGAACAAGAGGCTCAACTGCTTGAATGTCAATTTTCCCTAAATTAATAAATTTAACATGATCCCCCTCTCTCCCAATTATCAGTAAGATTTTTACTGGAACTTGTCAATCTGATCTTAAGGAATATATTAAAAAGTAAATAAGCAGGAACACCTAGCAAAATTTTCAAAAAAGAGTAATAATAGGTCTTTGGCATAGGCATTAAAACACAAAAACATCAAAAAGGTAAGCTATGGAACTTGAATACATACAGTAATTTGATACATGATAAAGATGCATTTCAAGTCACTGGGAATGATAATTTGCCCTTTCGATCAGCAAAAGCTCAAGATTACTCATGTCCAGTGGTAGAGAGGATGTGGAGCTATGTAAACACGCAAAATCTTTTTGGAGAACAATTACTAGAATTGCTGTTTGGAGACATATGATCTGTGTTAACCCAACAATCCCACCTGTAGATACTGGCTCATGAATCATTTGCACTTGTGGACACAGACGATTTGTAGAACTGTTTTTAGTGGAGAAAATAGATTATAGTCCAAGTGTCCATATAAATATTGTACATTTATAATGCAACGTGACAATTAAAAAAGGCTAAAAACGAAAAGAAAATTAGAAGTAGAAGTTTCCATTTAATGTCCTCCTACATTGAGCATGTAATCCTCTTTCCTTCCAGTTCAGAAGAATACTCATTACATGATGATCTTCGATGCCTTTGTTATTCTGACATGCGTGGCTTCATTAATCCTCTGCCTTCGATCTGTGATTAGAGGGCTTCAGCTTCAACAGGTAGGAATTGTTGCTTTCTAGAAATGCGATGGATATTTTGATTTAACAGGGAAATTCACTCTGCTTTCCTTTTCTCCCTGAAGGAATTTGTCAGTTTCTTCCTCCTCCACTATAAGAAGGAAGTTTCTGTTTCTGATCGAATGCAATTTGTCAATGGATGGTACATTATGATTATTATTAGTGATATATTGACAATTATTGGATCAATTCTGAAAATGGAAATTCAAGCAAAGGTAATTTTTTTTCTAGTTTTGCTATCATTAATATCAGATAAATGGTACTAGAATGTGAGAATCAGTAGAGTAAGTCATTTTTTATTCAAACATTGTATCTCCCTTCTGTACCAGTCAGGGTGGGTTTCCAGCTTGGCCATTCACTCGATTTCACAGTCATTCAGGGACCCATATTGTTTCTCTGCCAGTCATTAGGGCCTTGTCTGGACTGCATGATGTTGCTGGGTCACTGCATAGATTGCAGCCCATGGGAAGGGAAAACCATCCTATGGTGTAAGTTCTCCCACAGTTGTATAACTTTTGCCTGGAGGTGACTGATATCCTTTCGGTCCACATCCCACTAGAGACAATTTAGTCACATATAGCTTCCAGGGACCCTGGCAATACAGGCCAGACCTGTGCCTGGGAAGGAAAAAAATGGGGTTAGGTTGACATTAAGCAGCTGCTACCATACCTGAGCTGTAGCGTATGTCATTGAAATAGAGGGTTAACTTTAGGGAAAAGAAGAGAAGGGGTGATTTGATTTATAGAACATCTTTATTTTTTACCACCCTCAACTATTTCAATGAGCCCTTAGTGGTGTCCAACAACCTCTCCACTTTTTTCTAGACCATTCACTCCCCCTGTCTTATAAATGTCATGTGTACTGTCTGTCCTGAAACCTCTGACACTGCTGTCCCATCCTCACTTACAGCTGATGATCTTACTTCTGTTTCATAAAACAATTGAAAAAATTGAACAGCCACAAACTCCCACTTCTTTTATCTACCTGCCAGCACCAGTGTCCACACATTGTTTTTCTTTTGCGGCTTTTTTCTGTGTATTATTCAGGCTTCTGGGTTAACTTTGCCACAAGCCCACCAGACACCATCCCGCCTTGCATAGCTCCAACTATTCTTCTCTTTGTCCTGCATTATCAGAGTTCCTGCTATTATCCTCTCATATCATATCCATTATCCATAGTTTTTTTCCTCCTCTCTAAAAAGACCAACTCTCAACCTGTTTCTTCCTTCGGCCACATTCCCATTTCTCTCCCCTTATAGAAAAAGGTCTCAAAAGAGTAGTTAATCTTGTTTCTGATTCTGCTCCTCCCATTCTCCTGTTTACTAAGGCTTCCCTCCACAGAAAGTATTCTTTCCAGTCACCTCCTTGTTGCTAACCCCAATAATCAATCATTTATCTATTGACTGTTCTTTTTTTTTTTTTTTTTTTTAAAGATCTATTTACTTATTTATACAAGCACTGGGTACAGTCAGAAGCATGGGAGAGAGAACTCACCAGAGCCAGAGTGGGGAACAGAACAGGCAGACTGATGAAATACACTGCTAAGGGAAGCAGAGGGCGAGACAGGAGAGGTCTGCCGCGCCATGTGGACCCTCGCTGGTGGCCGGGGATCGAACCAGTGCTGCAGAGGCTGTAGGCAGCTTCGCAGCCCAGCGCTCAACTGCTGCGCCACCAGGGGAGGCCCTATCTATTGACTGTTCTTAACACTGTAAGGGCAGAATCTGTCAGGGAAGCAGGCATCACTCAGAGAGGAGGGAAGTTCTTTATTTACATGGGTGGGCCTTACACCTGAAGGCCCAGGGAGATCTCTCTCCAAAGTCTGAGCCCCAAGCAACCAAGTTACAGAGTACATATTAATTAAAGCAAGGGGGCAGTCATCTGGGAATGCATGAATCAGGGTGTGTGTTCCCTAAAACTTTCAGTTGACAGGCTATGTTCCAACTGTAGCTAATCAACAGGTCAGCCTGACATTTTCCACTTCAACACCTCTAGCAGTCCCTCTTTGTTGATGCAACTTTTCACTGGGCTATCACTTACCTAGTTTCTTCTAAGTCACTGGTTGGTCTTCTGACTTTCCTTTACTGCTTCCCATTCCTCTCGCAGATCTATTAAAGTGACAGGGCTTCAAGCTGAAGTGCTCCGCCAACTCTTTTCTGCTACTGTCTTGGTGATCTTATCCTATCCCATGGTATTGAGTAGTATCTTTTTGTCCAGGATTTCTGAATTTGTATCTTCAGCTTGGAATTTTTCCCTGAACTCCACCCTCACAGCCCAAACCTGCTTCTCTGTGGCTTTTTTAACTTTATTTAATTAATCACATACCTATTAAGACAAAACCATAAATACATCCTTGATTTCTATCTTTCACTAATCCTCTCTCACCCACATCTAATTCAAGAGGAAATCCTATTGGTCTACCTTTGAAAATCACCTCCTCACTTCACCACTACCAGCTTCACCACTATTCTGCATAAAAGGCAAAGTTATGTAATTACCCTGCACTACCTGCCCCTTACCTCTATGGCCTTCCTTGCCCCATCACTCACTCCAGCCAGACTCACTATCTTGCCAGATGTCTTCCTCTTGGAGACCTAGCTCTTGCTGGTTCCTGTACCTAGAAATGTCTTCCTCCAAATTTTTGCTTGGCACGCCTCCTTGTTTCCTTCAGGTCTTTCCTCAAATGCCTCCTTCCCTAATTATTTAAAATGCAACACCACACCCATTCCTTAATCCCTTCCCTTGACTTTTCTCTTCAGCATTTACCATCAGCTAATGCACCCAAAGGTTCCCCCCATCAAGATTTATTTATTTGTTTGTTTGTTTGTTTGTTTATTTGTACAAGCACTGGGTACAGTCACAAGCGCGGGAGGGTGAGAGAATTCACCAGAGCCAGAGCAGGGAGCAGAGCAGGCAGATGGACCGAAGTACACTGCTGAGGGGAGGAGCAGCGGGCGGCAGGAGAGGTCTGCGAGCCATGTGGGATCCTCCTCCGGTGGCCGGGGAGCAGCCGGGGATCGAACCGGCACTGCAGAGGCTGTGGGCAGCTTCGCAACCCATTATTTCTTCCCCAATTGGGTTTCTGCAATATAATCTGATTTTTTTTCCCCTACTCTGTTTTAGAGTCTAACAAGTTATGATGTCTGTAGCATACTTCTTGGCACTTCTACCATGCTGGTGTGGCTTGGAGTCATCCGATACCTTGGTTTCTTTCAGAAGTACAATGTAAGGAATTCCATGGCTGTCCATGCTGTTGATATGTCTCTCTTGTAAAGTTACTGCACTGCTTTGGCTGAAGGACAAGGGATTCTAATGACCTCTCTTGCTTCCCCAGCTCCTTATTCTGACCCTTCAGGCAGCATTGCCCAATGTCATGAGATTCTGCTGCTGTGCAGCTATGATTTATTTAGGCTATTGCTTCTGTGGATGGATTGTGCTGGGGCCTTACCATGATAAGGTACAGAAAAGCAAATTTTTTTCTGTTGCTATTAAATTCTTAAAACAGTGCCAATGACTTGTTATCCTTTAAAATGAGCTCCTTTTTTTTGTGAACCAGCCTTAAGATGTTGATGGTAGTATATCATTACCATGTTTATGAACTGATAAGTTGTGACCAACTTATTAAGTCACAACTTAAGTTGTGACTTAAGAGGATGATTAATTCAACTCTTTTTGTGGAGTATGTCGGCTAAGTCCTTTTTATCACCCCTGAAGTTAAGTTTAATCTGTTTGATTCATCACTATGTATTAGAGTAATCTATTTAGGTAAGCCTTCTTGAAATGTGACCGCATTTCTAAAGTCGTACAGGGAGAAATTTGTAGGAATATTTGCAGTTTTTGTTACCAGAATTATAGCCTTTACTATAATACCATTTTCTTTAATGGGGTGAATTTTGAAATTAGAAGCATGAGTGTGCATGGTTGGGACCTTGATTTCTCTGCAAAAGCATATCAAGAATTGTTAGGGGGAAGTGATGTCCTGAGTTAATCCCATATAGGCTTTGTGGACTCCACCCCCACTCCAGACTAAAGCCATCAAGACTCTGGGAAAGACAAATCCCATCACCACCAAGGGAGGGTGGCTGGGACCTGAGGGTGGAGTTGGGCAGCCAGGTTGGATATAAAAAAACCAAACACGTGGGCCTTGGGCTCTCTGGCTCGCGATCGCTCGCCTCCCAGCTTCACCGCTCCTGGCTGGCGGCCAGCTCTCAGAGCGCCATTTTGGGATTCCTGATCGGCGGATCGGGTAGGACTCATTTAAAACTTTGTCTCCCACTTTTCTCCCAGAGCTGTACATTTCCTCATTTCCCCTTCCCTTGTAAATAAACCTTTTATTAACCTTTCGCGTGTGCCTGCAGTAGAGCATTGATAAGTCCTTTTAAGCGCGCGGGTGAGGACCCACAGTCAGGCACCCCGTTTTGTATCGGGGTTGCTCTACAACAGTTTGGCGCCCAGCGTGGTTTCCAAGTTACACCCGCGGTTGACCAGCCCAAAGTAACATTCCTTGCGTTGGTCACCCTAAGCGCACTAGTTCTGCAGGACTAGCAGCATAATATTTGTCTCTAGTCCTGGTTGCTCTACAACAGAATCACTTTAGACCAAGGTAAAGGGAAGGGTAAAGCTTGACGTGGAAGAACACTGAGGGGGCAGATCAGCCTGTGCTGCCTTTGGTTCAGCCTGCTTCTAGTAAGAGGAGTATGCCGAAAGGCCTGCTTGTCCCAGGAAGCATAGTAGGCTTACACATGTTATGTGTCTCACAAAGCAACTGCTTATAGTTGCCTCAGGTTATTTGTTTGAAAGGGTATTTTGGCATATCTGGACCCATTATTATTTTTTAAAGACATTTATTTATGCATAGAAAAACTGGGGTGTAGGCCAGAGGGATGGGCGGGGGTGGGGGGTGAGAGGATTCACCAGAGACAGCGTGGGGAGAACAGCAGATTTTACTGAAACACTGCCAAGGGGAGCAACAGGCAAGACAGGAGAGGTCTGCTGCACTATATGTGGGCTAGCTCCCTGGCTGGGGATCAAACTCAGACCACAGTGATGATAGCGTGATAGTGCTAAGACTTAACCCCTAGACCACCAGGGAGGCCCCTGGCCCCACTATTTTTAATGGGGTGTTATGAATGAATTTTCCATTGGGAAGGAATGTGGAATAAAGTAACCTCTTTCTCTTTTTCTTTTTCCAGTTTCGTTCTCTGAACATGGTCTCTGAGTGCCTTTTCTCTCTGATAAACGGAGATGATATGTTTGCCACATTTGCAAAAATGCAGCAAAAAAGTTACCTGGTTTGGCTGTTTAGCAGAATTTACCTCTACTCATTCATCAGCCTCTTTATATATATGATTTTAAGTCTTTTTATTGCACTGATCACAGATACATATGAAACGATTAAGGTAGGTTCATCAAGAGCCACACATAAGCAGCAGCATTTTTCTAGATCTTGTAGAGTGACAACAAAATGTTGTGCCTTGGGGGCAAGGGAATTGATGGAAATTTTTATTTCTTCAGGGTAAAGAAGAACTTCAATTTTAGATACTAAGAAACAGAAATGAAGGAGAAATAGAATTTCTAGAATGTTAAAAGTTTTGTCTATCAGTAGTTGTGCTTTTTCAAACAAGCTTACTAATCTATTATTAGAATTATAAAAATATAGGGTGAGTGAAGCAGGTGGTATTTCAGAAAGCCAAAATTTTGTGGGGAACTTTTAAAATTCAAGTTTTTTTAAAAAAAGATTTATTTATGCATACAAGAACTGGGGTGCAGGTCAGATGTGGGGGGGTGGTGAGAAGATTCACCAGAGACAGAGTGGGGAACATAACAGGCACATCTACTGAAATACACTGCTGAGGGCAGCAGCAGGCATGACAGATGAGGTCTGCTGTGCCATGTGGGTAGCTCACTGACGGGATCAAACTCATGCTGCAGTAGCTGCAGATAGCTTCATAGTGCTGTGTCTTAACCCCTAGCGCTACCAGGGAGGCCCTGATTGCAGATCTTTTCTAGCCAGATTACATGCCAGAGATCTTAGACCCCAAAGTGATAAGAGACCATTAAACAAAAACTGTCTGTCCAGATGACTCCAAAAGAGTGTGAAGACTAGGGGGCGCCCTTGTGGCATTCAGATCTTTGTCCAGATAACAAACCAACTCAGGGCTATGCTGAGGTCTTCAGAGAAAGGTGAGGAACCCCCAACCCTCGGCTTCCAGCACCACCACTGTTAATCTACATCATCTAAGCTTCTTATTTCCTGAACCATGTTTCACCCAAGGTGCCTGCTTACCCTGACCTTGAAAGTCATGGGGCTTCAGGACAGAGTGGTGACAATTTCTCAGACTTGGGACAGGGCTGACTGGATTCTCCCTGGAAGGGGGACTCAGACTCAGATTCAGCAGACCCATTTTGAGTTAAATTAGACCCACAAGAGAGCCCAGGAGGGCTCCTTAGCCAAACCTAGAAGTGACTCCAGAGGCCCGATCTCCCTGAAAATTCTTGGAAGTGGCTAAACTATTCCTCTAGACAGATCTCCTCTCCCTGTCATATGATCCATTTTGAATTTAAAATAAAACCATTTTCGGGCCTCCCCTGGTGGCGCAGGCATTTGAATGCAGCACTGTGAAGCTGTCCGCAGCCACTGCAGCATGGGTTTGATTCCGGCTGGCCAGGGAGCAACCCACATGGCGCAGCAGACCTCTCCTGCCTTGCCCGCTGCTCCCCTCAGCAGTGTATTTTGCCAGTCTGCCTGTTCTTTCCCCCGTTCTGTCTCTAGTGAATCCTCTCACCCTCTCCCACATCTGGCCTGTACTCTGGTTCTTGTATGCGTGAATAAATCTTCAAAAAAAAAAAAAAACAATTTTTTTCAAGAACTTTTGTTAATGAGAGTTATTTTGTTCTTCTTCTGTATAGCATTACCAACAAAATGGTTTCCCAGAGACTGAACTACGTATGTTTATATCAGAATGCAAAGATCTACCCAATTCTGGAAAATACAGATTAGAAGATGACCCTTCAGTATCCATATTCTGTTGTTGTAAAAAGTAACTGTCAGGATTATCTGTACCCTAGAGGACAATATTACATGTTCCTGAGTTGGAAGACAATATAGATATTTTAAGATTGGGTGTACTATGTTTGAAGGCTGTTATTGATATTTTGAACAAATTGATGGCTGTAATTGATTAAGATCTATGTTTATATATGTACTTTTTTTATATTTAAAGGGCAGGTTTATTAGGGAAGGGATAATACAGTTAAAGACACTTGCATAGACACAAGCAGGCAGGAAGAGCTGCCCCAGAAGAGAGAGGTTTGCTAAGAGAGGGCTGCATGGTTGTAGGCGGGAGGCCTTTAACAGGTTATGGGCAGGGAGGAAGGCTGCTGCCTGCCATACAGAGGGAGAGAGTTGGTGAAAAGAGGCACCTGCATACTGACAGGTGGGCAGTGGGAGTGCTGCCTGCTTATATTTTTAAAAATGATGTTTAATATCTACAGTTTTATGTTTTTTTTTTAAACTAACATTGATGAGGTAAGCTACTGAATTCTTGTTCTTTCTTGGTCATTTTGCAATAGCTTTAGAATGTGTTCTCTCTGCCGCTCTTTATTCCAGGTCTTACACTCTTGCTTCCAGCTATTCCGACTGTGCAGATTGTGTCATCGTATAAAACCATGGTCTGACAGTGATTTCAGGCCACTCACTAGCCCTGGCCTGGATAGCTCTCAGGGGTCTATCCCTAAGAGACAGATGGTTGTTGTATATCCAGTAGTCGCTGCATTTAAAAATTTTCTCTGAAAGGGCAGAACAAGAAAGAAACAACCATTATCAACTAGTAGTTTGATATTTGGTTCTGGAGGACAACTGTTAGCTGATGCTGCTTTTAGCTCTGATAGGAATCTGTTTTTGTTTTTAGTATTCATTTACAGGTTTTCTTTCTTCCAGTGTTAAAGTACAAAGTTGAAAAATTATCCTATACATGTCTGAAAATCAAAGCACAGATCAAATATGTATTCCATCCCACAATGATTATTTTATTAGCACTTGTGTGGCCTTGTGAAAGCCATGTGATGGACTATGCCTTTCATTTAATCTCACAGAAAGAAGAGTGATGTTTTGGGGTCAGTGGCTGTGGTTTCACAGAAGAGTCTACTAATATTAAACCATTTTGGAAAACAATTATGTTAACATTTTTTAAATGGTTGGGAAATGTATACATTAAAAAAGATTCCAGAGATAATTTTTACTTCTGCAATTCACTGGAAGTTGCATAGATTTTTACAATGTGAATATTTGTTATGTATATTATTCTGTGACTTCATCTCTATTCAAATACAAAGGAATTCAATGATGTGTAATAAAGCTTTCCTCAAAGCAAACTTTTTTAAAAAGGAAATTGATTTATTTGCTTTTTTTTTTCAAGATTTTATTGTTATTTATCCATACAAAAGCTGGGGTGCAGGCCAGAGGTGGGGATGGTGAGATGATTCACCAGAGACAGAGTGGGAAGCAGAACAGGCTGATCTACTGAAATACACTGCTGAGGGGAGCAGTGGGTGAGTCTGCTGCACCATGTGGGTTAACTCCCTGGCTGGGGATCGAACTTGTGCTGTAGTGGCTGCACATAGCTTCATAGTGAGACTTAACCCCTTGTGCCACCAGGGATGCCCTGCATTTTATTTTGTTATAAGGACTAAGTCAATATTGCCTTGATTCACTGAAATCTTATTAATTATAATAATGATCATAATAACTCTGGGTATTGAGATATGATGTCTGCCAACACATGTAATCTATTTTGTAGTACCTGTGACCTTTTGAAAATAAAAAATCTAAACCTGTAGGTGAGGATGTTTTGCTATTTATATTTGCAGCACAATCATATTTAGAATTTAGTAAATGTGAGTTTTGAAGCCATGTTTATTATCTGACAAATACTTTTACTTTACTCCTTGTGAGATTTTTGGACTAACATTAAGACTTCAGTGGAAACATGAAACCACTGGCTCAGTGTTGGACTTGGGATTTGGTTTTGTCCACAGGTCATAATATCTCTGCTGTGTAATTACAGCCAGTGGCTTGGCTCCTTCACATGCTGTCCTACTTCTGCAAGTGTTCTTACTGTGACAGGAGTCCCTGATAAATCCTAAGGCCTAGTTTTTAGTAATGAGGCCCATAAGAGAATACCTCTACTATTTCCTGAAAGAAACAGTAGTTGCTTTTTTTTAACTGTCCCCAAACTTGTACAATGGCTTGACCTGGATAGACAAATGAATTATAGACCAGTTATTCCAGTATTATAGACCAGTTATTCTAATATTCATCTTAGGTATATACATGTATATTACAGAATGTCAAGGTAAGTTTTTTTTAATATTTTATTTTATATAATTCTTACATCATTTTTCATTTTTGCACAATGTATGCATTTTCATTTTGGTCATATTCCCCACACAATTGCACCCCCCTTATTTTGACCCTACTCCCTCTTTCCCTCCCCCCCATAGTGTGTCTCTGGTTTATAGTTGCTTGTTGCTTTTGATTTTTTCTTTATTATAGTTAGTCTTTTTCCTGGTCCCTTATTTAGGTTTTCTAAATTCCTGCTATTAGTGAGACCATCTGGTATTTTTCTTTTTCTTTCTGGCTTATTTTGCTGAGCACGATCCCTTCTAGCTCCATCCATGTTGCTGCAAATTGCATGAGTTTATCTTTTTTGATTGCTGAGTAATATTCCATTTTGTATATGAACCACATCTTCTTGATCCAGTCATCTATTTTTTGGGCATTTGGGTTGTTTCCAAAGCTTAGCTATTGTAAATAATGCTGGTATAAATATAGGGGTACAGGTGCCCTTTTGAATTGATGTTTCTGTGTCCTTTGGGTAAATACCTAGCAGTGGAATTGCTGGATCATATGGAAGCTCTATGTTTAGTAGTTCAAGAAATCTTCACACAGCTCTCCATAGTGGTTGGACCAGTTTGCACTCTCACCAGCAGTACAGGAGAGTTCCTTTTTCTCCACAACCTCGCCAACATTTGTTGTTGCTAGTTTTTTTAATATGTGCCAGTCTTACTGGTGTAAGGTCATTCTCACTGGTGCAAGGTAGTTTTAAGAACAGTGAAAGGAAGACATTTTTTTCTCCCAGGCTACTAGAATGGGGAATCAAAGACAAGATCAGGGCTGGCCTTATGTTGGTGAGACCCATTTATCGAGGTTAAATTCTCTGCCCCCTGGTCCCAGCATAATGATTCTCAAGTCTGTGGGCACAAGAATCATTGGGGGAGTTTGTTAAAATTTTAAATGCCCAAGTCCTGCCAGGAGAAATTCCTATCTGTCAAGTCCTAGGTGAATCTAGACATCGATCTTATACCCCACAAAAAATAACTCAAATGGATAATAGTGAATATGTAAAATGCAAAATTGTAAGACTCTCAGAAGATGACTTAGGAGGAATCTATATCACCTTTTTAGATACAATGCTAAAGACATAGAGCAAAAAAAAAATGTTTAAGTTAGACTTTATTAAAATAAGAATTTCTGTCTGCAAAAGTCAACATCAAGGGAATGAGGAGACTTGCCACAGACTAGGAGAAAGTGTTTGAAAGGGATATAGCTGAGAATGGACTGTACTACAAGATATACAAAGAACTTTTTATAGTCAATAATATTAAAACCAAATCCAATTTAAAAAACGTACCAAACAGGGCCTCCCTGGTTATGTAGAGTTTAAATCTATCATTGCGACTGCCTGAGTTCAAACCCCTGCCAGGGAGCTGACCCACATGGTGCAGCAGACCTCTCCTGTCTCTCCCACTGCTCCCCTCAGCAGTGTATTTCAGTAGACCCACCTGTTCTGCTTCTCACTCTGTCTCTGGTGAATCTTCTCACCGCCCCCCACCACTAGTTCTACGCAAAATAAATAAAATCTTTTTAAAAATGTGCCAAACAGCTTAACAGACACCTCATCAAAGAAATTATACAGATAGCAAATAAGCATAGGAAAGGGTGCTCAACATCACATGTCATTAGGGAACTGAGATTAAAACAATGAGATACCAGTACACACTTAGCAGTACACATTAAACAATAACATCACCAAATGATGCTGAGGATGTGGAGAAATACAAACTCTTATTTGTTTCTGGTAGGAACACAAAATGGTATAAGCACTTTGGAAGTGTTTAGTAGTGTCTTAGAAAACTATACTCTTTCTATACAACCCAGCAGTTGTGCTCCTTGGTATTTATCCAAAGGAGTTGAAAACTTAGGACCACACCAAAACCTGTATATGGATATGTACAGCAGGTTTATTTATAATTATCCAAAACTTGGAGGCAACCAAGATGTGCTTTAGTAAGTGAATTGATTAATAAACTGTGGTACATTCAGATAAAAATATTTCTGTTAAAGTCATTGAATGAAAATTGCTAAGTGAAAGAAACCAGTTTGAAAGGCTGTATAATTATTACTATAGGGCATTCTGGAAAAGACAAAGCTATGGGAATAGTGGTTGTCAGGGTTTGAGGGTAGGCAAAGAATGAACAGGCAGAGTCCAGAGGATGATTAGGGCAGTGTCTTAATCCTTTTGGGCTGTTGTAATAAAATAGCATAGACTGGGTGACTTAAAAACAACAGGATTTATTTCTCACATTTCTAGAGGCTGTGAAGTCCAAAATCAAGTCTCTGGCAGAGCTGGTATCTGGTGAGAACCTGCTTTCAGGTTTATAAGCAGCTGTCTTTTGCCATGTCTTCACATGGTGGAAGGGAGCCAGGGATTTTTCTGGGATTTCTTTTATATGGGCACTAATACCATTCATGAGAGTTCAACCCTAATGATCTAATCACCTCCTAAAGCTACTTCTAAATATTATTAATTAGGTATTAGGATTTAACATATGAATTTGGGCAAAACAATTCCATACAATGAAACTGTTCTATATGACACTATAATGGAGGACATATGCCATTATATATTTGTCTACACCCATAGACCATATACCATTATATATTATTGACACCACAAGAGTGAACCCTCATGTAGACTATGAACTTTGGGTGATGCTCACTGATTGGAACAAATGTACTACTCTGTGTGGGATGTACAGCATGTGAGAGCTGGGGCCAGGCAGGGAGTGTATGAGAACTTTTTGTACTTTCTGCTCAAGTTGGCCGTGAACCTAAAACTTCTCGAGGAAATAAAGTTTATTTTTTTAATTAAAATAATAATATTTCATGACATGAATCATAATCACTCTCTTTTGCCTACTTCTTTTCTATGTTGGCCTTCACAAGTCAGCAGCAGAAATTTGGGGTAGTTGCAACTGACACAGTATAGGCCCCATCCCAAACCTAAAATATTTATTATCTGATCCTTTATAGAAATGCTTGCCAACCCCTGATTCACAAGAGAGTTTGCTTAAAACTGACTTAATTCACATAGGAGACTGAGCTGCCTTCTGACATAAATTTGATACAATGGACTTTGATGTGAAGGATAATACTAAAATATAGAAAGTGCAAAAAGAATATTTGGCACCCAGGGAGAAAGACTTCCTAAGATCACAAAAGTGGGTCTCCCCGGTGGTGCAGCGGTTGAGCGCTGGGTTGCGAAGCTGCCCGCAGCCTCTGCAGTGCTGGTTGGTTCCCCGGCGCCGGTTTGATCCCCAGCCGCCGGCGAGGGTCCCACATGGCACGCAGTGGCTGCTCCCCTCAGCAGTGTATTTGTCAATCTGCCTGTTCTGCTCTCCGCTCTGACTCTGGTGAATCCTCTCACCCTCCCGCACTTCTGACTGTGCCCAGTGCTTGTATAAACAAACAAACAAACAAACAAACAAATACATATTAAAAAAAATCACAAAAGCACAGCTGTCAGTGTTAATATCCCTAATTTTCATTTCTTGAGCAAGAGATGCACCAGTGATGGCCCTTGGGAATTTGACTGCATGGCAGATTCTTCTGAATTTCTTCTGACTGTCCCTTTTAGTGTTTTGTTTTGTTTTTTTTTAATTTTTTTTCTCCTGTAGAGAGCAGTCCAGTTTATTTGTTGAGGATTCCTTTTGGAAAGGAATGCTGGAAAAAAATAACATAGACAAAATTATGAGTTAGGTGAAGAATGATGAAGATATTTATAATATCTAAGCTGGCAAGGGATTGATAACTTGATTTTACCACTTACGTATGAACAAAAGTTGGAAAGGAAGTGAGCAGTAAATAAATATTGTAAAAGGCACCGTTCTTTCTCCTATTTTATTCTGTTCTTCCACCACATAAATTTCATAGGGAATTCCAGTCTGCCTATGCCAGGAAATATTTGCATTGTCATTCTTTGCCTGTCTACATTTCCTATACTACCTTTTAAAAAAAGCTTTCTCTTTCAACTTTGTAAATCAGTGAAACTGTTAGGGGGAAAGGATGTCCTGAGCTAATTCCATGCAGGCTTTGTGGACCCCACCCCCACTCCAGACTAAAGCCATCAAGACATTGGGAAAGACAAATCCCATCACCACCAAAGGGAAGGTTGCTGGGACCTGAGGGTGGAGTTAAGCAGCCAGGTTTGGTATAAAAACCAAACATGTGGGCCTTGGGGTCTCTCTCTCGCCTCCTGGCTTCACGGCTGGTGGCTCGCGGCCAGCTCTCAGAGTGCCATTTGGGATTCCAGATCGGCAGATCGGGTAGGACGCATTTAAGACTTTATCTCCTACTTTTCTCCCTGAGTTGTACATTTCCTCATTTGCCCTTCCCTTGTAAATAAACCTTTTATTAACCTTTTGTGTGTGCCTGCAGCAGAGTATTAATAAGTCCCTTTTAGCGCGCAGGTGAGGACCCACAGTCAGGCAACCCGTTTTGTATTGGGGCTGCCCTGCAACAAAACTTTCATATGAAAGCAACCTGCTACAGAAATTCAAGACCTCTGGTTTGTAAATTTAAAATGCCATATCAGGTCTCCCCGGTGGCGGAGCGGTGTGAAGATGTCCGCAGCCTCTGCAGTGCTGGTTCGATTCTCGGCCGGCCAGGGAGAATCCCACATGGCGTGACAGACCTCTCCTGCCTTGCCCACTGCTCCCCTCAGCAGTGTCTTTGGCCTATCTGCCTGTTCTGCTCCCCACTCTGTCTCTGGTGAATTCTCTCACCAACCCCCCTCCCTGCGCCTCTGACTGTACCCCAGTTCTTGTATAAATAAATAAATCTTAAAAAATATTTAAAATGCCATATCATAGTAAACTATTGAGCAAAAGGTTCTTGTACTATTTGGTTACTGATCCTCACAATTTGAGTCAGAGTATATAACATTTGGTACTATGATATACAGAAAGAATATGCATGATTAAAAAAACAAAGTACAAAACACTGACTTTTGTAAGCACACCAGTGTCACACCCTCCTATAGGGTCTGTCACCACACAAAGGGGATCTTTCCAATCTGTCTGGACCTGTAGGGCACCCCTGATGAAACAACCTCTGAAATAAGGCAGTTATTGCCAGTTGGAAGTGACGTTCAAAAGAGGGTGAATTATGCATGCTCTTATATAGTAAATAATTCTGCCCAACTGCTTTTATCCAGAGATGCATGGTTAAATAATCACCTCCAGAATATTCTTTGCCCTAACTAAACCCACAGATCTTTTAAACACTTGTTGATTCAAACAGCTTGAAACTTGAGACTTTCTCTGCTGCTATTGCTATCAGGTAAAGAGTAGCAGGACTGTAACTTTCTGGCAAAGAGGCTGTCAGCTGGGTTTAAATGTCAAGTCAACATTATCCTTGACTGAACATGACCTTTGGGAATGTGCAAGTGACCCTCATGACTACATTTCATGATCAGCAAGTGATGATGGTCCTGCCACATTTCCCCCAGGCATCTTCTTTTCGTGTACTGAGAGAGAAGAGCAAAGGTGAGTGGGTTTAGGAGCCTGGCTACTCAAGCTGTGAGGTCTGCTACATGTCCCTGCCCTGTTCCAGGGCCACACTGACATCCACTCCTGAGCAGGAAGTCTGCGCCTGCTTTTTTTTTTTTTTTTAAAGATTTATTTATTTATGCATACAACAGCTGGATTACAGGCCAGAGGTGGTGATGGGGTGTGTGTGTGGGGGGGAGGATTCACCAGAGACAGAGTGGGGAACAGAATAGGCAGACTGATGAAATACACAGCTGAGGGGAGCAGTGGGCGAGTCAGGAGGTCTGTTGAGTCATGTGGGTCAGGTCACTGGCCGGGGACTGAACTAGTGCTGCAGTGGCTGCGCATAGTTTCACAGTGCTGCTACTTAAACCCTTGCACCACCGCTCCTGCTTTTTGATGCGAGTGAAAATGCCACTCGTTTTCCCTTGCAGCATGCGTCTATAGCATAAAGTCTCTGAGAACTAAACCTTGCCATCGAGTTTTATGATCATGCACCTTACAATAAATACTTGCTAAAAGAATGAACTTGTCAGCTTAATATGACAAGAAAAGCAGCCCCCTCCCCCCTGCTGACCACCCCACCCCACCCGCCGCTGCCGGGGGCCCACAGCACCCAGCACTCGGATTGGCACGCAATGTGCATTTCCTGAAAGCCTCAAAACAGAAATTACAAAAGAAATGGACAAACGAATGATGTAGGAAACAACGAAAGAAATGGAGAAACTAAGGGAGCCTTGGAGGCGGGGAGTGCCTCGCCCTGCCGCCTGGGGGCAACGTGGAGGACACTCGGGCTGCACCAAACTGACCCGCCCAGTTCCTTTTAGAAGGTGCTTCTCGGCAGTCTCCTCTACCCGCAGACACCCTGAAAGGAGGTAGAGCTGCCGGCCGTGTCGCGGGGCACCAGGGACGCGAGCGCGGAAGCCCCAGGTGGGTGAAGTCACCGCGGCCCAGGCAGGTGCCGCCGTCCGACTCGGCCTCCTCCTCCTGCCCCTCGGGAGCCGCACCATGCCTGGCAGCGCGGAGGCGCTGGACATGCCGGTGTGGAGCGGAGTCTACTGCTTGTCCCAGGACCTCAGCTGCAGGTCAGTACCCCCAGAGGCGCTCGGCTCCGCCTTCAGGGTGCCCTTATATCCTACGATCCCTCCAAGGGGACCCTGGACCCGCTCTCCGGGGCCTCTCCGCGGTTCTTCACAGGCGCTTATCTCCACCCCACCTCCCCGGGCCCCGGATAAGCTCCGCTTCGCCGACTCCAGCCTCCCGGGCGGCGGGAGCCTGCTGGGTAACTGGTCGTAAAAGTTCCTCGGGGCCTCCCTAGCGGCGAAGGGGTTAAGTCTCAGCACTATGAAGCTATCGGCTGCCACTGCAGCACGAGTTCGGTTCCGGCCAGGGCGCAGCAGACCTCTCCTGTCTTCCCTGCTGCTCCCCTCAGCGCTGTATTTCAGTGAATCTGCCTGTTCTGCTCCCCACTCTGTCTCTGATAAATTCTCTCACCGCCTCCCCCCCACCTCTGGCCTACACCCCAGCTCTTATATGCATAAATAAATAAATATTTAAAAAAAAAGTTCCTCGGGGTATCAAGCTCCCCCCCCCGCGCGGTGGCAGCTCAGGGCGGCCCGGGAACATCTGGCCACGCGCAGCTCGCGCGGGGCGCACAGGTCAGTCGGCAGCCATCGCTGGGGGCGCGCAGTGTCCGGCTCACCCCGCTACCCGCCGCGCCTACGCTCGGACGCGGATGGGCGCGCACCGGGCGGACGATGGAAGGGTAAGAGAACGGGGCTAAGAGGGGGCTCCGCCCACAAGAGCTGCCATCCAGGGGAGGCGAGCCTGCCAGCCCGAGGTACTTGGGCTCTGAACGTGTTTCCCGGCTTCGTATCCTGCGAGTCGTGGAAAGTTTGGAAGGCGGAGGCATGGCCCGGCAGCCTTATCGTTTTTCCCACACCCGGGCGGCAGAGAGAGGATCAGGTGTTTTCAGGTTAACCGTCAGGTGAGGCCCCTGCGCTGTAGCTTTCAGGACATCTCAGGAGAAGTCCTCATCAAGTGAATGGCTTTACCGTTCTTTACCGTTCTAAGCTCGAACTTTCTTGACGCTTTGGAAAGGCTTGTAGTCACTGCTTGCTTGGTTAAGTGAGGCTGGGCTTTGCCTTCCGGAACAAACAGGCCTTTTCCTCAGGTGGGAGGGTTGTAGTGCGGTTAACCCCAATTCGTCTGCCTTTATGAAGAAAGGTACAGTTCAGCCAGATGGCGCTGCCAAGGGGCCCCACCTCCGCGGTCAGAGGTGCAATCAGCCAGCCCCTGCAGCGCATCTGAGGCCCGGTGGGGAGTACAAACAGACCTTGGCTCCCTTGCCCTGCTCACCAAACAAATATAGTGGTGGGCTGACTGCAGAACTTTCTTAAAATAGTATAAAGACTCTCCTGGCCTTCCCTTTCTGGCGTTCTCAATATTTTAAATGGACTGAATTCCAGCAAGGAGCCAGAATTCAAGAGAAGAGTTTGCTTTATTCTTGGTGGCTGTCTAGAAAATGAAATAATTTCAATCAAGTGTGACATTTGAATTCACGATTTGAATCAGAAGACAACTTTGGTGCAACTGTTCTGGACAATTGGGTTCCTGTGAATGTCACACCAAATGACTTGGCGTCACATAATATAAACCATTTCTCTTAATACTTTTAAGGGGACAGATGGGCAGAAAGTATCCATTTGGTCCATCAGCCTTCACCCTAAAGGTAGGAAGCAAATGGACTCTTTACTGTCTTCTGCTTGGAGAGATAAACTGGCTTGTACCCATGGTGGGTGTGGTATATAATCTTCCAGGGTTTTTTTTGCCTTGACTCAGCTATTTTTCTTAGCAAATTTCCTTCAGAACTTAAATGTTGTTGTGTTGTGTTGTTTGTTTGTTTTCATTTTGTTTTGATTTAAATCATATCCAGTGAGTATCTTCAGAAACTCCCATTCTTACAGGTGGTGGTGTGTTCTGCTTGGCTTTATAGATGACATACACTTACTTGGGTTTGCACATAATTTGCTTTCCAAAAGATTCAGATTTGAAATAGCTATATTTGAATAGCTGAAATGGTTGGACAGTACCCATGGGGAACACACATTGTGTGTCCTCACAGACTGAGAATGGAAAAAGGGATCAGTACAAGAGAGGTGGGAGTGGTTGTCTAATGGATATCAGGGTATGAATTCTGATATTTTCTGTTGAAGGAACTAACTGTGGGTTCTCCCCAGAGGTGGGATGTGAGCTTCACACTTTCAGGAAATGCTCACCACCTCCCTGAAGCGCTAACCAAACATGAGTTTAGCGGAATCTGGTAACTTCTTCGCTTGAGTCAGGAGTCTCTTGAAGTGTTAGTTGCTCCATCCGCTTCATACTTTAAAACTAGTAAAACTCCCATTATTGTGAACTTTCTACCAGCACACCCTCCTCCTTAAGCAAACCTTCCATAAATCATTTCTGGGACCTGGACTCAAACACAGGTACATTTTCCATACCTCCAGAGCCCATCATAGTAGCATCAATTTTATTTAATCCCCTACACTTCAAATTGTTGAATTCTAATGAAGTGTTTGGGAAGGCCAGATTCTTTTCTCCAAAGGAGAAGCATATCAAAAGTGTTGTTTTTAACAACAACAAAAAATTCATCCATATATTTTAATGATGTGTATCAGAAGAGTAGGGAAACAAATTTTGAATAGAATGGCAGAGAATACAGAACTGAAAGTCAAGGATGATTGTAACAACAATCTCGCCTCTCAGTGAAGTGAAACCCAGAATAAGATAATTTTTAAAACTTAAAAAACCAGGTGCCTTCAGCTTTCAGAGTAAAAATAGTAGCCAAAGAAAACTCCTTTGACTATGAAAGATAAAAAGGTACTCTTCCCTGAGGATGGGCTGTTCTCTTTAGGTGAGACCTGGGGTCCAAGTTCCACGGGTCACTTCTGAACCATGAATCACCCTCCAGCGAGTGCTGACATCACACATTATGGGCTTCATAGAGAAAAGATATTACACTTCTAGATCTAATTTTCTTTATCAAACAGCTGTGTTCTTTTCAGTATCAATTTTTTTAAAGCCATGCTTTGCTTTAGAAGCTTGCTGTTTGCCTTGGCAATCATCTGGGGATTTTTCTTACCCCTCTCCTCAGCTAGAAGAGTTTTTTACTCTGTTCTGAACTTGGGTCTCTGCCTCCACTTTCTTTTCCCTGTGTGATAAAACTGATTTGTGTGTATGTTGCATGTATTTCTTTCCTTTCAGTTGTGGGGACTCCTCCTTTGAAGGTTGTATCTTGTTATCAGCCCGAGTTAATACTCAGCTAACAGGGGAACAAAAAATCTGCCACCCCCAAATAAGTATTTGGCACAAGGTTGATTTCATGGAAATCAATCTGAATTGAAGACTGGGTAGAGGTTACTTTTGAAAGAGATAGTTGCATGTAAACTTTTGTAAAGGTGTATACCTGGAAAACCTAATCTCTATCATAGGAGAAGGCAGAACTTAAATTTACATCTTTGTTTACTGTGCCTTCCCCAGTAGCCTCCCTAAGCGACCTTCTCTTTCCCATCTCCCCAAAGTCCTTCTTCATTGAGTTATTTAAGATGGCCTTTGAAGTCACGTGGGTAAGCTAGTCATGCTGCATCTCTCTCATGTAGACAGGAGGTATACATTCTTTTTGCCTTTTTCCTTATCAGTCTGTTTGCTTATTTATAAGCCTGGGAGAATCCAGAGGGGCACAAGATGATCTCCTTTGCATCCTGCCAACATCTGGTGTCTTCAGCCAAAAACATTTGTCAGGCAATAATTGGTGACTAGTGAGGCTAGAGAATCTGGCAACTTGTCTTTGTCATAATTCCAGAAGACTCAGTGTCAGTGTCAGTGGGGGATTTAAAAAAAAAAAAAAATCACCTCATCTATATAGTAACCAGAGGAAATCCCTAGAGGTAGAGTAACAAGGGATTTCCCAACTGACACTTCGGTGGGCTAGTCCAGAATTAAAATCTATTCATTCAGTGCTTTGAGGGAAAAAAAATGGTTAGTTGTAACTCTGTAGCACCTATTAACTTTATATTTACTTACATATAGTCAGAGAGTCACCATCATTACCCTGTTGAATACTTTCTGCAAATGTTAGAGGAAGCAAAATGTAAAGAAATGCCATAATGCCTATCATCTTCTTCAACTTTAACTGCATTTGGAGTCCTGTATTGTGAGAAATGGAGCTCTCCTTTGTCTCTGATCTAGAGAGCTGATTCTTCAGAATGTGTTTTCCAGTGTGTTTGTTGGGGTGGGGGCAGGAGGGAAAGGTTTAGCTTGTACAAAACAAGCTCTTTTAAAATGTGCAGGCCTAGTTCTGCTTTTCTGATGGCCTGAGGCACCTAAGTGGTCATCAGAATGATTTTATAGGAACTCAGTGTCATTTTTAGGGAAATTCATGAAAGTTGCAACTTGGTCATCTTTTATGGGTAACTCCAGGAGAAAGTGAAAATATGCCTGTGGTCTTTCTACTCCATGTGCTTTAAGATCAGGATGACTATGTCATTTATATTCTGAGGACTGTGATGAGAAGGTAACCAAGGTTTCCTTCTTTGACTTTTTTTTTCTTTACTTCCTTTAATTAGAAGCCAACTACCCCAGAGTCTCAGCTAATTGGGCTTTTTCCCTCCTTCTCATATGATTTTTGCATATCATGAGACAATCAGTTCATTGTAGGAAATGGTATATTTTTAAAACTGTAGGTATTTTGGGGATTGATATAAAATCTTCCAGTTGCCAGATTGTCCTATAACATTTAGCCTGGGGCCAATGTGGTGCCATAGAAACCCTAAATTTTAGTCTGTACTTCCGCCCACTCTCCACCCCCTGACACACCACAGAGAAACTAAAGGCAGGAAAGTACTTGATTACTGGTATGTGTTATTAAGTTCTTCATTTTTGAAAAAGCTTATTTTAAGCTCATAATGGTAACTGAATAATTCATATGTTAATCACCAAAAATCAGGAAAATGTGGAAAACTCAAAGAAGAAATAAAAAGATGACCTTTAATGCTACTTCACAGAGATTACCAAGATTAATTTATTACATTTTATGTGCTTCTGGATTCTTTAAAATGTCTACATACAGATAGTAATGTTGACATTTTGTTTCATTTTAATTTTTTTTAAAGATTTGTTTAATTACTTACTTACTTACTTAATTTATTTATTTATTTATTTATACAAGCACTGGGTACAGTCAGAAGTGCGAGAGGGTGAGGGAATTCACCAGAGAATAAGTCATAGACCTCTTTAAGTCAATACAAAGTTACCAAAGGATTGCAACTAACATTTTATATGCTATTTTTTCCTAATCGAGATAATTTAGAAGTACAAGATTACATCCTTTAGGTGTATGTTACCACCATACCTACCAGCAAGGAACCCATAGTTCTCCATCATTGTTCATGTGCCCACTCTCCACTTTAGTGTCCCTCCTCCCTCCCCCTCTGGTGACCTCAATTCTATGGTCAAATTTCTAAAGTTTCTTATTGGTTCGATTTAATCTGGTCTTTTTTTTTTGTTTGTTTCTCTGTATTCCACATTTAAGCAACACCATCCAGGATTTGTCTTTCTCTTAATAATTTATTGTGCTTATTGTTCAAGTGACAAGAGTCTATTTTTTTTTATAACTGAGTAGTATTCCATTGTGTATATATACTGCATCTTCCTAATCCACTCATATGTCTTTGGGCACTTAGGTTGTATCCAAAGCTTGCTTATTGTAAATAGCACTCCCATAAACATAGGCTTGCACCTGTCCCTTCATATTCGTGTTTCTGTATTCTTCAGGTAGATAACTAGGTGTGGAATTGCTGGATCATATGGTAGATCTGTGTTTCTAATATTTTAAGAAATCTCTGTACTGTTTTCCATAGGGGCTGGACCAGTCTACATTCCCAGCAACAGTGTAAGAGGGTTCTTTTTTCTCTACATCCTTGCCAACACTAATTGTTTCTGGACTTTTTGATATGGGCCATTCTGACAGGTGTGAGGTGGTATCTCATTGTGGTTTTGATTTGCATTTCTCTGATGATAAGTGATAATAATCTTTTTTTTCATGTCCCTGTTGGCCTCCTGTAGTTCTTTTTTGGACAAGTGTTTTTTAGCTCTTCTGCCCCCCCCCTTTTTTTTTTGATTCAGTTATTTGGTTCTTTTGTTGAATTATATGAGTTCTTTGTAGATCTTGGATATCCTTCCCTTGTCAGATGTCTGGTGTGAAGATATTTTCTCCCATTCAGTAGGGTGTCTTTTTGTTTCAGTGAGTTTCTTTTGCTATAAGAAGCTTTTCAGTTTGATGTAGTCTCAAATGTTTATGTATATATATATATATTTTTTTTTTCCTTGCTGCTAGGAACAAATCTGCAAAGACTTTTTTTTTTTTTTAAGATTTATTTTATTTATGCATACAAGAGCTGGGGTACAGGCCGGAGGTGTGGGGGGTGAGAGGAATCACCAGAAACAGAGTGTGGAACAGAAGAGGCAGATTGACCAAAGTACACTGCTGAGAGGAGCAGCGGGTGAGTCAGGAAAGGTCTGCTGTGCCATGTGGGTTGCTCCTTCGCCGGCTGGGGAATTGAACTATGCTGCAGTGGCTGTGGACAGTTTCACAGTGCTGTGACTTAACACCTTGTGCCACCAGGGAGGCCCTGCAAAGACATTTTTGAAGCTTATGTTGTGGGGTGTTTTGTCTATGTTTTCTTCAACATATTTTACAGTTGCAGGTTTTACATACAAGTTTTTATCCATTTAATGTTGACTTTTTTGTATGGTGTGAGCTAATGATCTAGTTTCATTCTTTTGTATGCAATTGTCCAATTTTCCCAGCACCATTAATTGAAGAGGCTTTCCTTTTTCTGGTGCATATTCTTAGCTTCTTTGTCATAGATTAACTGCTCATATATGTGTAGGTTTATTTCTGGGTTCTTGAGTCTATTCCATTAGTCTATTTTTGTTCCAGTGCCATGCTGTTTTAATGATTATGGCTTTATAATATAGTTTGAAGTCTGAAAGGTTGATACCACCATTAACCCTCTTTTTTTGGTCAGGGTAGTTTTGGCTATTAGGGGTCTTTTATTCATATCAGCTTTTTTTTTTTTTTTTTGTATTGCTATCATTCTAACATCAGGTGGTCACAATTGATCAATACTATCTTACATTTCACCTGTGGCTTCTGTGTGATTTATCATTTTCCTTTCTATCCTGCACGGTGCTAGAAGCATTGTAATTGCTATGTAATTACTTAAGTGAAAAGCTTCTGGAAGGATACAGTAGTGTAAATAATTTAATACAATAAGTAACCCTAATGTTCATCATCTATTACTTTTGACTACTTTCTTTTTGCCAAAGATTTATCTTTTTGATAAGTTTTCTAAGAGTGATATTGACATCAATTATTTTTTGAACACTCAGTGGCCATATAGTCAAGGACCAGCAGGAAGAACTATTTGAAGCCTATTGGAGCAATTGGACTTTTATGCACTCTCTTCTCTCTGTTAATTCTCTTCTCTCCATTCTACTGGACTGAGATCCTGGAAGGCAAGAAAATGTCTTTGGCAAAGCTTGGCTCACAAGGTGCTCACTCAGTATTTGACCTAGTGCCTAATGTTTCTTAACTCTGTTTCTGAGAAAATAAATTCTTCTTCCTTCAATACAGTGTTTTCACACCAGAGGCCAGAGATCTGTGCAGGGGAGGAATTTCCATGACATTATTCTCAGGGTTCTATCACATTTCTTATGCCCTTTTCAATTTATTGAGTGGAAAGATATTGTGAATCATCAGGATGGAATGTGTTAGCCACATTGACCCACTAAGTGAAGGGGTCAAATCTAAATTGCTCAGATTTGCCCACCTAAGTTCTATTCCTGTTCTCAGAGGTCTGTAGGTTCATGTTGGAAGATGCTAAGTCACAGTTAAGATGTTTTCTTTTTGGAAATGTCTCCCCCAGTGCTCCTCCTCAGGTGCCTCCATAGCATTTACCACTCTTTATGTGATGATGTGTTATGGGATATCCCCTCTGGCTCTCTGAACCCCTCTTCCTGGAGGTAGTCCTCTACTTCCATAATACTTTTTACACTCACAGTATAGCATGCACCAAGCTACTAAATAAGTCAGTTATTACTGGACAACATTTGAAGTTCAGACACTCTATTCTCTTGTCTCCCCTCACCCAGCACAATTGCTCAGCACAGTAAGTTCAATTCAGTAAGTTGGTCAGATTGAAAAAAGAGGTAACTATGGCAAGGGCAAGGTAAACCTATTTTTAAAGTCTTCTAAACTTTTTTTTGAAATAAGACTCATGGTGGCCATTGAGTTTTCATTTCCAAAAGAGTTTTTTCCCCCAATGTTTTCATATAGATATTTTTACCTGTATTTGTCTTTAAATATGCTAAATGTGGTTGTTCTCTGTGTCTGATTTGACAGACTTGGCCCTCTGCTGTTTCTAACTTGAATGTTTCATGTCACTTGGTTTCTCTGTGGGCTTGGTTATGTTTTACTGCCAATCAGTGTGGTTCACAGGGTTATTTGTTAGTGTCCAAGTGCTAGGATGCACCTCTGAGAGAGCGTGTGTGTTTGCTGGGTGACAAGGTGAAATTCCATTCCAGAGCCCTGAGATAAGCAGAGTCTCAGTTTAACATTCCTGGGTTCACCCAGATGGGAAGCCCAGATGACTGACTTGTGACCATCCATTCTCAGGATGGGTCTGTTTTTCAATTTCCTTTTTCTTTTCTTTGACTTGGAACCACTCTGGCCTTTTTTGTAGTCCTCTGGGTTTCAGGGCAGGAAGTTTTGAGATAGTAGCTCTTTGAGGCTCCCTCCTACACACGAACACCATCTGCTCTCAGTCTGCTCTTGGGTTTTAGGCATAAGGTCTTCGTACCCTTGTTCCCCTTTTCTGGGGCCACAGACTGAAGCATAATGACCATGAAAGTGAAGGGCTCCTACTTCTCCAGGTTCCCCCAGACTGGCCTGGGAGTTTCTTGCCCTCTTATAACTTTTCAGTCTTTAGGTAATTCAGAAGGTCTTTGGTACTTTTAGATACTTAGTACTTAACTCTTTAGTATTTTATAGGTACTTTCTTCACCTCCCTCAGAAAAGAAGCATGTGTTGGGCCTCCCTGGTGGCACAAGGGGTTGGGCACCACACTATGAAGCAATATGCAGCACGAGTTTAATTCCCGGCCAGCCAGGGAGAAACCCACAT
Source organism: Talpa europaea (assembly GCF_964194135.1). Taxonomy (NCBI): domain Eukaryota; kingdom Metazoa; phylum Chordata; class Mammalia; order Eulipotyphla; family Talpidae; genus Talpa; species Talpa europaea. The sequence goes on from NC_140076.1 coordinate 41,895,625, forward strand.
GGCGCAACAGGCCTCTCCTGACTTGGCCACTGCTCCCCTCAGCAGTGTATTTCAGTCAGTCTGCCTGTTCTGTTCCCCACTCTGTCTCTGGTGAATCCTCTCACCCTCCTGTACATCTGGCCTGTACCCCGGTTCTTGTATAAATAAATAAATCTTTAAAATAAACAAATAAATTAACACCAAGACACATCTGGTTACATGAAACAGAAATCTAATTCAAAATGGCTCAAGGCCCTAAGGATATTTATTGGTTCTGAAATTCTTGGGATAGATGACTTCCCGCAGCTGGACCCAGGGACTCGACATTATTGTTGGGCTTAGTATCTATTTTTTATCTGCTCTTCTGTGCTAGTTCTCCTCTCTGTGGTACCACCCTTTGATGTTGAGATGGCTTCTGTGAAGCCCAGACTCACAGATTATGCTTTTAATCGTGATCACTAAACTTTGTTGATTATGTATCTGAGGGTAAAAGTGAAGTCTATGTCCCTAATATATGTGTATTTATTGATAAATTGTTATTATATATACCATTGTTATTTTATGTTATATAAAATATTTAATAGAATTCACCTTTTAGTTTTTAACTATAAAGAATAAAATAGGAGTACTCATCTTTCTTATATTCCAGTGAATTGCTTTACATACCCTATTTGGGGGACTACTTAGTGGGAAGACCACATCTTTCTCTCCCATCAGTTACAATCACTGTCCTGTGAACACATCTCATGGGTTAGTCTTGGTCTAACTCGAGTCACATACCTATTCCTCAGTCCAGTTCCCTTGAATTAGTAAAAGCAAAGTTTTATTAATATAAAGTGATACAAGTGTCTGACTAAGTGTGGAGAGATCCTATTTGAACTTTATAAAAGGCATTTGTGTTTTGTAATCGTATAATCACTCATTTATTTTGCCACCCAAATGGGACATAATTCTTCTTTCAGTACAGAGTTAGAGAACAAAGACTCTTTATTTCTGTAATAATAATTGCATTCCACCAATCTATACTAAATTTCTGTGATTTCACACCAGGAATAACATGAAAGTATCCTGTCTAGTTTTTGTTAATATTCCAGTGACAGGTGAATGCAGTAGATTAGGATGCAGGAATTGGTGACTCTTGCGAATAATACCCAATTGCGACAATTTTTGAGTAAGACCATTTTGAACAGAATGGGTAGCTGTGTGGAAAGGCAAGTGATAGAGGGTCCTGAATAATTTTCAGATTTCTGAAGAGAAAAGGAGTTTACTGGTTAGACAGAAAATTTTGTTGTGAGAACAGGTAAAGAATGTGAACAGAAAATACTCTTTAGGCACTTTCTGAGGGACAGGTTGTTTTGTGTATTTAACAACTGATCTTCTGTGGCAGAAATACAAAGGCTCACATGGATTCTGAGGTGAAAGAAGAATGTCTAAGGCAAGACCTGCGGTTTTACTTCATGAGCCCTTGTGAAAAATACCGAGCCAGACACCAGATTCCATGGAAACTGGGTTTGCAGATTTTGAAGATTGTCATGGTCACCACACAGGTAACTCACATTACCAGTTGGCTTGGTTTGTGCCTCACCCCAGGATGAAACTGTTTTGTCACACATTCTGTCCAGTCCTTCTGACACGTGACTTTTGTTTTGAAAAGTCCATACATAAGTTCATAAAGCTGTAAGTTATATTGGCTCTGTTGGCATATGGTAGGTTGAAGTTCAGTTTAAATGACCTTGTTTTCATCAGAGATTATGAAATCATCTCTCCCAGGTTGGGTAAATAGAGATTAGTCATAGATCTGCATTTGGGGGGAGTGGGTTCTTATATCTGAATGAGCACATAGATTGGCAACTGCTCAATTCCAAGTGATTTGTATTCTTGGAACCTCTCATCTTTAAGAATAAGATACACCTGATTTAAATACACTTTGAAAGCTGTGTTTTTGACTATTTTGGGGATGCTGTTTCCCTTTCATCAGAAGCTAAGGGCTCTGAGTAAATGCTGACTTTTCCAGGCACAATCAGGAGTCTACAAGATGACACTGGAATCTTTTGTTTAAGTTCCTGTTGTGGAACACAATGTCACCCGCGTCACAACAGCCATCAGAGTTGTCTGCTTTTTGGGCCTGTGGGACTGAGCTAGTTTCCAGAGGTTCCGCTCTACATAACTACCTTTGAAATATGTGCCCTTTTAATAACAGGACTGATGGGGAGTATCTGGTATATACACCCCATAAGGTATATAATAGTATATTAGTAGTGGCAAGTAATCATTTTGTTACCAGTGTCAAAATGTTTGTAAAGTATCCTGCCTGGAACCTCTCATCTTTATTCAGCTATACCTTATTTAAATACATAATTAGATATCGCTCTAAAAATGCTTCCATATGATTTTAGAAAAGAGAGGAGTTTCCTGCCAGAACTAAACTTGCACCTTTAGTCTGTGCTCATAAAGAAGTCTTTTCATTGATGACATTCTGTGCCAGTTCATGAAGTTTTAGGGTAAGCAAGTTACTTCTAAAGAAACAATAAAGTTGAGATGCAGATCTAGTAAGCTGGTTTTTTAAAAAATTTATTTTAATTCTTGTTGTGAAGTCTTAATTTTGGCAACCTGTAAAGTCAGGTGCATTTTTAGTATTGCTTGGAAGAAGAAGTAATGCCTTCCTTTGTCATTTGGTTAATTTAAATTCTTTCCAGATTTCTTTGCTTGGCCAAGCCAACTTGTGTTTCAACTTTTTAAATCTGTTTTATTATCGCTAATTGGTTTTATTATTATTTACCTTATGTTACATTATTTTATTGTGATAATGTTGGTTTACAACTTTATACATATTTTAGGGACACAAATTCACACCTCTCAAGTATATGCTATCACACCAGCAAAGCACCAGTAATCCTCCACCTTAGTCCATGCTTACTTGTTAATTGTTTTTTAAATATTTATTTATATGTGCATACAAGAACTGGGGTGCAGACCAGAGGTGTGGGTTGGGGGTGTGAGAGAATTCACCAGAGAGAGTGGGGAGCAGAACAGGCAGATCTACTGAAATACACTACTGAGGACTGAGGGCAGCAGCAGTCGAGACAGGAGAGGTCTGTGCCATGTGGGTTGCTCCCCGGCCTATGGGGAATCGAACTCACACTATAGTGGCTGGGGATAGCTTGATAGCACTGTCTTTAACCCCTGTGCCACCAGGGAGGTCCTACTTGTTAATGTTAAAATTTTCATTTACCTAGGCATAAAACATGATTCCCATCATCTTTGACTTGTCTTCTTTGCCCTGATATCCACCAAATCCTATGAACTCTTTGTTCAAGACTGTGTCTGTTTACCATACTCATTATCTTATTTCAAGCGCAGACTCTTATCTCATTAGTTAATTAAAAGGATGTGCAAGGCATCTCAGATGCTGTCATCCTTTTGGGAATATAGCTGTGGTGACATTACTGTTACTGACAGCTAACACCTAACATAGCACATGGCAGGTTCAAGGCATAACACGTTTTTAATATTTACTCATTTCAGCTTCACTGCCATCCTCATCACCTTTTTGTGGATGAGGAAACTGGGCCAAAGAGAGTTCAGTAATTTGCCTCTGGTCTTTTAATTGGTTAAGTGGCAGAGCTGGAATTTGAATCCTACTGTCGGGCTCTGAGGTCTGTACTCTTGTTTTCATATTGTTTCTGCTCCACATATTGGTTCTGTCCTTCCAATGTGCAGTCTGGAAATACAGATAAGTTAACCAGGCTGCTTTTGATCTTTATCTTATGCCTTACCTCTCTGTTCATATACATATCAGTCCTTTCAGTGCCAATATCTGATTAATTCTTCTTAGACTGCTTTTATTATATGGCTTTTCTGCTCAGAAAATTCTGTAAAACCCTACATCCTTCAGAAGAAAATTTTGACTCTATAGCCTGGCAGATTCCCATAGTCTCCTTTTGGTGTGTCTTTCCAGTGGCTTTTTATCTACCAGCTCCCATCCAATCCCTCACCAGCTGCTGTGATCAGATGGGGTGAGGCACTTAATCTACTACATCCTACTCAGACACCTGCCAGATGGACTCACCCAGTTCTCATTGTCCTGTTTGTTTCTCCAAGTCCAAAGTGATTCTTTTTCGGCTCTATCTCACAGGTGCCCTTTGAAGTCCACCTTACCCAGCTGCCTTGCCTGGCCACTCAACACATATATCACACATTTTATTGTTTTTAAAAAAAGATTTATTTTTATTTATTTATGCATATAAGAACTGGGGTGCAGGCCAGAGGTGTGGGGGGGGGGTGAGAGGATTCACCAGAGACAGTAAGGAGCAAAGCAGGCAGATCTACTGAAACACACTGCTGAGGGGAGCAGCGGGTGACACAGGAGAGGTCCTCTGCACCATGTGGGTTAGCTGCCTGGCGGGGGACTGAACTCATGCTGCAGTGGGCTGGTGATAGCTTGATAGCACTGAGACTAACCCCTGAACCACCAGGGAGGCCCACAAATTTTATTTTTAATAGAATACACTTGGGGATTGATCAGTTTACTCTTTGTGTGGGTGTACTAAAATTAGGAGAAATTAAACTTTTGTTCCCCTGTATGGTCATTCTGATAAGTTTTACTTCCTTGGGTGATAATCTGTCTGGGGCAGAATTCTCAAATACCTTTCCTTGCTTAAAATCCCACTTTTCCCTCCTCTTCTGTTTCTGTCTCTTTAGCATTCCACCCTCAGTTTAATGCGATGGGTGGTATTTTATCAGGGTTGTTGAGAAGGAAACTGTTTTTTAGATATTCTACTCTGCATTCTGCAGTAATTTATGATCTTGAAAGAACTGTCTCTATTCTCTTGCCAGTTCTATCCTTTCCCTCCCATATTCTTTGTGCATTAGAGTGATATCTTGTTTTTACTTGGCACAGAATATTTCCTCCTATGTTGATTTTATAATCACATTTTAAATTCACAATCTTTGCTAGGCTGCGCTTACTGTTTAATTAATTTTCTGTTGTATATTCTCAGCAAATCTTAAGACTGGTTAGTTGGTCTAGAATGTATTTTTCTGACAATTCCTTTTAAAAATAAAACCACTTGGCCAATCCCATCATCGCCTTACTCTTGCTCAGTAGGATTTTAATTCCACCATGGCACGAAGGGAGGGCTTCATGATTTCTCTCCAGGGTTTTCTTTTCCCTATTAAGAGGTGCTTTGAAGATCTCAACATTTAGCTGATGCTGGGCCATACATATGCATCTTGATTGGTTCTTTAAACAGTTCAATGTAGGAAATTTCTTGTTCTTGATGTCAGATGCAGGTGGTTCCAAGAAAAGATTACAGCTCCTTGTGCTCTCATTTCTTTTTTCTTTTTTTTAAAGATTTATTTATTTATGCATGCAAAAGCTGGGGTGCAGGCCAGAGGTGTGGGATGTGAGAGAATTCACCAGAGATAGAGTGGGGAGCAGAATAGGCAGATCTACTGAAATACACTGCTGAGGGCAGCAGCAGTTGAGACAGGAGAGGTCTGCTGTGCCATGTGGGTCAGCACCCTGGCCAGGGATCGACCTCATGCTGCAGTAGCTGCGGATTTCTTCATAGTGCTGATGCTTAACCCCTTGTGCCACCAGGGCAGCCCCCTTGTGATCTCATTTCAAAGTTGGTTTATGAGCTTTGAATTTAAATAAGGTGGTAGCTTAAAATATCTGCCAATTGTATGACACATTCTTGTTCAAGTTATCCATTGCCCATTCAGATTTTCTGTGTCTCTTTAATTTAACAAGGAGCATAGGAAGAATATAATATAATAGGTCTTATATCCTCATGTCAGAATTAAGTTCACATTTAAGTTTGAAAGATAATATAGCCAAGTGGTCAAACCTGGTTGAGATCCTTGTGATGCTTTTTAACTATTCCAACTTGGAACAGCTTTTTATTTGACTTCAGGTTGCACAAGTATAAAGTGGGATTATATTCATCAGCTGATTCAGTAGTTCACCCTGACATTGTGATTGGCATGAGGCTAGTTCCTTAGTATGTAGTAATGGGGAAAAATGAAGAAAAAAAAAAAAGCCCTGTCTTTGTGGAGTCCAATATAGTACTTCCCTCATAGGGTGTTGGGGGAGTAAATGAAAAATAGAAATGATAAATTTTAGACAGAGTAGCTGGCACTCAGTAGATAAGGTTTAGTATTCAACATAACACTGTGTTGATCTTGCCCTATACCACAATGGGGCACAGAGAAAGCACTCAGTGAATTTTTTTTTTTTACACATAAAAGAACTTTATTTTTTTTTAAATATAATAAATTTTATTTTTATATTCCCCATACAATTGCAACCCCCCCCATTTTGACCCCAATTCCTCCCCTCCAGCCCCCCACCCCCCAAAAAGTATCTCTGGTTCATAGTTTTTTGTTGATTTTGATTTTCACTTTCTTATAGTTATTCATTTTCCTGGTCCCTTATTTAAGTTTTCTAGATTCCTGCTATGAGTGAGACCATCCGGTATTTTTCTTTTTCTTTTTGGCTTATTTCACTGAGCATGATCCCTTCCAGCGCCATCCATGTTGCTGCAAATTGCATGTGTTTATCTTTTTTGAATGCTGAGTAATATTCCATGGTATATATGTACCACATCTTCTTGATCCAGTCATCTATTTTTGGGCATTTGGGTTGTTTCCAAAGCTTAGCTATTGTAAACAGTGCTGCTATAAACATAGGGGTGCAGGTGTTCTTTGGAATTGATGTTTCTGTGTCCTTTGGGTAAATACCTAGGAGTGGGATTGCTGGATCATATGGAAGCTCTATGTTTAGTAGGTCCAGAAATCTCCACACAGCTTTCCACAGTGGTTGGACCAGTTTGCACTCCCACCAACAGTGCAGAAGAGTTCCTTTTTCTCCACACCCTCGCCAACATTTGTTGTTGCTAGTTTTTTTAATATGTGCCATTCTCACTGGTGTAAGATGGTATCTCATGGTAGTTTTGATTTGCATTTCCCTGATGACAAGTGATGTTGAACATTTTTTCATATGCCTGTTGGCCATTTGCATTTCCTCTTCAGAGAAGTTTCTTTTTAGCTCTTCTGCCCATTTTTTGACTGGATTATTTTCTTTGTTGTTGTTGAGTCTCATCAGCTCTTTGCAGATTTTTGTGATCAGTCCTTTATCATTAGTGTTGTGTGCAAAAATGTTCTCCCAGTCGGCGGGGTTTCTCTTTGTTTTTGTTATTGTCTCTTTTGCTGTGCAGAAGCTCTTTAATTTGATGTAGTCCCAGCTGTTTATCTTTGCCTTCACTATCACTGCTTTGGGTGATGTGTCTGTAAAGATGTCTTTGATGTGAATATCATGTAGTGTTTCACCTATATTTCCTTCTATGTATTTTATTGTTTCAGGTCTTATGTCTAGTTCTTTAATCCATTTTGAGTTGATTTTTTTTTAAAGATTTATTTATTTATTTATACCAGCACTGGGTACAGTCACAAGCGCGGGAGGGTGAGAGAATCCACCAGAGCCAGAGCGGGGAGCAGAGCAGGCAGAAGGACCGAAGTATACTGCTGAGGGGAGCAGCGGGCAGCAGGAAAGGTCTGTGCGCCATGTGGGACCCTCCTCTGGTGGCCGGGGAGCAGCCGGGGATTGAACCGGCGCCGCAGAGGCTGCGGTCAGCTTCGCAACCCAGCGCTCAACCGCTGTGCCACCGGGGAGGCTCTTTTTTGAGTTGATTTTTGTGTATGGTGTGAGGTAGTGGTCAGCACTCAGTGAATTTTGAGTGAAGAACTTAATTCATGTGTGTGTACCAGTTTTTTCATTTGTGTGCCAGTATTTAATAAAACCTTGACATAATCATGCATGTGTTGCTTTCCTGGCTTACTTTTTCAGCTTTTAAGAAGCATCCTCGCCTTTTCAACCACCTCTCATGGGCACCATTCACAGATATCACATGTTGGGAAGAAACTTTAGCCTCAGTTGCTTGATTTTCAGCACAGGTTAAATGATGTGGGACTTCAGTTATTTTCCCTGGAATAGCTGGGTTTAGCAATTGCTCAATTCTTTGACTTATTATTTGAGGAACATGACATGGTGAAACTCAAATGCTAAAGAGTGACATTGATGCATGTTCTCAAACAATAACAACTTTGGAAAGTTAAACCTTTTCTGTAAGAAGAATCTGAAAGGCAAATTTCTCAGCAGAAGGAAATTGTGTAGTATAATAAAAAAAAATAACTTGGGAGTTAAACTTGACTTTCATCCTAATTAAGTGGCTTAAGGCAGTTTGATGAAGTTAAATCTCAGTAAAAACATATGCAAAGTGAGATAACTAGCAATATTTTCATCAGGTGATTATGTTAATAAATGAGATAATGCATAGAAAGCAGTTTGTGAAGTGTCTATAGTATAATTGCTAAAAATTGAAGTGCTTGCTTTTAATTATTTAGCCTTTTTAAAAAATGAAATAAGATTTAAAGTCTAAAAAAAGAGTCCATATTTTAAAAAGTATGTCAGTTCACCTATACAAATTAATATTTGTTTCATCTGAAAATTTCAACAGTTAATGTCTTGTTTAGTGTCACACAGCAAATCATGTGGAACCATGGAATGACTGCAAATAACAAATATGTCAGTCGTCTAGTAGAACTTGCTAATTTTACACATGATAAAACAGACTCAAATTATTTTGGTAACAGTGGCGCGAGGATATGGGGCAAATTTTCTGTATTCATATGGTTTTATAAAGCAAATGAGATAAAGTGGGCAGGTGAAGCTTGTATGGGACTTACAGAAGTTTAACTTGTCCTTCACCACAGCACTGCTCTGTGTGTGTGTGTGCGTGCATGTGTGTGTGTGTGTGTGTGTGTGTGTGTGTGTGTGAGAGAGAGAGAGAGAGAGAGAGAGAGAAGGGGGAAAACTGTGTGTTGTAATTTCCTGGGTTTTTGTTTTGGTGAACATTTAGTGCCTGCTAATTTCCCCACTTATTGGGTTCCAAGAAGCAGCAAAAAGAATACTTGCACTTCTGGTTACTACAGAAAGCCCTTGGGTGCCTAAACTTTCACTGGGGTACAATGTAAGGGAGAATAAGTAGGAAAAAGTAGATGCTTGGTAACAAATGGGTTTGACCCCCTGTTATTCTTTCAGTACTTGGATGCTGTAGATCTGTAGTGATACGGATGAGGGGAAGGATGCAGGTTTAAATCTTATGTAAGAGTTTTTTCCAGAACTATCATTGATTTCCTTCGGCAACTATTAATCCTAACTGCAGAAAGCATTGCATAGGTCACTTTTCAAAAACATTCTTCAAAGCCACTTGGCAAAACATAGTTGTGATTTTTTAAAATTACCTATTATCTCAATGTGTTAAGTCACTAAAATATGAATATTGCTTTACTAAGTACACCAATTTTTAAAATAATTAATTTGAAATCCAAGTAGAAGAAAAATGCATTTGCACTTAACTGATTTGGATTCTTCTTCCCCCATCCCCTTCAAACGTCATTAAAGGACAGAAGAGCTATTTGGCACTGTGTGGTAATTTCTTCTGACTTTATGATATTTTGAATTACTGATGTAGCTTAATGAGATTAATCTTTATGACTTGTATTTTTGTCATTGTGGCTATTAGTAAAAACTAAAGATGTGAGATTTTTACTTCTGATGTTTATAGCTGAGGGTTGATAATAATGAAGTATTTGCCTCCCATAGTAGATGGTGAAATTTATGTTCCTATTTGGTTTTCTTTTCTAGCTTGTTCGTTTTGGTTTAAGTAACCAGCTGGTGGTTGCTTTCAAAGAAGAAAACACAGTTGCTTTTAAGCACTTGTTTTTGAGAGGATATTCTGGCATAGATGAAGATGACTATAGCTGTAGCATATATACTCAGAAGGACGCCTATGAGAGCATCTTTTTTGCTATTAATCAGGCAAGTGATATTTTTTATGAATGACTACATATACTTTATACCTTTATTGGCACTTGACCTCATTGTCTGAGCAAAAAATATATATACATACTGAAATATTGTAAGGTAAGTTTTGCATCATTTCACTAAAATGTTTGATTATTATTTCTGTGACTATAGATTTTTGCCATGCAATAGATTTTGTCTGTTTTTCAAGATTTATATATATATATATATTATATATCTATTATTTTTGCATAGAAGAACTGGGGTGTCAGCCAGAGGTGGGGGGGGGGCGGTGAGAAGATTCACCAGAGACAGAATGGGGAGTAGAACAGGTGGACCTACTGAAATACACTGCTGAGGGAAGCAGTGGGTGAGACAGGAGAGGTGTGCTGCGCCATGTGGGTCACTTCCCTGGCTGGGTTTGAACTCAGGCAGTAGCAGTAATAGTGCTGAGATTTAAGCCCTAGGCCACCAGGGAGACCCCAAGATTTATATTTTTAACTTATTCTTTCATACCCGCTACTGTTGGGAGATTACTTTACTCCCAGGTCACATAGCCAAGAACAGATTTATGATCTAAGAAGATTTGATAAATGAGTTGTCACATGTTAAGTTCTAGGTTCTTAATTTTGAGGTTTTAGCATTAACATGTCTAGCAAAATCTTACACATATGGAGGCTATTACAATATAGTTATGTTTAGGAAGATATGGATGAGCCTCATCCATAGGCCTGACGAGAGCATTTATGGGAGAGAAATTGCTGTTCTTTCTCATTAATTCATTCATCCATTCAGTAAACATTTGGGTGCTCCTATTACCACACACTGAACTAGACATTGAGGCTACAATGTGAATAAACAGACAAAAACCCTGCCCTTATATAACTTAATTCTGGAGGAGAAATCCAAATAAGTGAGAACTATAAATGAAATGTATAGTTTCAATACTGGCTCCCTGAAAACACCTCCAAAAAATCCCACATCCATGAGCAAAGCTGAGCTTATTGCCTACAGCTGAAAGCGAGATGCTGTCTTGGCAATTCTTGGTAGAATCTGGGTAAAGACAGCAAAGTCCAGGACAGATTTTGAAGTCTGATTTAAGGTGCATCTTGCCATGTGAGGAGAACTTGAGTACAGTTGGATAAAGGATAGCAGTTTAATGAATAGTAGCTTAGTCGTTTAATGAGGTTAATCTTTGGGACTTGTATCTTTACATTTGTGCCGTTAGTAAAAACTAAAGGTGAGGGTTTTGTGAGCGGTAGTTTCAGAGTCTGAGTTTTTGGACTGAATCATCAATTTAATTATCTGTTTAAGTGATTTTTTGTGTGTGTTTCTGAAAGAAATGGTACAGTTATTTTGCAACTTTAATGTTCCCGGGGGAAAAAGTTTCCTGGCATAATGAAGTCCTTTTAATGAAGCCCTGTTAGTGCAGATAGGTAAACAGTAGCCTTGTGTTAATGGTAAGGTCATAAAATCTGCAAGTTAATGTAAGCTACTGTGAGTTGAGTCAGCTAAATAAATCTGTTAATGTAAGCTGTGGGGTGTGGATGGCTTGGGCCTTCAGCTGTATATCAGAAAATAGTAACTGCTATGCAATAAAGCAGGGGAGTTGATGAGAAGTGCCTGGTGGTGCCTGGGTCCTGGTGGTGGATGTTTGCAACTTCCACTGGGAGGTACGGGAAGGCCTCTTGATGTGGTCATGTTTGTGTCAGGACCTGAAACTGGGAACCTGGCAGAGAGATAACCAGGGGTTCCCGGCAGAGGGAACAGCAAAGGCCACAGGCAGGGGTGTGCCTGGCAAGCTCTAGGAACTGCCTGGGCAGGGTGGGTGCATGCAGATCCAGAGGGCAGTAGTAGACACTGAGGTCTGAGAGATAGGCAGGATCTCAGCTCTAGCTCTGAGTGAGGTGGGAGTGTCTGACAGCAAGTTTATTTTACTTTAGCGTTTTAGAGACAGGGAGCCTTTGCCCAACCTGAGAAAATTGCTCCATGGCATTCCAGCTGGGGGATAATTCATAAACAATGAAAGTAGCTAAATGTATATTCCTTATGCTATTACTCCTGATAAATCTCTAAAAAGCTCACGAGTGTTTTTGTTTTAATTACTTTTAATAGTATCATCGTCTCAAGAACATATCTCTGGGGAACCTTGATTATGGAGAAAATGAAGACAATAGAATTGGTTTAAAAGTCTGTAAGCAGCATTACAAGAAAGGGACCATGTTTCCTTCGAATGAGACACTGAATATTGACAGCGACTTTGAAGTAGGTAATGCAGTGATTATTTTATTATATTCCTCTGTCATCTTCTGTGGAGAAGAACAAAAATGTCCTCATTTGGGGCAACCAAATGCAGCAACTAGCTTTTGGGACGGCTGACCTCTGTGAGGCCATCACTTCTGCCTTTGCCTATAGAGGACCTTGACTCAGGAAACTGGGTCTTCGTGATAGGCCCTGGGAGTTCTTGAGTCAGAGAGCAATGTTGGTTTTGAGATAAACAGGTGTTTTCTCTTAATGTAGGTCTTTTCTTCTGTAAGAGCATAATTAGGCTTTTTGAAATGATGAGTCTGTATTTATACAAATATGTATGTAAAAATACTTTGTTCTTTTGCTTTTGTTGCAGGGCAGAGTCAGGGGCACCCCATAACCCCCAAAACTGCCTGCTCTAAATAGGTTCTGCCATCTGCCGTATAAGACAAAACATACTCTAGTGCTTAAGGTCTTTAATGGAAAGGAACTTTAATACAGCTAGTGTGTAATAAAGACAAGAAAAAGGAAAAAGGTTTTAAATCAAGCACCCAAAGCTACCTTCCCCTCCTGGGTAAATGCCCAGCCAAACAGGTTTTGGTAGGGGGAAAGGATGTCCTAAGCAAACTCCATACAGGCTTTGTGGACTCCACCCCCATGACACTGGGAACTACAAATCCCATGATCACCAAAGGGAGTATTGCGAGGACCTGAGGGCAGGGTTAAGCAACTAGGCTTTTGGTTTGGGTATTTAACTGGCCATGTGGCCAGGGGGTCGCCCTCTTGGCCACGATCCTTGTTAGGTTTTTCACCAGCTCAGTGGGTCATTGGGATTCCAGGTCAGCGGAAACAGGTAGGACACATTTATGAACTTATCTCCCTCCTTTTTTCCCTGAGTTATTCATTTCCCCATTTTCCCTTCCCTTGTAAACAAACCTTTCATCAACCTTTTGTGTATGTCTGCAGTTTAGCATAGTAAGTCCCCTTTAAGGGCACATAGTCAGTCCCCGAGCAGGACTGCTAAGGCCCAAAAGTTTGGCACAGGTTTAAAGCACCTTCTGGTGGGGACCCATAGGAAAGGGGCAGAAGGGGAAAGGCAAGTCTGAAAGGAAAAGAGCAAAATGAAAATTAAGATAAAAGCTGCCATTGTTAACATCCCCACAGGTCTCTCATCCACATCTGTTTCAAGTGTCTCCTTCCACATCCCCCATGTTTCTTGTACAAGTCCAAGACCGAGAAGCAAGCACAACTTCTTCACACACAATTTCTTCACATGTCTCTCTGCTCCATGTGCTTCCTCCACGTGCTTCCTCCATGTGCTTCCTCTAGGTGCTCTTGCTCTTCATCCTGCTTTCCTTTCTTCCCCAGTCTCCTCTCCAGCTTCTCAGCTCCACCCTCCTTGGGTGGGGCAGGGAACCTGGAACCTCCCCTTTCCCTGGGGACCACCCAGTTACACCTTTATTACTTGTAAAATATATTAAAGCTCTTCAAAGGTGAATTGCCTTGAGCAACTCATTTTCTTCTCCAGATTGCTTAGCCAAGAATTAGCTTCTAATCAAGTATGTAAATGCTCTAGGGTTTTGTCACACATTCAAACACACTTTATCTTGCCCCAGGCACTCCCTGTTTTCTGAGCTGGGTTGCAAGGATGAATCAGTCTTGGCTCTTTAAGTAGCTTAGCTAACAGTTCAGCAGGAGAGGTCCTAGTGGCACTTTCAATTTAGAATTTTTTTGAAGATTTATTTTTATTTATTTATGCATACAAGAACTGGGATATAGGCCAAAGGTGGGGGGGGGGTGAGAGGATCCACCAGAGACAGAGTGGGGAGTAGAACAGATGGATCTACTGAAATACACTGCTAAGGGGAGCAGCAGGCGAGCTAGGTCTGCTGCACCATGTGGGTTAGCTCCCTGGCTGGCAGTGGCTGGCAATACCTTGATAGCGCTGAGACTTAACCCCTGAACCACTGGGGAGGCCCCAGAATTTTTTTTTTAAATGAAAGTATGGAGGTCTTTTGACCATTTTCATCTCATGTGATTTTAAGATGCCTTGGTAATACAACCGAAGAAATCCCTATATGCCAGAGGCTCTAATTCTGAGTTAATGTGTCTTGTGCTCTTGACTGGAGAAGCAGCTCTTAAACCAGCTCCCTTGGACCCGAGGCTCCTTGCAGACATCATCTGGGTGTCAGGCACTCGGTTTTATAGTCCTGTTACAGGGCAGGGAGAGGGGCACCCCAGAGCCCCCAAAACTGCCCGCTCTAAATAGGTTCTGCTATCCGCTACATCAAGACAAAACATATAAGACCTTTAATGGAAAGGAACTTCAATACAATTAGTAAACAATACAGGAAAGACAAAGAATATAGTTTCTAAATCAAGGACCCAAAGTTACCCATCCCCTCATGGGTAAAAGTCCAGCCAAATGGGATTGCCCCAGTGCAAGACCCGAAAGCCTGCCACAAGTCTAAAGTACCTTTCAGCGAGGACCCACAGATAAGAAACAACCAGACAAGTCTTGGAGGAAAAGAACAAAATCAAAATCAAGATAAAAGCTGCCATTGTCACCTCCCCACGAGTCTCTCACCCACATCTGTGTCACCCAGTCCAAAACCAAAAGGCAAGCGCAGTTTCTTCACGTGTCTCTTGGCTCCATGTGCCTCCTCCAGGTCTCCTTCTGGCTCCATCCTGCTTCCTTCCTTCCTCCGTCCCTTCTGCAGCTTCTTCTCCTCCCTGCTCAGCTCCATCCTCTCTTGGGTGGGACAGGGAACCTGGAACTTCCCCTTTTCTTGGGCACCACGTTACAGTCTTTACAGTCGTTACAGTCCTGGTCTTGAAATGTCACCTGTCTTATTGTCTTGGAGGCTTCTGTTATCCTGAGGTCTATTTGATAGTCGGCTTTCAGTGGCTCGCTCTGTTTCATTAAGAATCCTGGTGTCTCCCTCCTTGGGCTGTGCTGTCACTGGGGGTGTTCCTGAGTGGTGAAAAATGGTGACAGGTGGAGCCAAATTAAAACGTGTCCATTGACTCTTTTCTTGAAGCCATTTGTCCTCTTACAAATTGTTGTGGAGAAGAATCAGGGTGTAGACTGAGATGTGGAGGTGAAAGAATTCACCAGAGATAAAGTGAAGAATAGAAAAGGTAGATTTATTGAAATACACTACTAAGAGAAGCAGCCTTGAGAGTGGCGGAGGAAGAGGACTTGGGGCTCATTTTTATAACCTGATTTGGTGGTTTTTCATGACTGGGGGAATCTGTCTCTGCCAGTTGTTTTCTGCTGGGACATCAGGTTTCACTGGGCCGTCTGTACAGGAGGTGTCCTGCTGGGTTCTGTTTGCCCGGAATTCTCATGTGGATCCCTGGCCAAGTTCCCATGGCAACTCTGTCAGTTCCCCTTCCTTATCTATTTTGTGCCTCCCAGCATTGTTCAGCTGAGCAAAGCACAGACTAAGTTTTAACTTTATTTAAATGATACCGCCACAAAAATGTGTGACTCAATTGAGTGCATCATACAAATAGTTTTCAGTGATTTATATGCTGTTTTCCTTAATTGATCTTTTCTAGAAAATAGATTAAAGAAATGTGACCAAAGTTTCAGTATCAGTGGCTGAGTAGGCAGGTGGTGCTAGAGAACAGGATTTATAGTATCTTTGACACTGGTGCTCTTGTTCATTTCCTTTTTATCAAAATATGGAATATTTTTAACCAAATGGAGAGTTGATTATTAGTATGACTTTATTTTGAGAGAAGCTGTGTTGGGTCACACAGCATTGCTCTTACACTTGCTCTGTAACTGAGATGCATTTGAGTGATGAGGCTGCTCCTCTAATATTAGTTTGTTCTGTTTGAGGCTTGGTGTTTTTGCTAGGACATTTGTCATCTTTAAAAAAAAAAAATCTCAATTCTTATGTTTTGCTGCCACCAAGTGCCTGGTGGCTGCAGTAGCCTAATGTATGTTTCTAGTAGTATAAATAAGGTCAGCCAGACTTCAGGGTTCTGAATGCATATTTAGATAATGTGTCACTCTATTATCATAAGCAATGGAATACAAAATTTGAATAAGCAAAAAACTTTCATAAGGCATATTTTGCATATAGTTTTTTAAAGTTTATTTTCTTACATCTTTGTTAATTGTTGTACAGTATTTGATTTCTCCCCTCAGGTGGAGTCCCTAGAACTTTCCCACCACCATAGCACCCGTGATCCACTACTACAATCCCTTTGTGCTATTCCCTCCCCTGTTTTGAACCCTCTCCCTCCCCCTCCCCTGAAGTATGCCTCATTTCTATGGTCAACTTGCAAGTTTTGTCTTTTTTCCTGTCCCTTTCTTTGGTTTCTCTATATTCCACATATAAGTGAAACCATCCTATATTTCTCTTTGTCCTTTTGGCTCACTTTTCTTAGAACATTCCTTCCATCGCCATCCATGATGCCACAAATGGCATGAGTTTATCTTTTTGTTGCTGAGTAGTATTCCATTGTGTGTGTGAATGTGTGTGAATATATATATCACATCTTCCTGAACTGTTCATGTGTTTTGGGGCATTTATGTTGTTTCTATTTCATGGCTCCTGTTAATATGGCAATAAACATAGGAGTGTAGGTTTCCTTTCAAATTAGTGTTTTTGTGTCCTTTGGGTGGATTCCTAGGAGTGGAATCACTAGGTCATATGGTAGCTCCATTTTTAGCGTCTTGAGGAACATCCACACAGCTTTCCATGGTGGCTGGACCAGTTTACATTCCCACCAACAGTGTATGAGGGTTCTTTTTAACCACAATCTTAAATTTTATATACAGTTTAAATTAACTAACAAAATATAGTCATATTTCACTGACTCTAAGATGCCATCATTTCAAAAAGATATCTATTTTAGAAGCATTTTTTAAAAAGATTTATTTATTTATGAATATAAGAACTGGGGTACAGGCTAGAGGTGTGGGATGTGAGAGGATTCACCAGAGATAGAGTAGGGAGCAGAACAGGCAGATCTACTGAAATACACTGCTGAGGGCAGCAGTAGTCGAGACAGGTGAGGTCTGCTGTGCCATGTGGGTCAGCTCCCTGGCCAGGGATTGACCTCATGCTGCAGTAGCTGCGGATTGCTTCATAGTGCTGTGTCTTAACCCCTTGCAGCACCAGGGAGGCCCCTTTAGAAACATTTAAAAGTGAAAAAATAGACATCTTGGAATAAAGGACACAGGAAAAAAGTCAAAGGCCAGTATCTGGCACATAGATTTTGAACGTGTTACTTCTCCCTTTACTCAGATCAGTTTAACATTTTTCCTCTTCATCCTAGAATAAGAAGAGAGGTGGGAAGACTTTAAATACCATACATGGGGCCTTATTTAATCATTGGGGAAACTTGTGCTCAAAGTGTTTGATGAAGCCAAGGTCAAGTGATGATTTAGTGACAGGAGGTCTTACTTACTCCAAGTCCTTCTCTCTTGTCCCCGTTGACCTGCCCTAACATCCTTGCTATTTGTTGACCAAGCCAAGCGCTTTCTTGGCTGGGAGGCTTCTGTTTGCTTGTTCTACTTGGAGCCCCTCTCCCTGTCTGTGCACAAGTGGTTCTCTGCTTCCTCGGGTGTCAGTTCAAATATCCCCAGCTCCTCAGTCCTTCCTCAACCACTGCTCTCAAGGTAGGGCCATCCCACCCACTATCTCTAGCACCTTGCTCTGTCTCTTGAGTACTTTGCAAGGTGAAATAATCTTGTATATATTTTACACTATTGTTTTGTTCCCCCACCCCCACCCCAAATGTGAGCCCATACAGAGTTGGTCTGTTTTGTTCATTGTTTTACCTTCAATGGCTGGTGCATAAAAGCTTTCAGCAAATATATACTGAATAGATGAAGGAGGTGGGTAAAAAAACCCAGGCTTTTTGATATTCTTCTGAAATAGATGCTCAGAGGTCAGCCTTGTCAGTGTAATGGGAAGGTCTCAGACTCTGGAACTGAACATATGTGGGTTTAAATTCCAGCTAGCTCTGTTACCTTAAGGAAATTTCTTGGCTTTTCTGTGCCTTGGTATTTGCATCTATAAAATGACAGCAATGGTGCTTATGTCATGAGTTGGCTTTGGAGGAGAAACAAGATGACACATTAGGTGAGAGAACACATAGAACCCCCTAGCACAGGGCCTGACACAGGGTAAATGTTCCATGTTTTGCATTTTTTTAAAAAAATTTTTTTAAAGATTTATTTATTTATACAAGCACTAGGGTACAGGCCAGAGGTGCAGGAGAGTGAGAAAATTCACCAGAGAAAGAGCAGGGAGCAGAACAGGCAGAAGGACCAAAGTACACTGCTGAGGGGAGCAGCGGGCGAGACAGGAGAGGTCTGCCTCACCATGTGGGTATCTCTCTGGTCGGCCAGAAATCAAACTGGCACTGCAGAGGCTGCGGACAGCTTCACAGCACTGCGCTCAACCCACTGTGCCACCAGGAGGCCCTGTTTTTGCATTTTCTTTAATCAGTATTTTCCTTTTGCATGCAAGTTTCTTTTCATTAACTGCCCTCACAAAGTCTAGTCAGGAAAACCATCATTGGATTATTTCTTTTTTTTTTTTTTAAGATTTGTTTATTTATGCATGCAATAACTGGGGTGTAGTCCAAAGGTGCCGGGGGTGAGAGGATTCACCAGAGACAGAGTGGGGAGCAGAACAGGCAGGTCTACTGAAATATACTGCTGAAAGGAACAGTAGGCTAGACAGGAGAGGTCTGCTGCGCCATGTGGGTAGCTCCCTGGCCAGGGATCAAACTCATGCTGCTGTGTCTTTAACCCCTGCCCCACCATAGATTATTTCTTGATACTCATAATCCATTTGCCTGACACAGAGAAGCATCGCCTCTAACACCTGCCTTTCTGAAATATTTTGCCTGTTGCATTAGCCAGTCAGCAATGCATCCTCATTTTTGGCTCAGGATGCCTAGTTTTCACAAAACATAAGTGTGACCTACATATTTTGAGAACTAGCTATTTGCTAGGCAGTGGATGTTGAACAAACACAACACAGTTGTCCTCGAGCTCTCAAAGCTCTGATCTTCTAGTTGAGGGGACAGATAGGTAAGTAAGATACTGCAATTGTGGGAAAAGTTTTGCAAAGAATTAGCCATGATTCTGCCAGGATTCCCACGCACCTACTGACCACCTGGTGCTGCAGTCAGCCTGGCTCCTCCTTGTCACAGACAACACGAAGGGGCAGCAGCCAGCCAAGTGAGAGTTAGCTTGGCCTCAAACCACTTAGTCCCTAGTGCTCTGCGGCCTCAAAAGGGGGTCACTGTCTCTGGGTCCCCTTGGGTTTTTGCTCATGTGTCAGGCTACATACACAGTAAGGGGATTAACTTTTATGGGAAGCTCTTGGACTCATTTATAGTTTAGATGTTTTGATTTATTTTTACTGGAATGCTTTCCTTTCTCTTTCTCTTCTATTTTGAAAAAGTGTCAGATTTAACAGAAAAGTTGCAAAATAGCCCAGATTTCCTTCACTCCCTTGATTGAGATATCCCAGATACTAACATTTTACCATATTTACTTTATCATACTGCCTAAAAATAAATGTTTCTCCTGCAATGTATGAGACTAAGTCCAGACACACTGTCTCTTTACCTCTAAATACTTCACTGTGTGTTCCCCCCAAATGAGAACTTTCTCCTATAGAACCAATGGACAATGCTCAGAAGTATAAATTAATATTGATACAATACTAAAACCTACAAATTCTTTCTATATCTCATCAATTGTCCTATTGTTCTTTCCTCCAGGGTCACATATTGCTTTAGTTGCCATGTCTTGCTAGTTTCCTTTAATCTGAAACAAAATTAAGTTACTTGGCTTTTTTTTTTAAATTTTATTTTTATATTCCCCATATAATTGCAACCCCCTTATTTTGACCCTAATCCCTCCTTTCCCCGCCCCCCACCCCCAAAGTGTGTCTCTCGTTCATAGTTGTTTGTTGATTTTGATTTTTTCTTTCTTATAGTTATTCTTTTTCCTGGTCCCTTATTTAGGTTTTCTAGATTCCTGCTATGAGTGAGACCATCTGGTATTTTTCTTTTTCTTTCTGGCTTATTTCACTGAGCATGATCCCTTCCAGCTCCATCCATGTTGCTGCAAATTGCATGTGTTTATCTTTTTTGATTGCTGAGTAATATTCCATTGTGTATATGTATCACATCTTCTTGATCCAGTCATCTATTTTTGGGCATTTGGGTTGTTTCCATAGCTTAACTATTGTAAATAGTGCTGCTATAAACATAGGCTTGCAGGTGCCCTTTGGAATTAATGTTTTTGTGTCATTTGGGTAAATACCTAGGAGTGGAATTGCTGGATCATATGGAAGGAAGCTCCATCTTTAGCATGTTGAGGAATCTCCACACAGCTTTCCATAGTGGTTGAACCAGTTTGCACTCCCACCAACAGTGCAGGAGAGTTACTTTTTCTCCACATCCTCACCAGCATTTGTTGTTGCCAGTTTTTTTAATATGTGCCATTCTCACTGGTGTGAGATGGTATCTCATTGTAGTTTTGATTTGCAAGTTACTTGGCTTTTTGAAAAATGATTTGACTTATTTAGTATATGTGCTGCCGAAGCGAGCACAATGATTTGACTTATTTAAAGAATAGAATGTCCCTCGCTTTGGCTTTTTTTTTTTTTTTTTTTACTATTTTATGGCTAGATTGATCATATCCCTTTTTTGCAAGAACACCACACAAGGGACATTATTTCAGGAACTACATACTGCTGGTCTATCTCAATTGCTGCTGAGGTTAACTTTGATCACTTGGTTAGAGTGGTAGCTGCCAAGGACCCCTCTATAAAGGGACTGGTCATCCTGTTGTAATTAGTAAGCCTAATTAGTAAGCATACTTTGGAATGCTGTTGTACCTTTTTTTTTTTAAAGATTCATTTATTTATGCATACAAGAACTGGGGTGTAAGCCAGAAGTGCAGAAGGGAAGAGGTGAGAGGATTCACAGGCGGAATAGAACAGGCAGATTTACTGAAATACATCGCAGAGGGGAGCAGCCAGCAAGACAGGAGAGGTCTGCTGTGCCATACTGGTCAGCTCCCTGTCCTGCTGGTGATGAACTCATGCTGCAGTGGCTGCCAATAGCTTGATAGTGCTGCCTTTAACCCCTGCGCCACCAGGGAGGCCCATGTTGTAGTATCTTGCTTCTCAGCACTCTCTGGTCCTCTACTTTAGCACTGAACTCTGGCTTGAAACGACATGGCGTGTCTCTCATTCCCTAGATTGTGTCTACCTGACCCTTCAGAACCTGTCCCAGGACCCCCAGGACTGGAAGAACTCACCATTCTTCAGGCTGGAATTTTGTCGGTAAATAAGCTTTAAGTCTCATTCCCTGGGAAACAAGGATGGGGACAGCAAAGGAGAGATGAAAAACGATGACAACTTACACTTCATGGTGTGTTTTTCATTCAGGCTCTTACAAGTTGAAATCTCCTTTCATCTCAAAGGCATTGACCTACAGACAATTCATTCCCGAGAGCTACCAGACTGTTATGACTTTCAGAACACGGCAAGTATCTGCGTTCTCAGCCACATTTAATTCTTTTTCTCTACTCCTTCTAAAGAGGGCAAGTGTAAAACATACCAGCCTAGAGATGTGTTGGAAACAGTTGTGTTTTAAACCAATTTTATGACATTTTATAGTTCTGTTGATCCAGAGACCATTCTAAAAAGTAAAGCGATCTTTGCCAGCTTTTCAAAACTAGATTTCTGGGTGGAAAAGAGTCTTCAAGATGAACTTTGACCTTCAAGTCTCCTAATACATTTCTTTTTCTAAGTTTATGATGAGGGTTTTAAATGTCTGCAACGCTCTCACCATTTTTAAAGGAAGGTCTTTGCAAATATTGTAGCAAATGTTTTCCAGCCTGCAGGCAGAAACTGACCCTTGCTCTGAAGACAATTCTGTAAGGAGAAGTTGCTGCTGCTTTTATTTTGGGAGGAACCGTAAGTGGCATATGAGACTGTTCCGGTTTATGGGGGGAGTCACCTGACTTTTCACTTTCAAGGCACATCCTGCTTGCTTTCTTTAATGTCTACTGAGGAGCAAAACTAAATGCTGAGCAGAGAGTTGTATGTAACTATCTCATAGCAATTCAGAAGAGTGCTTTCAACAAAGTGACATACTCAGGGAATGCCTAGGACAGTTAGCCAGTACCCACTCATAAACATCTAGTATGGTAAGTCCATATACACTCCATAGTGCAACGTGAATCAATGCACACTCAGTGGGTCCCTGGGGCAGTGTGTTGATGGACACTTAGTAAGTCCCTATGATCTTCAGGTGTTTGGGCATGCTCGAGAAACTGACCCTCAGGAAGCTTACAGCCTAGTAGGAGAGGTAGACAGAACAAGACAATGAAGAAATGAAAGTAATTATAAATTATGACATGTGGTGAGGAAGAATGCTCTGGCAGGGAAGAGCATGATTAACTTCCTTGTGGTGTCCTGCACAGTATGAAGCATTAAAAAAAAAAAAAATCACAGGCTAAGAACTTAGAGAGGTGAAACTACATGTTCTGTGATTAAATCCATAAGTACCGGAGCATCTTGGAACACCAACCGAATTCTGTGTAGTCCAAGAACATCACTGTGATTAAAACAAAGATTCAACAATTAAGCCAGGTCATATTTTTGTATCTGTGATCTATCTTTCAACCTCCACTAACTTTGGCACTTCCAATCTTGTTTTTCCCCAGGAAAGTCCCTGAAATACTTCTCCCAATACTATGCATATGTCAGCATGTACTTACATAATTGAAACATAATGTGAAAGATTGAAGGCATTCAAAAATCTTAAATTCAGCTTGGCAAACTTGGAGCAATCTTTGTCATTTCTGAAATCACTTGAAACAAATAGGAAAATAATTTCCAGTCTACCAAATTCTGGAATTTCATACCCAAAGGAATAAATGAAAGGAAATGCTTTTTAATTCCATCTGGTAGATTAAGTGAGGTCATTGTGTTGTTTTGTCAAAGATTGGTAAATCTTGTTCCTGGAACTGTTTAGTTGTTTTGCTTTAGGATTTCCCTGAACCAGAATATGGATTTATAGAACTTCATGTATTCACCCCTCAGGGCATAATGATTTTCACACACACAAAAAAAAAGTTGGGAAGAAATCATGCGATGAGGCATTTTCATCAGTATGATTCTCTGTGGATCAGCAGGCCAATTGAATATCATTGAGATTTTACATAGAATCAATCTAACAGGTCATACTTTCTGCTGAGTATAACTTCTCCATACATTTGTGTCTCCAGATTATCTTTGACAATAAAGCACACAGTGGCAAAATCAAAATCTATTTTGACAGTGAAGCTAAGATCAAAGAATGTAAAGACTTGAACATATCTGGATCTAGTAAGTATATCATATGTGGGTCCATTTTGGATTATGGATGATTTTTAACACTTTATTTTTGGGTTTGAGGCATTTATACGGTTTATTCAAATAGTTATAGGAAGAAACATCTTCAGAAAACCACATTCTGAGCATTTGATTCTATAAAGTATTTCCCAAAGCTTTGCATTTTTGTTCAATTGAGCATATTGTGATTATACCCCTCTTAGGAGAGGTGGTAGGACCCAGGGGTTTAGGAGCAGAGTCTGGGGCTAGACAGCCTGTGTTTGGATCTTGATTCTGTTCTGTATGACTACTTACCCTCTCTGTATTTCAGTATCCTTCTTTGCAAAATGAGGATGATGATAATACTTACCCTCTAGGATGTTGAGTATTAAATGGGTTCAGATGTAAAGCAAAGTATTGAGAACTAGAGTTGGCCCACAGTAATTGCTGGGCACTACTGAAAGGGGAAAATACCTTAGTGAAGGAGACAGACATGTGACGTCTCTATGTCTATGTATATGAAGTCACCGTGCTCATGGATGGGCATAAGTGGAGATTCCAAAGGCCTGAGCATAAAGAGCACAATGGGTAGTTTTGAATGGGGCAGAGTGAAAAATTAAACCTAGCAGTGATTCTTGGATGAGGTATGCTTTGGGTAGGAGCCTGTGACAATGGAGAGGCATCAATATCTTCATCAATATCAATATCAATAGTCTCAGCGCTATCACCTCTGAGTTCGATCCCCAGCCAGGGAAGTGACCCACATGGCGCAACAGACCTCTCCGGTCTCAACTGCTGCTCCTCTCAGCAATATATTTTAGTAGATCCACCTGTTCTGCTCCCCACTCTGTCTCTGGTGAATCCTCTCACCCCCTACACCCCCACACTCCCACCCCACACCTCTGGCC
Source organism: Talpa europaea (assembly GCF_964194135.1). NCBI lineage: Eukaryota > Metazoa > Chordata > Mammalia > Eulipotyphla > Talpidae > Talpa > Talpa europaea. The sequence goes on from NC_140076.1 coordinate 41,920,002, forward strand.
TATATCCCAGTTCCTCTACAAATAATAATAATAATAATAATAATACCATTTAAAATGAGTTACACAAAATCTATTCTCATTGAATGGTTGGCTGGTATTAATGATGTATGATCAGTATTTTTTTAAATTTGTATGTTTTGTCTCATTGAATTTGCTTTTGACCGATGATCAACATAAAATAAAACGTAAAATACCTGTGGTTCTGAACTTTTAGATTTATTTTAAACTGGATTTGATTGTTGGCCTCATGCTTTTCAGTTAATGTCTGATGACTTTGAAGTTTTGACTTTAGCAGCCATTAACTAACTCAAGCCATTAATCAGAATGCAGTTTTAGTTTTGTTAAAAGTGGTTACTATTTGTCAGCAGATACTCTCCCACAGAAAGGCCCAGAGCAGATGCATATTTTCCAAACCCCAAGTGTAGATTGTAGGTGTTTTATGTGGGGGAAAAAAAGCTAAGCTTTGTCACATGAAATGTGGTTTGGAATAGTCATGACTGAATGAGTAATTCATCCCCTCATTGTGCGCCTTACAACGCTGGGGGTGTGGGTGACTGTACAGACGCGAGAGCGAAGCTCTAGCTCCCTCCTGTGGCCCGTGAAGAGAAACACAAACCTCACAGAAAGGCAGGAAAAAAAGATGTGAAACATCCTTCTCCCAGAGTTGCTTCCTAAGAAACCAGCTTCTGTCACTGGGAGAATACAAATTTAAAACAAGATGATGTGACATGAAAGGCTTCAGAACCTGAAGTTTGGAACCGAGCTTAGGAAATCGATTTTTACCCCCTGTACCCAAAGTTCCCTGGTGAATTGATCACCCTGGTTTGGGGGGATGAGGGGAGAGGGGTTGTGGGACAAAAGCAAGGGCTGCATCTGATGGGATTCTTGTGTGATTTCCAAAGATCTCTACAGTTCATTCATATCCATGCACTCTCCCTGAGGTAGGTCTCTCCTCCGCCCACTCTCCTTCCCCCTCACCTCCTTTCTCTTACCAGTGTTATCCCTAGGTGAAAATACCAGGGAAAGTCTGTTTTCACATATCAACCTAACCTTGCTCTTTATGACTGGTGACAGCCATCCCCACATGTGCCACTCACCTGCACTTTACCTTTATTCTATGAAGACAGTACTTTGGGTTTGAGGAGCCGAGGGAGATATTGGTGGGCTGAACTCCCCACTGGTGGATGACATAAATGGGTGTCAGGGGGTCAGGAGGTTTGCTAAGTGTGGGAAGTCTGGTTAGAACCACACAGGTAGGTGTGGGGGTGGGGCGGGGGGTCTTCCCTGACAGGTTCTCAGGGGCATCTCTCTGGAGGAGTGTTTTATAAATCAAGGGTCTAAAAATGATCCTGTAGGAATAGTTTCAATAGAGTTAAGAAAGCAGTTGCTTTCATAAAACTGTATCACAAAAAAGTATCATAAAACACTTTTTGTAGCATACCAAACTGATCCCAATAAATCAAAAACAGATTATGATACTGGTTTATGTGCTGGGAGGGACAGTTCATTTTTCTAGATCTGGGAGTCAGTTTTTCCATCTGTAAATTGGAGCCAACACAAGCAATCTCAGTGACTTTGTTCTAGTGATTGGACAGAAAAGAAGACACTAAATACTATTCTTGCAATTTATAAGATTTTCAGCCCCATCTTGCCAAGAACTGCCCCTGTTTCCTCTGCCTCATCCCATGGGTCCATTAAAAAAATGATCTTGGGTCCTGGTAGGGTGAAATTGCTTTCTTACCTATCCATGAGATGGTATTGAGGTAACTTGAGCTTCCAAGTAGAAAATGGCTAAAAGTAAATGTCGGTGGCCAGCTGGGCACTAGGTAAGGTTCTAACAAGTACTTGTTAGAAAGTACCTCATTTCCCCACAGTCCAGGCCCAGTGGCTATCCCATTTTGTAGTCGAGGTATCTGATGCTTAACAAGGCTAAGTAATCTGCTCAGACAATTGACTTGCCAGCGGACTATGTCATCACCCCCTGGGTGAGCTGCTTTGCCCTCAGACACTGTGCCATTGTCAGTCATGACCTGTGGACACTCGGTCTTTCTCCTAAATGCCTTCTCTGCAGAGGTGTCACTGTGTGGCATCCCGACTTTAAACCTACCCCCAGGGTGTCTTCTCCTCAGGCCTTTCTCTATCTTATTCCTGGGCTCATCTCTTCTAATTCTCGAACATTGCCACCCACCCCCCTCAACCCTTGCTAGTCGTGTTTCTTTCTGTGGTCTCTCCAAGTGGCTGTGTCCCATGGCTCTAAGCTGCCACCAAGTCATGCTCTCTTGCCATGAATGGTAGAATGAGCTCAGTTTACCCAAGGCAGACTACCAGGAGTTCTTGGTTGGCCCTCGGTCCATTTGGAGAACAGGATGACTCTTCATTTCTGGAGACTCAAACTGCCTTGGCAAGTTCTAATTTAGATTATTCAATGATCTTCTCATTCTGCTGGGGTCTCTGGATTTATCTGTAAGCCCCTAATGTCCCTGCTTCCCAGAGCCAAATGGTGCAATCATATCTGTAATAGGTGTTTGCTGTTGTTATATGTTGCTGGTTATTCTCCCCATGAAGAAGCTGAGGGGACTTCCCCAAGGCTCTGAGTATAGACATCAGTCTCCAGAGACCATGGCCTTTCCAGTTTTACACTCCCTCTGTCTGCCCTCCTGTGCCAACTTTGAAGTCATGATTTCAAACTTCAAGCAAAAGAGAGTTCAAGGAGCTATGGGTGTATATACTTGTGGAGAGTATTTTGAAAGAATATAGAAGGGGGATAATAGAGAGGGGAATTTAGGGAAACTGTTCTGAAGAGGAAGATAATTAATCTGAAAGCCAAGACTGAAAAAGAATAATGTAAATATGTGTGTTGAGGGGCCTCTGTTCCAGGAAAGGGGTCAGTTTTTGAAAAGTCCATGGGGGTGGGGCAGAGGTTGAGGGGGGGAGGGATTGGTAGGAACAGCAGGGAGAGAGGGCAGAGAGAAGGTGGGCAGAGAGGCTGAGTGGCAGGTGGTGAGGTTGCTCTGTGGGCAGGGGCTAGAGGTGGGGAGAGACATGGTTGGCACTTAGGACACTACAGAGAAGTCAGAGAGATGCAAAGCTTACAGTTTCATCTTCCTCTAATATATTCCCTGTATTCCAAATTCTATTTCTGTTTATTACACTTCTCCTTCCATTTCAAGAAGTTATTTTTTTTCCACATGTGAAAAAGCTTATTGTGTCAGCATCTTTCCTGGAAAAAGGCACAATAAGGTTGAGAAACAGGAATGCATGTTCTTAGTGGTGGTGTTTTAAACCATTCCCTCATTAAGAAGAACTTGACGTTTGTGGAAGAACTTGATGTTTGTGCGTTAATGTGACAGAACCAAGTATGTCAGCAGTTTTGCATCTCTTGAATGGAGCCCAACTAGGCCACCTTTTGGTGAAGTCTAGTCTATAGTAAATAACTACAAAATACACTTGAATACATTTGTTTGTAGTTTGTGCGTCTAAATATAAACCTCTTAACTTCAGGGAATGAATGCTTTGCCTTATTTGTGTCCACAAATAATATTTATGTCTGACTTTGTGGACAAATGTGGTGTGATTTGTTCCTGATGCTATTAATCATTTGAACTTCTTTTGAGACTGCTATCTTGTTTGGAAATGATTCCCAAGGAGGAGGTGTTTCATGTCCGAATTCTGTTGTTGTTCCTCAGTTCAGAAAAATACTCAATACGTCCTCATATTTGATGCCTTTGTCATCGTGATTTGCTTGGCGTCTCTTATTCTGTGTACCAGATCCATCGTTCTTGCTCTCCGTTTACGAAAGGTAAGTGTGTGTTCAAATTTTCTCCCTTCTCCTGGCTTCTGCTCTCAGTTCGCCCCAACATCAGACCCTATGTTGGGTCCCCCTGCACTTTCTGGAGAACTTGATTAAATTAGATCCTTGAGTGGCTGTCCCCCAGAGGCATTAATCACCCCGAGGGGCAGGAAGTGAGGAAAGGTTCCCAGCACATCAGGTGGGATCACGTAATTATCCTGCTTAAATCGGAGGTGATAAACACAGGTGCACAGTGGTGAACTCTTGAGATTTTGAACATTTCTAGAATAAATGAGACCCTCTTAAATTCAAGAGTGATCTTAAGAACCAAGTAATAGCATGTATGGCTTCATCTTTTGTCTCATTTTGACAGAGAGGTACGGTTAAAGGGTTATCATGAAGCATAAATACTTTATTCTATTTTTTAAATAGTTTAACAATTCTCTCCTGAGTTTCATTTTACCTTTTTACCTTCAGGGCTCTTGTCAATATATACTCCAGCTCCCCACAAATCTTACTCTGTTCGTGGCATATGTGTAAATTCATATCAGGGTCAGGAGAAATAGAAAGTCAGCAAGATACCATTTGTGGAGCAAAGAAATGGTCTACATTTATTCTTTTTTTTTTTTTTTAAAAAGACAAATGTCCTTTTAAAAAAAAAAATATTTATTTATTTATACAAGCACTGGGTACAGTCAGAAGTGTGGGAGGGTGAGAGAATTCACCAGAGCCAGAGCAAAGAACAGAACAGGCAGACTGATGAAATACACTGCTGAGGGGAGCAGCGGGCGGCAGGAGAGGTCTGCGCGCCATGTGGGACCCTCCTCTGGTGGCCGGGGAGCAGCCGGGAATCGAACCAGCGCTGCAGAGGCTGCGGGCAGCTTCACAGCCCAGCGCTCAACCGCTGCGCCACCAGGGGAGGCCCTACATTTATTCTATTTTATTCATTCTTGACCTTTGTCAACTCATTTGTAAGCATCCAGTTCTCTTACCTCTTCCCAAAGTCCCTTGATATTCTGAATCCAAGGCCGGGGTCCTGGTTCTGTCAAAGTGAAAGGTAACATTGCGAATGCAAGATCTGGGACTGACTGCCTGGACCAAAACCCTGGCCCAGCCCCTGTGTGCCTGTTTCCTCCTCTAGAAGACACACTTGTGCCTGGGACGGAGGGTTGTGGCCAGACTGAGTTGGTCATAGGTGAAGTACTTGGCATATCCTCTGTGTCAGCTGTTAGAACCGGTGACTCTGAGACCCTAAGTATTTAATGATCCAGTTAACTTAGCAGGCACTAGAATGCTTACTGAAAGCTGGGGCAGATCACAGGGTGAGCGTGTGCTGCGCTCTCTACTCCTGAAATGGATCTATCGAATAGGAGCAGGTAACACCATATCAGTTCATATCATAGAGCACTGCTTTGCATTGTCTCCTCCCAGAGGGCAGTGTGGTTTGTAAGAAAGGCTTTTTAAAAAAAGATTTTATTTTTATTTATTTATGCATACAAGAACTGGGGTGCAGGCCAGAGGTGCTGGGGGTGAGAGGATTCACCAGAGACAGAGTGGGGAGCAGAACAGGCTGGCAGACTGAAATATACTGCTGAGGGCAACAGCAGGCAAGACAGGAGAGGTCTGCTGTGCCATGTAGGTAGCTCCCTGGCTGTTGATCAAACTCAGGCTGCAGTAGCTAGTGGTAGCTTGATAATGCTGAGACTTTAACCCACTGCTTTTTAAAATGTTTACCACCACAGAGATTTCTAAACTTCTTCCTGGAGAAGTACAAGCGCCGAGTGTGCATCGCCGACCAAAGTGAGTTCATCAGTGGATGGTACATCCTGGTGATTATGAGTGACCTCATGACGATAATTGGATTAATATTAAAAATGGAGATTAAAGCAAAGGTGAGGGGTACACCTTTTAAAGTCTTCTGACCATTCTACTCTTCTGGATGACCACAGACACTTAAAAAAGCAAAATCCTTATGGAGACTAGTTTGATGCTTGTTTTTCTCACACCCATAAAAACAAAGCTTCCTCTGACCTGACTTTATATGAAGGGACAATAAGGAAGCTGGTGTGTGGACGATGATATTCCTATGAATATTTCCCAGGAAATTTGACAGCTGAAATCTTCAGACTTCAGATTAGGATCTGAAGCTTGAAAAGATTGGTTGTTTGGGTGAGCTTCATATTGTTTTTTTTTTTAATAAATTTTATTTTTATATTCCCCATACAATTGCAACCCCCTTATTTTGACCCCAATCCCTCCTTTCCCTGCCCCCCACCCCCAAAGTGTGTCTCTCGTTCATAGTTGTTTGTTGATTTTGATTTTTTCTTTCTTATAGTTATTCTTTTTCCTGGTCCCTTATTTAGGTTTTCTAGATTCCTGCTATGAGTGAGACCATCTGGTATTTTTCTTTTTCTTTCTGGCTTATTTCACTGAGCATGATCCCTTCCAGTGCCATCCATGTTGCTGCAAATTGCATGTGTTTATCTTTTTTGAATGCTGAGTAATATTCCATGGTGTATATGAAAAAATGCTCAACATCACTTGTAATCAGGGAAATGCAAATTAAACCTACCATGAGATACCATCTCACAACAGTGAGAATGGCACATATTAAAAAAACTAGCAACAACAAATGTTGGCGAGGATGTGGAGAAAAAGGAACTCTCCTGCACTGTTGGTGGGAGTGCAAACTGGTCCAACCACTATGGAGAGCTGTGTGGAGATTTCTGGACCTACTAAACATAGAGCTTCCATATGATCCAGCAATTCCACTCCTAGGTATTTACCCAAAGGACACAGAAACATCAATTCCAAAGAGCACCTGCACCCCTATGTTTATAGCAGCACTATTTACAATAGCTAAGCTTTGGAAACAACCCAAATGCCCAAAAATAGATGACTGGATCAAGAAGAGCTTCATATTGTTGTTGTTGCTGTTGTTTTAAGTTTCAAAAGGAACAGCTGGCCATGACCCAGTCACTTCAAGGGTGATCACCCATCACCAATGGGTGCTCTGGTAGATGGGCAAGGGAAGGAATATTTGAGTGCCTACCAGGCACTCAAACTTACCTGAAACTTAATGGTACTTAGTTGATTTAATGTCATGACTCAGTGGACTCATCCATCACCCATCCTTTACCCCCTCCACGCTGTGCCGTCAGTGAGCGAGTATTAGCGGCTTTACCTCCTGCACTCCAAATTACCTCCCCCTTCTCCATCCTACCTACTTCTGGCTTTCTGCAGGATGGTTTCCTCTGTGGTCTGGCCTGCTGCTGCAGCTTCCTCACCAGTTATCCTACCTCATACTTGTCCACATAGACTCGGAATAGTCTTTCTGGAAAATATCTATCTTGCATTACAATCTACCTCCTGGGCAGTCTTTCTGGAAGTATCTATCTTGTGTTACAGTTTGCCTGCTGGCCTTGGATGTAGTGGCCCCCCTTCTGTATGGCTCCAAGGTCCTCATCTAGCATCTGGCTCCCCTTTCTACCCTAACTCTCAGTGACCCATCAACTGTGTCTCTTGGATATCTTGAGGCACTTGGCCTTATTCCTCTGCTCAGCCTTTGTTTATTTACCTGCAATGCTACCTCCCAGTTTGTCTTCCAGGCCAGCTCTGTCTTGGGCATGCCCACATGAAGCCCCCAGTGACAGGCTGGCATTGTGCCTCTCATCACAGTTAGCATATTATCTTAGAGTTGATGTGTTTGTCTCCTCAGAGCTAGAATTCCTTAAGAGCAGAAACTGTTAGAAAATCATTTTGAACTTTCTTTCAGAAGTGGCTGAATGGTCTGGTTTGATATTTAATAAATACCATTAGTTTATATTCTTTAATCACTTGGTTAGTGGTAAATGCAATTTTCTGTTTTAAGATATTACTTGAAAAAAAATGCTCATACTGATGGATATGAGAAGTACATTTGTGCTACTAGTATTTTCTTCTATGTTTAAACTCTTAGTATCACCTATAGAGAGTCAGGGGTTCCTTCTTTTCCAGTCAGTTTAAAATGCCATTTTACATTGAGTGGAATAGAGTATTTTGCTCATTTGTCTTTTTGCTCCTTCCTTAGAATCTCACATATTACGACCTGTGCAGCATTTTGCTCGGAACATCTACACTCTTTGTCTGGATTGGAGTCATCAGATATCTGGGTTACTTCCAGGCATATAATGTAAGAATGTCGCCTTGTGTAGTGCCACCACCATTACAGTTTATTTCTTCTTTAGGGTCTAATAGCTACTTTTTCATTTCCCCCATTCTGTTGATTTTCTTTTTTTTTTTACAGGTGCTCATTTTAACGATGGAAGCCTCACTGCCCAAAGTCCTTCGCTTCTGCGCTTGTGCTGGGATGATTTATCTGGGTTACACATTCTGCGGCTGGATTGTTTTAGGACCATATCATGCCAAGGTGCATAGTGCTCAATCTTCCTTCTTCAGATTAGGCATATCTGACTCTTGAAATGGGGTTTCCCAGCTCTGACCTTCATCCCCCTTTTCTCTAGCACATAGCACTCATCTTTCGATAGCATTTTCCCCCTTTTCAGGATATTGGGATGCTTTCAGGATATTGAAACAAGAACTGCAAGAGACTAACAGGCACATTTCCTAGTCATGTTGGCTTAAGGGGTCACGTATTTATCCGGCTACTCACCGAATGAGAAATGTTCAGACGTGAGATCACAAAAGTTAAAATGAAAATTAAGTGAGGAAATGTATTACAAAATATTTTTAATTTTAAGTACTAGGGTTTTCATCCAAGTTAATTGAGGAGAATGAAAGTGGACAAAGATTACCCAGAATGACCATATTTGGTTTATGATTAAAATGATGGTACCCCTTGTCTTAACAGGCAACTTGGATCACAAGCATCATCTTTGTGCCTTATTAAAGATCAGTATCTGCATGTAAACTACTACTGTGCTTCAACTGACATTATCATCTCAGGGATATCAGAGTTATGCATAGATGTTCTTGCTTTAAAATGATGGATATGATTAGTAGATCAAAAAAAAAAAAAAAAACCTATGACAAACCTTGCTTCCAAACTAGTAAAGGTAAAGGAGTTATTGTATCTTACAGTTTTTCTTCCATGGGCCTCTGGCAATTGGAACATCAGAAGCAACAACAAAATAATGGCAGTTAATACTTTATGCTTATGTGTCATGCTTAGCGTTTCTGTCTTCTGTCTTGGTTAATCTAGACAGCAATCCCTGTTATCTTGGCTTAGGTGTTCTGCAAGAAGAAAGAGTAAAAATGCAAAGTGTTGCTTTGAAGTTTATATAACAGCTCAGTCTTAAGTTTTGATCTTAATCATTGTGTTAAATGAAATGTGTGATCAAATCTACTTTGCAAACTCTTCACAAAAAGTGAACAATCCTCAGACCTCAAACTTTCTGTTTTGTTCTACCAAAATAAGCCCTAGGCTTTTTCCTCTTTAAGTATTATATTTAACATGTTCAAGTAAGGGATTATTTCTAGTTGCGAAGCAGTATAATGAACAAAGTGACAATCTCTCTGGAATCTCGATAATCTTTTTGCTCTTCCAATTCCATGCAACTGTTTTAAAGGTGACTCATCAGTAAAAACTGTTCTTTGATATGATCTCTTTATCTGGGAACTTACTGTCTGAGTGCCCAGGAAAATTTACATTTTTCTTTCCCTCTGGTCTCATGCTCTGAATGCATCTCTGCATTGTTGTCACTAGAGGGTAGTGTTGTTCTGTGTGGGAGAAATATTGAGCTTAAGGATTTTACCTTTAATTCTCTGGCCCCTGGGCCTCAGAAAGAGTGCTTCTGTCTCCTTTCTCTCTCTCCCCTCCCCCATAATTATTCTGGAAGGTGTTCAGATAATGTTGCTTACATTTTACTAAAATAGTTCCCATTCTTGAGGGCTATATGCTACTTATGGTGTCTGAGTTCTTTACCTCCCTGGCTGTTAACCATTCAGAGCTCTATGAGGAAAAATTATTATCCTTTTACAGAAAATAGGGATCTTAATATAATAGATAATTTTCCTGATGTTACACCGCTAGTAAATTGTAGAGATAGGATCACCTGATCCCAATATACATGCTTTGACCAATACATTCTGGTGCTTTTCTTGGTATTCTCTAAAACAAATGACTGCAAATGAGCATTTAGTCTGATTCAAGAATAGAGAGGAGAGCCAGCCTGTCAAGGTTACCTTGTAGAAACATGTTATTTCCTTCGTGAGTCTGACTCCATTTTTATGTGTTCAATTCAGTCCTTTCAAAGGATCCGGGTAAGATAAAGATGCTCTGAAGCAGCACTGGCCGTTGAAAATATGAGTGCTACCACAGAGAGCCACCTGGGTACTTTAAAGTAGATACACTAAGAAAATTCTTCTCAGAGACAGATGAAATCGATTTTAATAATATATTTTATTTAATCTAATACATACAAAATATTACTTCAGCAGCTATTCAGTACAAAACATGTGAGATACTTTACATTTCTTTTCTTTTTCTTTTTTTTTTTTTGAGGAGGGGATAGCAAGGCTATGAAATCTGATGTGTTGTACCCTGAAAGTACATCACAGTTTGAACTGGCCACGAGTCAGGTGCTCAGTAGCCACAGGTTGTCATGGCTTCCAAGTCAGACCTCACCCCTAGACTTGTGTCTCTTACTGAATGTCAGCCTCCTGCTCCCTCTAACTCACCACCCCCAAGGGAGGAGAGGAGGCATCAGGGCTGTCTCCAGGGTGGCCTGCAGGTCTGTCCCATCTCTGGCCAGGCTGATGTATTGGGGAAGTGCCTCCTTGACTTCAGGCAGTCAATGGCTAGAAGCTTTCAGCCTGTTTCTGGATTTTTGGTTTTTTTTCCTCTATGCTTTTTCTTCTTTGAATCTGAAGTTAGGCATTTTTACTGCCCCCCTTCCCCATTTATCCAACCTGTGAAATTTGGGGTTCTGCCACTTTCTGTTGAACCAGACGACCTTCAGTATTACCTGCAGCCTTGAAAAGCTGGGCATCACAGCCAGCATTTCTTTGGATTTTTACAATGAAAGCAACCTTAGGTGTAGAAGCAAACTCTTTCTTCAAACAAACAGAAAATTCTAAAGAAGACATATGAGGAAAACTAGACTTTATTTTACTGGCAGCAGGAGTTTTACATTTTAGCTTCCTGTTAGATGTCAGATTTCAATGGTTCAACTGAGAGTAAAATACAGAAAACATTGGGCCCAGCACTAATGGACTTTGGCATGATATCCTTTCAAAGTGTCTGGGCACAGAGGGCTAGAGACTGCTGATATTTAATAATTCAAGAGAGATTTGGAAGGAAAAAGAGAGAGAGAGAGAGAGAGAGAGAGGTTTGGAAGAGCAGTGCTCCCATCTGACTCCTACATTTCCTGAGGACTTTTTACTGTGAGAAATAAATCAGTCTTGCATTGTCCCCTTTTTCCAAATGAGAAGACCAATGTGTTGAATAATTGTTAGACTCTGCTGATGCCATGAGAACAATTTCCGTGAGCCTGTAATCCCACTTCATGTGAGATTAAACCCCCTAGTTTTAGTTAAGCATCTTCTTATTCAAAAGAACTATTAAAACATTTTACCTGAATGTTGTATGAGTTCTGAACACCAGGTCTTGAGGCAAATTTTTATGCCATTCTTTGATATATCCATTGCAGATTTTTTTCATTTAGATGAAAGTTCTTTTGCTCTCAATTTTGAAATTATCATTAGTAAAACAAATGCTTGGGTTCTTGCTATGGTCCCCCAAAACCTACTGGGACTCTTCATGGAAAAAGCATTTAATATTTGTTTAACAGCCACTGTGCACCAGACATTGTCAGGTTCTTCTAGACAGAGTTCTTAGAGGGCAAGGACTGTGACTTATTTCTCTCAGCATCCCCTGTGCCCATCTTTGTGCATAGAACATGGTTGGGGCTTAACATGTTTGTTGAATGAATAAGAAATAGAGAGTCAGCAGTGTGTGCTTTCTAGGGGCTGATGGTCCCGTAAGATCAAAAGTGGTTTCCTGGAAATGCAGTCTTTCTAGACTGGAAGTGCATTAGGGCCATATTTCTCCTTACTTAAATATTTTTTAACTTCATTCCCTACTATGAAATTCAGCCACTGAAACTAACTCTGGTTCACAGCCACATCCTGTGGTAAGAATGACAAGGTGTGTTCCAATCACTTAATGGGTGTCTATTTTATCTTTTTGGTGGTTGAAAATAAATCTCAGGTGAACAGACGAAGGCCAAGTATGATGGTGAATGACATTAATATTAAGACAGGTGTTGTATTTAGACTGATACCAAATAATGGCATAGGAACCTAAGGAATAAGTTTGGCGTGTCTGACGAATTGGCCATTTGCAGTTCTGGAACCCGAAGCACAGGCTGGTAGGAGTTATTGAAACTAAAGAACTGACTAGATTCCAAAAGAAACTCGAAGAAAAATGAATTATTAATGGTGCTGTCTGAGTTGTAATTGATATCCATAGAAACTGGCTTTTAACTTTATTGTCCTCAGGCTAGTGAAGGGGTTGGAAAATATTTGCTCTGGGAACTACCTGTCTTACTGTTAAATAATCTGCATGTTAAGTGATGTGCTTAACTGGATGTCCCCTCTGATCTCTGTGGAGAGTGACTTCCAACAAGTTGTTACTGATGCAGTGAAGTTGTGGGCATGGTGCTTCTTTGGGGTACATTTGTGCCTCTCCCTTGGTTACAGACTTTACCCAGCGCTTCCAGTCATGGAGCAGGGAGGGTAGGATGTATGCTATCTTGTTGGGGTGTGGACATGGCTGTCAGGGCCATCTGTCTTGAAGTAGACTTTAAAATAGCCCTCAGGACTCCCTGGTGGCCTAGGGGTTGTCTCAGCTCTATCACCCCTATGACCTGAGTTTAGTCCCTGGCCAGGGAGATACCCACATATGGCACAGCAGACCTCTCTTGTCTTGCCCACTGCTTCCCTCAGCAGTGTATTTCAGTAGATCTGCCTGTTCTGCTCCCCACTCTGTCTCTGGTGAATCACCACACACCCCCGCCGCCCCTCTGGCCTACACTCTAGCTCTTGTATGCATAAATAAATAAAATAAATCTTAAAAAAAAATTACCCAGACCATGGTTGGAAAACATTTATTTAGCAAAATGTCCTGGAGCCTGCCACTGTGTCCCATGCACTTCCATCTTTGCTGGGTGTGAAATACAGCTGCAACCATTTTTTTCAGAAAGTGGTTTAGCAGATGATAGCCTCTGAAATCTTACTTGCTCAGACTCAGTAACAGGAGGATGCATTGTTTAAAAGGGTTCATCACATTGTTCTTTATGATAGCAAATGCTGTCATCCCTGTGGGGATGTTCACCAACAGGATCACAGTTAGATTCAACATTTCCAGGGAAGGGGCTATTAATAACAAATGCTCGGTCAGTGTGAGTAATGTAAGACTAAGCTTATGTTAAATAGAAAAACATATCAGGGCCTCCCCCGTGGCGCAGTGGGTTGAGCGCCACACTGTGAAGCTGTCCTCAGCCTCTGCAGCATGGGTTCGATTCCCAGCTGGCCAGGAAGATACCCACATGGCACGGCAGACCTCTCCTGCCTCGCCCGCTGCTCCCCTCAGCAGTGTCTTCAGTCTGTCTGCCTATTCTGCTCCCCGCTCTGTCTATGGTGAATTCTCTGACCCTCCTGCGCCTCTGACTGTACCCCAGTTCTTCTATAAACAAATCTTTAAAAAAAAAAAAAAGAAAACATCAGGATCCAAAATTGTTGGATAATGTAACCAGCAGCATGTGAAAATGGCATATGGAGAAATGGAAGGAAATGTCGAGATTGTCTTCATGAATGTGGAGGGGAGGTTTGAGTGATGTTTTCCCACTTCTTGTGCTCCTTTAGCTGTCTCAAAATGAATGTTACTCCTAACAACTTCAACTAACTAGATACTTCACTACATTTTTGGGTAAGGCATCTCAAAAACTGACTTGGGTTCCCGTTACAGTTTGAAAATCTGGACACAGTTGCTGAGTGTCTGTTTTCTTTGGTCAACGGTGATGACATGTTTGCGACCTTTGCTCATATCCAGCAGAAGAGCATTTTGGTGTGGCTGTTCAGTCGCCTGTATCTGTATTCCTTCATCAGTCTTTTTATCTATATGATCCTCAGCCTTTTCATTGCACTTATTACAGATTCCTACGACACCATTAAGGTAAGTAATGATCAATATTTCCTACCTCTCCAAAACTACCACAAGTTCTAGATAGATTGGGACATAGGAAAATACTACATTTTTTTTACATGCTTCAATAGTAAAGTTTTACTACTTAGATTTTGAGATTTTGTGGAAAAGAAAGTTTTTACGTGTTGGAGGTTAATTTTAAATACGCATTTAGGATGTTGTCACAGTCAACCAGATGAGGGTGGGTTGTTTGGAGGTGTGGTGGAAAGGAAATGCTAAGGATGAGCTGAGTTTGGTAAATGAAGTATTTGGGCTGTTGGCTCAGTATTGTAGGTGTGCCTACCTGTGTGGCTGCCTGTGTGCCTACCTGTGTACCTACCTGGGACTTAGGCCTTGAGTAGTAAGTTTCAGTGATAAGGGTGAGTACCCCTTATCAGTGTCCAGACACTGGTACACCTACATATGGGGTGATACAGACACATGTATGCTGCAGGTCTCCTTAAATTATGAAAACTAAGGTTTTTGTGGCTGCTTAGTTCCTCCTCCACACCCCGCCCGCCCCACCACTTCCCAAACCACCCCATGGGTTTTGTTTCCTTTCAGACAGGTCCACTGAACTGCTTTGTAGTTTAAAGGAAGCTCATGGGGGCCTCCCTGGTGGCCTAGGGGTTGTCTCAGCACTACCACTGCAACTGCCCATCACAACGGCGGCAGCCTGAGTTTGATCCCCAGCCAGGGACTAACCCACATGGCACAGCAGACCTCTCCTGTCTTGCCTGCTGCTCCCCACTCTGTTTCTGGTGAATCCTCTCACCTACCTGCACTTCTGGTCTACACCCCAGTTCTTCTATACAAAAATAAATAAATAAAATCTTTTTTTTTTTTTTTTATAAGATAGCTTTAAAAAAAAAAAAAGGAAGCTCATGGGCCTTGGGTGGTGGTATCCCCACAGCAGATGGTTGTGCTTGGAAAATCCCTTTTCAAGGCCAGCATCTGAGCTACCAAGGATGCTATTTGTGTGCAGTGGTATGTTGTCCTGCTCAGACCAACCCAGAAGCCAGTCTGTTGGAAATACTTCTGAGCGCCTTGTGTGTGTGTGTGGTGGTAGTGGGGAGAGGCAGGTACAGGTATTTATGTGGGAACTGGTGGTCAGCTGTAGCAGCAGGACTGGGTCTGGAGAGAGAAGAGCCACATGCTCTTACCCTGTGGGTTCCTATCTTTCACAAAAATGTGTCCCTGTGAGTGGGTCAAGTCTCAGTGACATGGTGGATGACCTCATGAAGCATGAAGAAGTATGGGGGGGGTGTCTCAGTGTCTTTGTGTCTTCTTAGAAGAACCTACTATCTTCTGCTCCATTAAGTGACCAAGTTCTATGACAGCAGAGGAAATAGAGATTTCTTCCCAGCTACAGTGCTGAGACCAACAGCCAAGGATTTTGCATTGGCAGTATGCGGAAGGAAAGGGCTTATCTAGTCTTGTAATCAGCAATGAAACTCAGACTTATGACTCTTTCCTTCATTCCCCTTCTTAACACACTCTTCCTCCGGCCCACTTTGGCTTGTTTTCTAAAGCTTTCCTTTGGATTGTTCACTGTTCCCATGATTGCTCTGGGACTGACATATTGATTCATCATTGTTAATATCAGTTCTTGGATCTGACTTAGCAGTGTGGGAGAGTTTTATTTTAGCAAAGGTGGTATTGGTTTGTTCACAAAGGAGCAATTTCTCATGTTCCACAAATAAGGTAACAACACTGTGTACTTTTTAAAGAAATACCAGCAGAATGGGTTTCCTGAAACAGATCTTCAGAAATTCTTGAAGGAAGAGAGTAGCAAAGAGGAGTATCAGAAAGAGACCTCAGCCTTCCTGTCCTGCATGTGCTGTCGAAGGTCAGTATTGTGTTTAACCAGGTCTCCATGCTCTGAGGTGAGCTGCTGTGCTGCCTTTACAAAGAGTCTTTCCTAGTGAACCTCTGAAACCAGCTGTTGGAAAGAATCCATCTTTCATTTCTTTCCTCCCACTGAAATTGGCTTTAGAAATGGATTGTTTCTGAAAAACAGGATAGAGAAATATAGGACATGGTAGAAATCTCTTGGGAATATTATGAGACTATTATGAGAGACCATGAATTATTCCCTAAAGTTAAGAGGGTGAACTTGTAAGTGGTCAAAAAAGAGGTCAAAGCTCTTGTTTTTAGAGGTGAAGCTCTGGCCATGTCAAAGGAGTTTTTCCTTCTCACAATTTCCAGTACAAATGACCTTTCTTGAATGGAGCAGAAACCTGCTTATAATGAGGCTGTATGTGTCCTTGATTGGAAATGTCCACCAGCAGCAGCAGCTCTTCATGGACTGACTATACTCTGCTTGCTGTTCCTCGGGACACATAGGAAAATGGCATAGACTTCAGTGGCGAAGCAACCATGTGTGGTTCGGGCTTCAAAATGGGGGTCAAATGAATAAAGTTTTTTTTTTAATTGTACCCATGTTTGTTTTCATCTTAAGTCAGGGGTGGGGGTTGTTAACTAAAAGTATCCCCTACCCATGTTTTTTGAAAAGGATTTTCTAAACCAAATTCCTAAAGGAAGATGGGAGAACATAATTGCTACTTAAAACCACAGGATGTAATTTCTGTTAATCAATTCATACTGTATCCTGGGATTTGAAATGATATGATTGAGCATTTTCAAATAATGTCTGGTAAATATGAAATGAGGTCTTCAGAGAAGAGTTAAGTTCTTAAAATCACATTTCATCCTCTCAGAGCATTAAATTGTTGCCATGGAAGATGGGGTAAAGGGAAATTAATTTTCTAAATAGGCAGCTGCCTCCTAAGAGGCACCTTGCATGAGGAAACTATTTCAAAGTTGCTTTTCTAATATGCAGTTAACTGTAAAGAAAACATAATCATCAGAGAATGTAATTGTGAATTCTGGAAAGTAGCTGACAGGTTTGTGGTGTTTGATATTTTGAGTGTATCATTTGCATCACAAAAATCCCTCGGGGGTTGTTAAATATTTTTTTGTGTGTAGTCATATGGAACAAGTGCAAGGTTTAAGGGGTGGACTAGTTGATAAGATTGGGTCTGAGTTGTGAGTAGCAGGCAGTTGATCCTCAGACTTGCTAATGGTGTGGAGAAGATGCCTGGTGCAAGGAGTGTCTGCCCATCAGGAGGGATGAGAGAATTAAATAGAACAAGAATGTCCTCTAAGGAAACCCAACTGAAGAATTGGGAAGCTGAAGGTTTTAGAAAATGAAGATAGCAAAAACAATTAAAACAGAAGTGGCTGTTACCAAAGATGAGCGTGGGTGAGATTAGCTAGAGCAGTGTGATCTGAATATCCAATCAAAGCCTGGAAGCCAGAGGGGATGGATGGGCCTTGCAGAAAATGAGTGAAGATCAGAGGGCCTGATGAAGGAAATGAACTGTACTATGACCTTGAGAACAAGTGATGACTTTGACCCCTGCCAAAAATTCACTGGACATATTTAAAGATTAGGGACCTACAAGTGGAATAAACTTGAAGGGTGCTATGAGTAGAGAATACATCTTAGAGAAAGACGTCACTGAGGGCACCTAGAACAAATCCTGGTTTCTAGGCCCTCTTCAGTGCCCACACCAGACAGCCCCACTGAGCACAGCTCTATACTCTCAGCATGGACTAACTGGTCAGTTGTTTTCAAACAAGCAGGCAGCAACCACCCTAGACGGATTCTCCTTCTAGTTGTTCTTCAAGAGTTTGCAGCCTGATCATAGCACATGGTTCTCCTATAAGACCCTGCCAGTTGCTCTCCTAGACCTCTTGGTTACTCCATGTCATCAGGGTGGAGCAAGTGATCTCTGAAACCTCTCCTAGTTCTATTGCAATGAGGTTCCTTGGAAAGATACACTTGGTTGAACAGATGCCAGGTTCACCTCTCTCCTCTACTGCAGCCAAGGAGGAAACTTTGCTCTTTCAGACATTGGGAAGTCTTTGCCAAAAAAGAGATATGGGGGGACCCAGGAGGTGGACAGCTCCTCAAAGTTGCCAAATACTGGTACTCAAACCAAAAATAATGTAAATTGTCCTTATCAATTTTTCTTTCACTTATAAGTTGCTCTCAGCATATCAGTAATCTATCCATGCCTAGAATATCGAGAATCCCTCTACTTCATCTCACAGATTTTTAAATCATTGTTCTCTTTTCTCTTTCTTCTTCCCCACTCTGTTACAGGAAAGGAAGTGATGACCACTCAATGCTTATTAACGAAAATCCTTCTGCAAAAGGCAATTAAATTTCAAACCTTCTTATCCAGCAGCAATGCAGAGGACCCCTTCCAAATAGCTTGGACCAGCACTTGAAAAAATACTGACTTATTTAATTTTGGATTGGGAAAGAGGGCTGTCAGTTGGCTGACCACAACTGGACTTCCATAATTCCCTTCAATAAACATGGATGATGAATCATGGACAATAGTCAATTACAGATCATTAGTGCAATACAACAGTGATCGTGATATTCTGTATGAGTCCTTAAATTTATGACATGAAAATGTTGGAATGAAAAAAAAATCACATTTTTGAGTGTGCAAAACAATGGTATTTAAAACCATGCCTTTAAAGATGTGTTCATCTTCAAATCAGAGTTTGTTTTAAAAGCGATTCTTGCATTAGAAGACATTTGTTAAATCATAGTTTGCACAGAAATGAAGTTGATGGCAATACCAAATTAGAGACTCCAAGCTGGAGAACTATTAAGTAATTTGAAGATCAACAAGAAGACCTCTTGCAGTGGACATTTCCTGGCCTGTTTTCCTGAGGTTCTCTTCTTTGGTATGATATGAAGCGACTCTTGTACGGTCAGCACGATAAACTGAAAACAGTCGTTGGACACTTTGTCACCTGTGCTGTTGTTGATTGTACACACATACCATATGGAAGGACACTGCTATAGTAGTCATTCATTTTAATTGAATTCCACTATGGTGGGGATTTACTCTGGCCATGCAAGGAAATAGGGTATTTTTTTTCCAAATAAATTTATTTTATCATAACATATGGAGCTACTATTTTTTAGTGTAAAATATCTTCACATCTACCTAGAAATATTCAGATCACAATTCTATTAACTATTTGGTCTCTCAAATGGATTTTCCACTTTCTTAAAAGTCACAAAGGAGATAGCTGGGATATATAGGTGTTAGGCAATAAATATTTGTGATAATGACTTGCAAGATTGTGATCACTTCATGCATAGATTTATTTCATACTTGAGCTATCTTAGGGGTCAACTACTGTAAAGTTATCGATGGAGTAGAATTTGAATTGAGCAGCACCCTCATCAAAGGCTCTCCCGTGTGTGCCTCCCTTTTTCCCTCCCTCTCACCAAGTTCCTGCTAGATTTTCCTTTTTTAAAAAAATTTATTTATTTATACAAGAACTGGGGTACAGGCCAGATGTGCAGGAGGGTGAGAGGATTCACTAGAGACAGAGCGGGGAACAGAACAGGCAGATGGACCAAAAACACTGCTGAGAGGAGCAGCGGGCGAGACACCAGAGGTCGGCCACGCCATGTGGGTATCTCCCTGGCTTGTTGGGAATTGCACCCATGCTGCAGAGGCTGTGGACAGCTTAACAGCGCTTCCCTAGATTTTCCTTCTTGTGCCCACCCCCCTTCTTGTCCCCACACTTCATGTGCCTGCACCAAATCCAGGCCTGGAAAATCATCCAGTTAATACCATTACAGTTTGTAAATGAGTGACTTGTGTCTACACACAGAATACTTCGCTAAAATTATCATTTTCATTAACTTCATTTCTTAATTTAATTGGTGCTACAACAGCCATGTGCATAACTCCAGAATCAGGTATGCAATTAGGGCTCTTATTCACTTCTGCCTAGTCCCCCAGTGCTTAAGTTTGTCTCTGAATAGAATTGCTATTAAAGCATTTTGCATGCCCTGCAGCTGTGACTACCACTGGAAAAGAAGATTAATGATGGTCTTCCACACTCATTTTTTTTTTTTTTTTATTGGTTTTCACGTTCATTTTATTTCTTTTTCCTCTAGCCGACAAAACACTGTCAGGAAGAAAGATTCTGTTCCAAGGTTACCCACATACATACCCTGTATCTGTGGAAACATTGTTTTATCACATTTTAATAATTTCAAACCATTATCATTTTACCAACTGCATGATCTGTTTAGATTTTATTGAACATTGTTGTTCTTATAACTGTTAATAGACTTGCCTGGGACACACTGTTTTCTCTCCTATCCTTGGTCTCTACTCGGGAAGTTCAGACTCATCCATTCTGTCTATTGGTTTCATGCTGGAATGTCCAACTCATCTAGAATATGCCTCCTTGAGTTACAGCGACACCCTCAAAGCCAGATGCAAAACCCTTAAGCTGGTTGGCTTGGGACAGTAGAAAAGAGCATGCGTTTGGGAGACATCTCCACAGAATTGAGTAAAAATCCCAGCTTACCTGCAGCTCTATGGTACAGAGTTTTTGGTACAGTTACTGTGTACTTGCAAGTGATGATACTAAACCTCAAAAAACTGGGATTTAAGTTATATAACTCATGCAGATTCTGGCATTGATTGAAACCTGAGCTGTTCTTTCATTTTGGTTTTCTGTGAAGTTTGTAAATAGGTTCCATGGGGCCAGGAATTGAAAAGGTGAAGACCTTTAGTCTGCAGTCTGTCTGCACTAAGAGGGCAGACAGACTGTGTCTCCTTGGACAGCTCGCACTGGGCCTTGAGTTTCTTATCTGTAAAATGGGTATTGAGAGGATTAAATATTGGAAAGTGTGCACCAGGAAAGTCATGAGTGTTCCCTGATATTAGGTGATCAAAAAGCTTTTATTTTATGGCCTCCAAGTGTGGAGACCTCGCAATGGGCCAGCCAGGGAGATCTTTATTTTGTAGTGAGTTTTCCCAAGCACTTGGTGGATTCTTTTCCTGTTTGGACTTTCAGTATGCAAACGTCACACATGCAACCCTGTCCTTGAGGCAATGATCAATTCAGGCAGGGCTGATATCAAAAGTTTACCTTTAACTGAGGTCGACTGGCCTGGGTAGCAGCCTAAATGCCCTGCCATTTGGAGAAGTCGTCAGTCCTGATGGGAGGATAATGGTCCCCAAGATGCACAAACTGTCACAGTCCCCAGTCCTTCACTCTGGGCCCTCTCTCCCTATTAGGAACCCACTGCCTCCACCAAATGTGTCAGAATGTGCAAAGTAAGTGTCAGCTTGCTTCTTGCCATTGCTAATCCAAAGTGGCAAATGCAGAAGGGTGAAAGAAGCTATTTAGGAAAAACTCTTCAGGAGAGTCCAGTCACTACCTCCAACACCTGCTGAGGCCATTATGGCAACAGTGCCGGGCGGGTGAACTGCCCAGTGGAGGCCTGGGCTCAAATGAAGCAGTACAGACTTCTCACCTAGAGGCACATACCAGTCACCTTCTAGTGCCTGAGGGCTTCCCTGTAAAGTTAAACTGTCCTGGGGGCACCGGTCAATGTTTCCAAGTTGCACATGCTTTTTGGCTGTTGGTCTCCTCACCTTTCCTCTCATGTCTTGCTCCCCAGCAATGAAGAGCTCATTTTCTTACTTTCCATTTAATGTTTGCTCCAGAGATACTGTTTAAAGTGGTTCATCCTTTAAACTCAAGTATGTTTGTCCCCTTGGCATGTGACCTCCAGCCTTACTCCATGAAGCTCTTGGCTCCTGCTACACATGCTAGACTTTCAAGCACTGCTCTCAGCAGCCATCAGCTTTCGTAGGAAGGGCCTACCTTTGAATGGGAACCTGTAGACTTGTTGGACATGCTTTGTAGTGGAATAATAACATATTAGAATGAAAAAGACTTCAAGGTGAACCAGAACCTGGAGAAAAGACATTTATGATGGTAGGGAAAACTTTAACTCTTGGCAGTTCTACCGTAGGCTCTTTGACAGCAAATGCTGCTGCAAATTCGTGAGTCAAAATGATGGTCAATGTTTCTCTAGGCATCTGTCTCTGCCAGAGGGCCAGAGTGAATGAAAAGCTAAATGAGTTACATAGGAACATTTCTACACCAACTTACATAACAAGGACAGTAAAATTCTGACTTCTTAAAGACCCTTGGGAGCTATTGGCAGTGGTGAATGGGAGAGACAATTTATTAGCATGATGTATGTTTCTTAGTTTCTAATGATACATAAATTATCCCATGAGCCATGATACATATGGCTTAAAGAGAATTTTAAATGAAAGCAATTTTTTTTCCAGCAACACTAATTGCCTAGCAGCAGTAAATTACTCACCCCCTGCTGCCTGTGGGCCATGGTCATTACTCTCTCCTTGAAGTTGAGTGGATGTCCCCCAAGAGGAATGTTTTCTCTGACAAAGTGAATTTACATCCACCCTTGTGAGCATGCCATGCTAGGTCTACAGAGGAGCATGTATTAATAACACCTTTTGGACCCAGCACAGAGCATTTGTGCCATCTTGCTACCAATGATAATAGAACATCCAGTTGGGTCTTAGTAATAGGTTGCTTTGGGGGAAAAATCTGGAAGCTGCTATCAATAGTTAATCTTCCCCAGCAGGGGAGTTTGAGGGGTAGCCTTCACTGTAAGCATGGAAGTTTCCTAGGTGACAAGTTAAGCAAGATAAGCACCACTGATTTTGGGACAACACTAGATACCGACATGATGTAAGGAAGGAAAATGAAGATGCTCATTAACATCATTAACTCAATGAACATTTGTTGATTTCCAATACTGTGCTAGGTACAAAGGGTGCATGACATGCTTCCTGCCCTCAAGAAGTGCCCAGTGGGGGAGACAACTATGGAAGAAACAAGGATAATGCAAGATGCCTAAGCTCCTATCTGAAAGCAGAGTGGTGGTAGCTCCTGCCTCCCTGAACACTAAATTAAGGCCTCCTGAGGAGAATTAGACAATGTGACAACTGAGAATTGAACTATACATTGTGTTTGACCATGTGGTCAGGTGCCGGGTAGGAGAAGGACTTTCTGGATAAAGAAAAGAGTGTGGTATCTGAGAGAGAAGCCAATCAGTTAGGAAAATGACACTCTCAGGTGGTCAGAATATAGGTGATCTATTTTATCACAGGGGGATGATAGATGATAAGACTAGAGGAGTGACAAGGCATGGCCCAGGGACAGTTACCAGTGGGGGTTGGGGGAGAGCAAAGGGAATTCACACGTAGGAGCTACAGGGCCAGACAAGGACTGGGGTAAATTGGCATGAGTGGGGACTGCAACCTTCCAGATTTAAGACAGAGAAAGAGAGAGGGGAGAGTGAAGTAGTTGCCACTGCCTGTAATTTAAAAGAATAGCAAATACATGACAAATTTTCTTGAAACCTGTGTCCCTAAGGAATATATACCAGATTTCATATGTGTATTTTACCAATATATGTTTTCTCTTTCTCAAAAGATTTTTATGCTAAATATCCTGTCATTTTCATAGGACTTATGCTTTTGGATTATGCATTTTGAGATGAGGATCTCCTTTTGTAACTTCTATTACTGAAAAATATATGACTATTTTAATACACACACACACACACACACATATATCTTTAAATGGCACAGCAAAAGGGAATGCAATTTCACAAGTGCACGGCCCCAAGAGGAAGCACATTGTGATAAATTCCTTCATTAGAAAGGTTATCTTGGGGCCTCCCTGGTAGTGTAGGTGTTAAGTCTCAGTACTATCACAGCTGTGGTCTGAGTTCGATCCCCAGCCAGGAAGCTAACCTACACATGGCACAGCAGACCTCTCCTGTCTCACCCGCTGCTCCCCTCAGCAGTGTATTTCAGTCAACCTACCTGTTCTGTTCCCCACTCTGTCTCTAGTGAATCCTCTCACCCTCCCTCTGCACCTCTGGCCTATACCCCAGTTCTTCTATGCATAAATAAATAAATATTTAAAAAAAAAGAAAAGAAAGGTTATCTTTTTTCTCACTGATATCACAGGCTAAATTATATATCATGTCATCAAATACAGTTGAGGCAATAGAATAAGTGTAGGGGCATCACAATGAATCCCACTCAATAAAGTAATTCACACAGACCAACACTTGTCTATAAATTAAGTTCATTGAGTGCCTATTAAATACAGTTTTAACTTTCAGAGTTTGACAGCTCAGAGTTTCTGAGTTATTTCATGCACATAGCTGAACTCAATGACAAGGTAATGCCTAACAAATCCTAGGGGCAATTTTTTAAAAGTAGTTTTAAACTTCCTCTTGCATGCCGAAGGTATTAAACTTCCTCTTGCATGCTGAAGTCATAGTACATAGAGGGCAAAGTTGGCGCTTTTATATTTGAGTTTATTCTTCAGTTAACTTGAAAACACTACTATGGTTGAATATTAAAACAAAAACAATTGCAAGTCGTGAGCATATTGATTATAGTCCTTCACCCATTCACTACTGTGTACTCATTCACACTGTGTAATGAGGTAAGAATTTTTTTTTTTTCCCAGTGCACTTTTAAAATTTTGTTTACATTCTTAATTCTCTGGGAATTTTCATTTTTCGGTAGAAAATGACTTTTCTTTTATGGCTTATTTGCAGCTTTAGACTCAAAGCTCTTCTCGACTTCTTGGATCGGATTACTATTCATCTGTGTATAAAATGCAGCTGTGAGTGGTACTCACTGGCCCATGAAGAGGTCTGTCACTGAACACTGTGGTGTTCAGTGTCACGATGATGGTCATCGTTCTCATAAGCTTCTCTATTAAAATGGCATCGCCTTTGCTGGTTTGGATCAAAATCCACCAGTTCTACCTGGTCCATTTCATTAGTCACTTTTATTTCCTTCCTCTCAGGTAGGAGTTTTTCCAGCAAAGAGAGTTCATCAAGAGACAGAAAGCTAATCTCGGGAAAGTTTACCTTAAATTCAGTGATTAGGCAACCTTTTTCATTTGGTCCATGATAAATTGGCATGCCTTCATTTAGCACATACTTGATACCTCCATGCCTGCCAGTCTGACCTGGATGAGAGTTGAATACTATAGTTTGGATGTCAAGAGTAGAAATTGGCTTTGAAGCCACGTGATGCTTCAACCAGTTGTTTGTCCTTACCGAAGGTCTTCTCCTTGCCTAGTAAAAACAGTGTGGTCTGTCTGATCTAAAACAATTGTAATCTCTACTGGCTCCATCCCTGGTTCTTGGCCTCCTTCACTGTGGAATGTTATTTTCTGGCCATCTTTCATGCCTTTGTCAATATGAACTTCGAGAATCTTCTCTCAAACTATCTTCCTTTCCATTGCAGCTTTTACAACTATCTTTAGGACTGATCTGTTCCCCATAGCCCTGGCATTCCATGCACACAGATTGAATTTGCTGAACCATTTCAGGCCCTGTCTGATGAATTCTTATTTGCATCCCAGTACCTTGGCAATTGGGACAGCACTCTGCTGTTCCTTTCTTACCACCTAGGTCTTCACATTTGTCACAAATTATATTTTTTTCAGAGCTAGCTTTCGTGTACCATTTTATAAGTCTTCTAAGTTACTGAAAGTTGACACACAGCATTTCTACCTCTTCTGTCTCTTTACAACCTTCCCCCTCCTCCAAAAACATATCAAAGATGTCCATGGGGAAGCCAAAGCTGCCACCTGTTCCACTTTCTTTAATGGCTTGTTCTCTGCTTTTGTCATATAAATACTTTTTAAAACTATTTTAATTTGTTAAATTCTTTCAAGTATTTTATTTTATTAATGAAGAACCATTTTTTTTTTTTTACATTTTTGTTAATACTTTGACAATGTAGGATTTCTCCCCTCAGGTGTGGCCATCAGAGCTCTTCTATCGCCAAAGCACTCAAGGGGTATATTTTAGTATGTGGCGTAGGAAAGTGGGTCCAAATATATTTTTCCTCCAGAAGGATGACCACCTGTAATATTGCTGCAGGAGGCCTTGTAGCCCCAGCCAGATAAACTACTGGCAAGCAGCGAAGTTAAAGGGCCTCACACCATGGGGCCGAAGATTCCTTGTGCCTCACACCGTGGGGCTGAAGATCTAACATCCCTTCACTTTTTGTTCTTGGTCATAAAAGGAGAAAAATTTCCCAAAAGGTACATCAGGCACTACATTATATACATCAATATACAGTAAATAAACAGCACGGAAAATTATCTCTTAAAAACTAATTATTAAACAATTTGGCCCACTTGACAATGGGAGATGGTTTGTTAAACATGCCTGACAAGCATTACAATACAACTATTATTGTAAGTTCTTTTTTGCCTTCCCTTGAAGTTTCTTGGGAAAGTTTTTAAATGAAGCTATTTGAGTTAAGAAGTTTCTAGGTAGAGGAAGTTCTGATAGCTGAGTAGGCAGCCGGCCCCTGAGAATAAAAAAAAGTTCTTTCTTTGCTTAGGCTTTAGCTAATGGGAATGTTCCGGTGGCTATCAATTGTGTTGGGCTATTGTTTAGCTGAAACAATGAATTTTAGTGTAAGACTTAGTTTTTTATTAACCTTGAAGGTTGCCTTCTTGCTGAGAGCACGGAAAAGGAGATGCACTAATTGTTTCTGTTTTATTTCTATAAACTTGATAATGTAATCTCAATGCTTGCAAAAAATGTATAAATAAAGAACCTGCTGAGCCTTTCGGCAGAAGATACTAACACCTCACAAAGTGTCCTTGTCTCCTCATTCCCTTCCCCTCAGTCCCTAAGTTTCAGATCATTCGTATTCACTGACTCCGTCTCATCCTTTCAGGAACCCTGACAGGACATTTTGCCGGAGGCTGGTCCCCGGCATAATATTACCTCTTGATCCTTGACATACAAATTTGAAATTCCTTTGTTTTGCATTGGAGAGTACTTCATAAGTTTGAGAAACCCGTTTAAACCTCTTTCTATTTGGATTCTTATCAAGGTGGTACTTCAAGGCCAGCTTCCTATAAGCCTTTTTCAGTCCTTCCTGGGTGCCATTGAGTGTGACCCCAAAACATCATGGTAAGTGGTTTCTTTTATCACTTTCTACAGTCAGCTCCACCAGCTTGTCCATCCCACAACCCATAGTTTGTGTCATTAGCCAAAAAGTACATATATATTTAAAGATTTATCTATTTATGCATACAAGAGCTGGGGTGTAGGCCAGAGGTGCGGGGGCAGGGAGGTGAGAATTCACCAGAGACAGAGTGGGAAGCAGAACAGGCAGATTGACTGAACTACACTGCTGAGGGGAGCAGCGGGCAAGTAAGCAGAGGTCTGCTGGGCCTTGTGGGTAGCTCCCTGGCCGGAGATAGAACTCTTGCTACGGTGGCTGCTGATAGCTTCATAATGCTGAGACTGAACCCCTTGGGCCGCCAGGGAGGCCCACCAAATAATATATTTTTAAAGTTGTATTTGGTTAAAAGCTTACTCTGTAAATATTACTAATATTCATCCCTACAGATTTAAATGGTATGTTTCAGGAGTTCCATTTTACAAAAGAGAAAACTGAGCACAGAGTAGGTAGTACAGCTTGACTTTGAATACAAAATTTCTGCCCCCCAGGCCTTCTCCAGTCTTCCCTTTGTGCTGCCTGTCTTCAAAGTAAATGATTATTGAATAGAATTGAATGGCAGAAAAAAAAAATGTTTAGCTTAATGAGAAATGTGACTTTTTCTAAACAATACCTTGTCAGGCAACATTCCTTAAACTCATACAATGCTGGAGCTAATGGAAAACCATCTGCATCTTTGTGGATAGTTGAAAACACCACAGAAGTTCCTTGTTCTATCACTAAATTGCCAAGTGCTTTAGACAAGTTGTTAAGTTGTTCTAAGCCTTATCTGTAATATGGGGAGAATAAAACTGGAAGTACAGGGAGTATAGGTATTTATTCTGGTGGGGAGTTGTTGCAGTTTTGGTGGTGGCATGGTGTGGTAATATATACTTGAAGAGGTAAACTGAAACCTTCAAAACATATACAGTTTTGTAAATCAGCATTGTCTCAATAAAAAACATTTAATTGAAAAAAGTATTTTGTGGGCCTCCCTGGTGACACAAGGGGTTGGGATGCAACCTATGAATCTCTCCGCAGCAGTTGCAGCACGAGTTTGATCCCCTGCAAGGGAGGTGACCCACATGGTGCAGCAGACCTCTCCTGACTCGCCTGCCACTCCCCTCAGCAGTGTATTTCAGTCAATCCTCCTGTTCTGTCCCCTACTCTGTCTCTGGTGAATCCTCTCACCCCACCCCCGCATCTCTGGCCTGTATCCCAGTTCTTGTATGCATAAATAAATTATAAAAATTAAAAAAAAGTATTTTGCCTAAGGCCACACACTAGTAACCAGCAGAATTGAGATTCAGACCCAGGAGCCCATCTTTAGAACTAGGTGACTCACAAGGTTGCTGCAAGGTCAAATATATTTTGGATATAAGCAAGATTTGAAAAGGTCAGGGTGGACACACTGGATGAATAGAGATAAACCTTAGAGTTATAAGCCTGTTTTTTGTGTATGTAAGAATTGTGAAAATCAGAGCTTGCTAGAAAACATCTCAATTATCTGAATGTGTGCTTCTTAAAGTAGTATCTAGTTTTAAATTTCTATACCTTAAAATATATTCTGGCAAAAAAGATCATCCCTTCCCTTCCACTCCTTTATGTAAACAGTGCACAAGTTCACAGTTAGAATCTTAACCAACTTGCTCCTTAAAAAAGGAAGGTGAAAATGAAAAGATGACATAATTGCATCACTGGTGTGGAGTTACTGGTATGTGTAATAACAAATCACCAAATAGTCCATAAAACCTTGACTCAGCACCTCTTTCATCTCACTGGCTGGAAGCCAAGAGAATTGGTGTTAATAATGTGTTTTAATGTCATTCATGTACTTTTCATGCCTCGGTGAAGTATTTGATCATTGACAAGTCAACAGCTGTACATGCATCTCAATTAGCACACCTTTCAGAAAATGCCCTTCATATTCTCTCTCTTTAATTTATATAGTTTGTTTTTCTGAACCATTTGAGAGGAGGTTGCATATATTATGCTCCCTTATGACTTAAGACCTCTGTGTGTACCTCCTAAGATCATTGAATAGAATCATAGAATCATAGTATTATGATCAAATTCAGGAAATTTAGCATTGATATAATGCTTTTATCAAATCTGCATTCTGTAATCCAATTTTATCAATTGTCCCAATAGTGCTCTTTGTAGCAGACTTCCCCTCCAGTAAAGGACCCACTCCAGAGCCACTGTGAAATTTAATTGTCATCCTTCCTACGTTTCCTTTCACTGCAACACTTCCTCAGATGACCCTGAGATTTTTGAAGAACACTGGTCATTATTTTACAAAGGGGCCCTTAGTTTAGATTAGTTCTCTTGACTAGATTCAAGCTATACATTTGGGCAGGAATATTACAGCAGCATTGTGGGCTCCCGCTCTGGGTATAACATCCACAGGCACAAAATTCTCATGGGTGATATTTAGTTTGGTCACCCTGTCAGTATGTTGTCTGGTTTGTCCACATCCCGCTGGAAGGAGCAGAATGGGTGCCTGCCCTTACTGCTGATCTGCTGCCCATCTTCAAGGAGACCATGTTTTCCACTGAGTGCTCCCAGCCAGCGAGCCACCCCAACAGTGATCCTCAGGCAGCCCTGCTCCTGCCAGACAGGTTGCGCCTTGGCTGGGCTCCTCACCAGCCTGGCTGAACGCCCCTTAGAACTTTGCTGCATCTGAGACTCTCTGACCCAACGCTACATCTTTTACTTTCTCCTTCAGTGGCCCAAAGCCCCATCACAGTTGGACAGCCCCCATTTTTTCACACAGAGGCAGTCTCCTCCAAATCTTCCTGCATGTCCAACTTTATCTTGGCATCTGCCTTCAGAGGGTCTGAACGAACACAAAGTTAACTGAAAGAGGCGGCTGAAAAAACGGGTAGTAAGTGGGAGATTTGGGATGGGTTACTGATCGCTGGAGGGCAAAGCGGATGCCATTGCGAGTGGCAGATGGCACAGAGAGTCCTTCACATAACGTGGTGGCTCCGTTGCCTAACTTTCCACTGGTTGTGACTGGGGAGTATCCTGATGGTGGGGATGCAGCTATGATGACTCAGAATGATGCAGGCTTTTAAAAGATATGAGGAAAGGCTTGCTTACAAAGAAAATTGAGTTGACTCATTACTCATAAAAGCACTTCTAAGGTGATTGACACTTTGCTGAGGGATGAGAAAGTGAGGCTCGAGAACAAGCAGTTAAAGGTGAAGGGTAAGCATTAGAGGTCTCATGGCAGCTTATACAGACCAAGCAGTTAGAGGGGAGACCCTGTTTAGCAGGGAAGACCCTATTAGGAAAGACCCTAATAGACCCCTATTTTATACCTGAACAAATGGAGATCAGAAAAATGAAGCAATTTGCCTTTATTCACACAGGTTCTTCATAGATCTGCATACCTCCAGAGCCCTTATGATTTCTGCAGATATACTCTTTGGATCCCTGATTTCAACAAAAGAGAAGGCCATGTGTGGCCCTGGGGGAACATTACTTTACCACATCCACACTATTACATCTTATCTCCTCTCCACTACCAGTTTGACTGCATTCTTTTCTTTTCAGACCTGCCAGATTCATGCTCTGTATTCAAGGTTATCTAATAAAATTCAGGGTTATCTAATAAGAATTCAGGGTTATCTAATAAAAATAATGATCAAAATCTAGTAAGGCATGGCAGGACATTCTAGCACGCTCACGAGAGCTACAAAACCTATTATTAAAGAAAACATTTCTTTACACTAACCATGGAATGGAGTTTTCCTTATCTTTGGAAGAAACTCCAGTTATGTGTCCATCTAGTGAGAGGAAGGTGAATAATGAGATCTGTTTTTACTGAACTGTACTTTGCTTATATTTGTGTAACTATGTAAATGGCAATCATCTTACTTTTAAAGATTAAATGAAGCACAATAACAGATCATTGAGATTTTACAGACAAGTTCAAGAAATAGTAGGTAAAACTTTTTAGTACTAACAATCCATCCCAGGACCATAGATTCATAATAATATCTTACATTTACACAGCACTAAAAGGTTGGCAAAGGGCTAACCTTATAATTTCATTTTATCCTCATAATAACCCTGCACTAGTTAGAGCAAATCTTATAATCCTTATTTTATGTGGGAATTATATTCTTTCACAAACAGAAAAACTAAAGAAAGTTCATTGAAATGTTCATGCATTATAAGAAATGTATCTGAAACCTGGCATAAGAGGAACTCAGTTTCTGAAACTACCTACTGTTCTGCCTGGAAATTTTCATTTCTTTTACAATATTTAATATTTAATATAATTGCTAATATATTAGACTCAGTGTTCCCAACCTGCAGGGAAGCCTCACTTAAATCCATAATTCCTTTCCTGCTCTTTGCAATCAGGATTTAATAAATCAAATTATATGAGCACTCAACTTGAATCCTTTTCCTTTGACGTTGCTGAAAATTTTAAATGTCTTTAAACCTTTTAAAATGCCATGGAGTTAATTAATAAGGAGAGAGAAAAGAAACAAACTTAGTAATTGTAGATCTGATTCATTTAGGAGGTGAAGGAGGAAGGTGTAATTTTTTTTTTCCCCAGTAAGAAAGATTGCAATGGAAGTTGTTATAGAAGTTTTAAATGCAAAACTTCACTTTCTAGCAAAAAAGTTTCTTGGAGAATTATTTCCTTTTGTATGTGATGATCTTTTTTATCCCAAATAACATTTTGCCCTCAGGTCTCTTTTGTCTGATTTTACTACAATTACGCAGGCTTTCTTTGGTTCAGTATTATTATTTTTTTATCATTATGACAAATGCATTGCATTCAAATAGCTTATGACTGGATTTGTTAGGTAAATTGAAGTCTCTCTATTTACACTGAATAGTTTATTTTGTTCACATTGTTGTGATAATGGGTATAATGGGACTTATTTCTAGAATCCATTTTTGTATTTTCTATAAATCATGCTATTTTTTTTCTTTCTTCCTTATCCCTTTTTGCTTCTTAGTGGGTTAATAGTCTTTCTTTATTCCCCTCTACTTCTTTTCTTTAATATTTACTCTTACTTTTTACCTTATTTAGAAAAAATCTAATACTAGTAGCATATAATCAATAATATAATAAACTTAGATCTCTGGCCTCAGATTGCCCTCATTCTCCATTTACTGTCTTACGTATTTTGCTTGTCTAGTACTTTAGTTCCTTTTTCCATCTCCCTTCCTTCATTTACTATTCTTTTTACTTATTGTCTGGTACAGGCAATGTTTTTTCAGATTTACTCATGTTTTTAGCACTTAGTAAAATGTTTTTTTGTAGACCACTTCTTCTTTCTGAGTTCAATTTCCTTCTTTCTTTAGTCATTCTTTTACTGAGCCTCAGTCTTCTTGTGAAAAACAACTTTGTTTTAGCACTGGTTTTCTATAATTCTTTAGTTGCAAAATATCTTTCCATTGCCCACTATTTTCTTTTGACACTTGGTTAATGGTAAGTTATTTTCTATTGGTCTCTGTTGTTGTTGAGACCTGTTGTCAGTCTAGTAAGCTGTCTTTCTCATTGGTTGCTTTTAAGATTTAGTTTTTAATAGTCCATTGTGTAGGTGTGTGTGTTTAAAGTTTAATTGTTTGCAGTAGTTCTGTTCCCTGCATTATAAAATTCATGTCTTTTATTCTGAAACATACCAAGTTATTCATTCTTTTAAAAAATATATATAACTTCCTTTAGCTCATTCTCATCTTGCTTTCTGAAACTTACTAGAAAAATGTGGACCTTCTCATTCTCTATCCTCTCTCTTAAGTTCTCTTTCACATATAAATCCTCCTTTCTCTTTCTGCTAGTCTAATGAATTTCTTTAGACATATCTAGCAGTTCATGAATTCTCTCTTCAGTTATTTTGACATTTTTGTTTGTGGTTCATTGAGGTTTTCATTTTAAAGTTTCAATTTTTCATTTCCTGAAGTTCTTTTTGTTCTTTTCTTTTAAAAGCAACTTGCTATATATTTTTTTCTTTCTTTTTCTCTCCCCCCACCTCCCTGTCCCCACCATGATCTGGACTTAGTAAGATGTGAACAGTATATCAATTTAATCTTACCCCAACTTCTCATTTATTTATTTATTTGAAGATTTATTTATTTATTTTGTACAAGCACTGGGTACAGTCAGAAGTGCGGGAGGGTGAGAGAATTCACCAGAGCCAGAGGGAGGAGCACAACAGGCAGACTGACAAGTACACTGCTGAGGGGACCAGCAGACGGCAGGAGAGGTCTGTGCGCCATGTGGGACCCTCGCTGGCAGCCGGGGATCGAACCAGCGCTGTAGAGGCTGTGGGCAGCTTCAAAACCCAGCACTCAACTGATGCGCCACCGGGGAGGCCCCCCAACTTCTCATTTAAACCTGATATATGATCTGGTTTTTTTCCTTCCCTTTGGGTAAAATCTTAGGCAAGCCCCATAGATGTTCTGGTTACTAAAAGTAATGAGGCATCTTGGGATTACTTTTAGAACAAGAATAGCCTTACTGCAGTAATTATAATGTCCTACCTGGCATAATAATTAAATTTCTGAATTACATTCAAAATTAAAATTTCTCTCCTTCCAAGGCTTGATTTTTTCCACTGGGGAAGCCTGAAATGGGATTGGTTTTCTTTTTCCTTTTTATGCCTTAGTTTCCAGACTTCAGGATCTAGTGCAAGAGCTAGCGGAATGGAAGAAAAGTCACACTTTTCCACGGCTGGTGTTTTCTTGATCTGACTTTGGGACTTTCAGAGTAGCAAATATTCAGTACCATCTCTTTCTTTCACAGTAATATTTTTTTTCTGGGTTTCTCAGACATTATACCACCACCACCACCTCCATCACCACCTTGAGGATACTCCCCTGTGAGTGGGTAGAGACTTGTTTGTAGCCAATTGCTACTTCTCTGGTCTTGGCCTAGACCCGCTTGTTTGACCTCTTCCTCTCTCACCCTTTTGGAGGCTGTAGAGGACAGATTGCCTGTACTGGAAGAAACTGCTTCACAATCACTTATCATATGTGGCACAAGTTAGTATGTCATCTTAGAATACAAGGTCCTTGTATTTGTTTTATTCTAGACCTTTTTGGGACTTTAGTTGAATCTGAGATGCAGAGAAAAACCATTAAAACAACTTAGTAGAGTCATTTCATTTTTTAGTAAATTAATAATTATAATATGGAAACTTTAAAATATACTCCAGTGTACGGGAAAAAACCATAATGAACGTAGGCATTCAGTGTGAGTATCAATGGCTTTTGAAAAATTTGGATACAGATTATTTCCATCACCTCAGGAAGCTCCTTCCATGCCTCCTTTGATGAAAACCTGTCCCTCTCATTTTTATCACTGTACTTGATTTCTTTGTTCTAGAACTTAATATAAATAGAATCCTATGTTATGTCTGACTTCTTTCATTACTTTTTGTTTTATTGCTGATTTGTATTCCATTATGTAGACATACACCATTTGTCCATTCATCTATTAGTGGATGTTTATGTTGTTACCAAGTTTTAACTATTACAAATATAATTGCTCTGAATACTGTTGAACAAACCTTTTTCTGAACACATGCTCTCATTTCTCTTGAGCAAATAACTACAAGTGGAGTTGCTGAGTCATAGGGCAGGTGTATGTTTAAACATATAAGAAATTGCCTAATAGGTTTTCAACATAGTTGTGCCATTTTATACTCTTTGCAATGTTGGAGACTCCCAGCTGCTCAGCTTTTTGCCAACATTTGGTATTCTTAGTCTTTTTAAATTTTAGTCACTACAGTATGTGTAAGGAGGTATCTCATGGAAGTTTTAATTTGTGTTTTCCTGATGAATTTTGATCATCTTCTCATATACTTCTTAGCCATCTATTTATATACTTTTGTGAAGTATCTGTTCAAATATTTTGTCCACATTAAAATTGGGTTGTCTTTTTATTATTAATTTGTAGGAGATCTCTGTATATTGCTGTCACAAGTCATTTGTCAAACAAGGGAACATATATTTTTTTCCCAGTCTATGGATAGCACTTTCACTATCTGAGCAATGTCTTTTGAAGGGGCAGAGTTTATAATTTTAAAGTCTAATTTATTAATTTTTCCTGTTAGAGTATTTTTTTTTGTTTCTTTTCTAATGAAACTTGTATAACCCCCTATATTTTTTCTAGAATTGTTATAATTTTAGCGTAACATATCGGTCTATGATTAATTTCAAAATAATTTTTGGTATAAAGTTGAGGTGAAGACTGATAGTGATGTCCCTCTTTCATTCTTGATATTGGCAGTTTGTTTTTTTCTTTCTTACTTTGACCAATCTACTCAGCACATTTCAATTATTATATTTTTCCAGTGGATTAACTTATATTTTCTCTACTGTTTGTTTTCTATTTTACTGACTTCCATTCTGTGTGGCTTATCTTTTCTACCAAATTTAGGTTATTTTGCTCTTTTTTCTAGTTTCTTAAAGTAGAAGTTTAGATCATTGCTTTTTAAATTTGATATCCAACAAAAGCATTTTAAGGGCCTCCCCGGTGGCGCAGCGGTTGAGCGCTGGGTTGCGAAGCTGCCCGCGGCCTCTGTGGCACCGGTTCAATCCCTGGCTGCTCCCTGGTCACGGAGGAGGGTCCCACATGGCGCGCGGACCTCTCCTGCCGCTCGCTGCTCCCCTCAGCAGTGTACTTCGGTCCTTCTGCCTGCTCTGCTCCCCGCTCTGGCTCTGGTGAATTCTCTCACCCTCCCGTGCTTCTGACTGTACCCAGTGCACGTATAAACAAACAAACAAATAATTAAATAAATAAATAAAAACATGCCTCTATAAAAAAAATTTAAAAAAAAGCATTTTAAAGCTCTACACACCCCTCTAAATACTCCTTTGGCTGCACCCTAGTATGTTTAGATATATAGTGCTTTTTATTCCTTCAGTTCAAAATATTTTCTAAATTTTCTTGTGATTTCTTCTTTGACTCATAGGTTATCTGTGTGTATGTTACTTAATTTTCAAATATTTGGCAACTTTCTAGATATCTTTTGCTTTTCAATTCTAATTTATTACCTTTTTTCCCAGAGAATAATTTCAATCCTTTTAGATTTTTTGAAGCTTATTTTATAATTCAGAATATGGTCTTTTTAAAGACTGTTACATGTGTACTTGAAAACACGTATACACACATATATATTATCAATATTTATTTATTTATTTATTGAGTAGAAGAATTAGAGTGTAGGCCAGAGGTGCAGGGGATAAGAGGATTCATCAGAGACAGAGTGTGGAGCAGAACAGGCAGATTGCTGAAATATACTGCTAAATGGAACAGTGAGTGAGACAGGAGCCTTCTGCTGCACTACATGTGGGCCAGGGATCTAACTCAGGCTATAGCAGTGACAGTGCTGAGAATTAACCCCTAGGCCACCATGGGGGCCCTATATGTATTATAGTTGGTGGATACAATTTTCATAAATGCCAATTAAGTCTAACTGATTGTTAGTGTTATTCAAATTATCTATAACCTATTTATTTCCCTAGCTATACTATCAATTATTAAGAAACAAATATTAAAATCTTTTAACTGGCTGTCTAGTTCTCCCTTTATTTCTGTTAATTTTTTTCCTGTATTTGAGGTTCTGTTGTTTGAGGAGTTGACTCTTAACATGAAATAATCTTTTTTTTTTCCCTTAGTTATAAACTCATTTTAAAATCACAATGTAGTATATAATTCTTATTGCATTTGTAGATAAATACTTTTCTTTTTTTTTCTTTTTTAAAGATTATTTATTTATTTATTTATACAAGCACTGGGTACAGTCAGAAGCGCAGGAGGGTGAGAGAATTCACCAGAGCCAGAGCGGGGAGCAGAGCAGGCAGAAGGACTGAAGTACACTGCTGAGGGGAGCAGCGGGCGGCAGGAGAGGTCTGCGTGCCATGTGGGACCCTCCTCTGGTGGCCAGGGAGCAGCCGGGAATCGAACCGGCACCGCAGAGGCTGTGGGCAGCTTCGCAACCCAGCGCTCAACCGCTGCGCCACCGGGAAGGCCCAGATAAATACTTTTCATCCATTTAGAGTTGTAAAGAAGAAGTGAAACTGTTCATGGGCGTGTAATTAGCAAAATGGTCAAGTTTAGCATGCTCAAGTTTTTGAACTTAAATCTTAGAAATTATAGTTACTTTAATTAATACCATCTTCTATGAGAAAGCTCTATAGCTTGCCTATTTGGTAATCACAAACTTTATTTGTATGCTTATTCTGACACACATGGGTCATTTACTCTTCTTACTAATTCTCATATTTTCTTCCCCTCATTGTTACTTGCCTCTGCTATATATGTTCCCATGCTTAACAATAAAATCAAAGTAAATCCTACTCCCACGATTAAAAGGAAATAGATTTGAACCTCGTAGAAAATCTCCTATTACAACAAGAAAATCATGTTTTCTTATTTGTAAGTAAAATATTTGTGATTACCAAGCTAGATACAAAGTTGTGTGAGTTAGAACACTATAATTATTATAGTGTTCTTTTATAAAATTACAGAATCCTATTTCATTTTATAATATATATTTTGGTTTCAAAGTATGATGTGTTAAAAAGAAGACTGAAAACTTCTTAGCTCTTGATATTACATTCTAAATTAATCCTCTGTTTTAAATGGACAAAAGGTTAATAGTTCAGATTGTTTTATAGTGCACCCTTGCCTTAGTCTACTGTCTCATTATTCAAATTATACAAAACATTCAATATTAATCTAGCCAGAATCCATCAAATCCAACTGAAAAAAAAATCAATCCTTGAAATGAGAATGTTAGTGTAATATTTCAGTTTTCTTTTGCAAAACAAGGAAAAAAGTTTAGTGCATAGAATGCAGAAAATTCTAACAAGATTTATTTACAACTTCCTTTTCTTTCAGGTTTACCAGAATAAATATTTGTGCAGCTGAAAGTGTTGCTAATAGCATGTTCTTGGTGACTGCCTCAGGGAAGGCAAATATCCAGTCATAGCTGGAGCATCAGGTTTGGGGGCAGAAGTTCCCTTATTATGTAAGGGGCTAGCTAGCATTGTCACACATGGCTTCAGCTCTTCCTATGTGGACCAGCAACACCCCATAGTTGTCAAATATATGCTACCTTCATGATGCTTATGTATGTATGTATGTATGTATGTATGTATGTATGTAGAAGAACTGGGGTGTAGGCCAGAGGTGTGGGGGGTGGGCAGGGGAGGAGGGTGTGACAGGATTCACCAGAGACACAGTGGGAAGCAGAACAGGCAGATCTACTGAAATACACTGCTGAGGGGAGCAGCAGGCAAGGCAGGAGAGGTCTGCTGCACCATGTGGGAAGCTCCCTGGCCAGGGATCCAACTGGTGCTGCAGTGGCTTTGGATAGCTTCATAGTGCTGCCACTTAACCCCTTGTGACACTGTAGAGAGGCCCAGCTTATGTTTTTAAGTAACACAAAGTACGAACCATTCCTGGTTTTTACCTTCAGAGAGGTTCTATTGTTATTATAACTGAGTCTGGGGTGTGGTGAGGAGTCAGAAACCTCCTGCCTGGAGCTCTCAGTTCCAGTTCCCCCTTCCCTGTCAGGAGGCCTTATCCAGTCCTCAGCAAGGATGGTCTGGGTCTTCCCCAATACCTTTTATTTGATAATTATTGAAAGAATTTTCTGCACTTATGTAAGCATATAATCAGTTTATATTTATTCTTGTGTATCCATAAAACACAGACAAAAACCCTGGCTAAGATGTCCACACATAAACCTCCTTTTTCTTTAGTGTCACTTTTCAACTCTGTTGGTCCTTAGCCCATGTGCCATCAGAAGCATTGGGATGCAACATTTTAAACAAAATGCCACAATCTTTACTGCAGGATTTCCTCCAAGAGTTAATATCCATTCCCCAAAATGTGGTACACAGGTACTGTTAGGGGGAAGTGATGTCCTGAGTTAATCCCATACAGGCTTTGTGGACTCCACCCCCACTCCAGACTAAAACCATCAGGACATTGGGGAAGACAAATCCCATCACCACCAAGGGGAGGGTGGCTGGGACCTGAGGGTGGAGTTGGGCAGCCAGGTTGGATATAAAAAACCAAACACGTGGGCCTAGGGCTCTCTCTGGCTCGCGATCGCTCGCCTCCCGGCTTCACCGCTCCTGGCTGGCGGCCAGCTCTCAGAGCGCCATTTTGGGGTTCCTGATCAGCGGATCGGGTAGGACTCATTTAAAACTTTGTCTCCCGCTTTTCTCCCAGAGCTGTATATTTCCTCATTTCCCCTTCCCTTGTAAATAAACCTTTTATTAACCTTTCACGTGTGCCTGCAGTAGAGCATTGATAAGTCCTTTTAAGCGCGCGGGTGAGGACCCACAGTCAGGCACCCCGTTTTGTATCGGGGTTGCTCTACAACAGTTTGGCGCCCAACGTTGTAAGGTTGTAATTTTTTTTTTTCCAACAAAGCTAACTTGTATTTGCATTTTCTCTCCCCTTGATACCAACACAGCATAAAAATAGTGGTAGTAATCTTTTACTACTTATCTCAGAGTCTGTTTTTGTATAACTTCCATAGGGATTTTGTTTAAACTGAAAAAAATTGGACATAAGTTTCATTGTGTGGCTTTGTGTGGAGTTCTTCCAGAAACTTGAAACAGAGCTGAACCAAGAAGAGGAGAACCTGTTTGCCTTGTTTGTAGGGTTCCAGAGACCTCCAAAGAAGGTGAGGAAGCTTGCCTCCATTGGCAGGACTGGACAACCCGGCCAACGAAAATGCCCTGGTACCCTCGAGAAGAGGAAAGCCCAGGTGGAGTCTGATGAGACTAACTTTGTACCTGAAGCCTACATCGACTGGATGCCAATGGTTCGCTCTGATCCTATATGGAGTATTTCAACAAAGCCAGCTAAAATTGCTGCTTAGTTATTCTGCCCTGTGATTTTATGCAAAAATAGGCAAAATGGTTTAAAAGTAGACTTAATTGCAAACTTTTGCTATGCTGTTAAAGTTTGGGATCAAGGTTGAGAGAATTCATTTTTGCATAAGTTGAACCATTTTAACATTTTTTTCCTGTGATCTTGACATATCTGCTGTCTTGTTCTGGCTAATGCCTCCAGATGTTTTCTTTCGGCTGGGACTGATGAACTGTTTTTCCAGGAATGGAGGACTTTTGCTTTCCACAATGGACAATACCTGGAGGGATTCGTTTTCTTTCAGACTGGAACCCTGGAAAACTTTCATCTGAGACTGTATCCCAGCATCCATATGTTTGATCTTCATCACCATGGAAATGGTGGCAAAAAGTGAAAGGGGAGAATTGTTAGGGGGAAGTGATGTCCTGAGTTAATCCCATACAGGCTTTGTGGACTCCACCCCCACTCCAGACTAAAACCATCAGGACATTGGGGAA
Organism: Talpa europaea; assembly: GCF_964194135.1. NCBI lineage: Eukaryota > Metazoa > Chordata > Mammalia > Eulipotyphla > Talpidae > Talpa > Talpa europaea. The sequence goes on from NC_140076.1 coordinate 41,960,287, forward strand.
GACAAATCCCATCACCACCAAGGGGAGGGTGGCTGGGACCTGAGGGTGGAGTTGGGCAGCCAGGTTGGATATAAAAAACCAAACACGTGGGCCTAGGGCTCTCTCTGGCTCGCGATCGCTCGCCTCCCGGCTTCACCGCTCCTGGCTGGCGGCCAGCTCTCAGAGCGCCATTTTGGGGTTCCTGATCAGCGGATCGGGTAGGACTCATTTAAAACTTTGTCTCCCGCTTTTCTCCCAGAGCTGTATATTTCCTCATTTCCCCTTCCCTTGTAAATAAACCTTTTATTAACCTTTCACGTGTGCCTGCAGTAGAGCATTGATAAGTCCTTTTAAGCGCGCGGGTGAGGACCCACAGTCAGGCACCCCGTTTTGTATCGGGGTTGCTCTACAACAGTACAGGAAATGGCAATTAAGTCACAACTGCTGCCTTGCTGAGAGTGATCATAAAATACACCTCAATTTAGAGATATTAAAATGTGAAACAATGTAGAGAATGAATGAAATATGCTGTGTTAGAAATTATCCACCAAACCCAGCAGATGAGCGCTGGGCTGCGAAGCTGCCCGCAGCCTCTGCAGCGCCGGTTTGATCCCCCGGCCGCTGGCGAGGGTCCCACATGGCGCACAGACCTCTCCTGCCGCCCGCTGCTCCCCTCAGCAGTGTATTTCATCAGTCTGCCTGTTCTGGTCCCCACTCTGGCTCTGGTGAATTCTCTCACCCTCCCGCGCTTCTGACTGTACCCAGTGCTTGTATAAAAAATAAATAATTTTTTTTTAAAAAGAGAGATTATCCACCAAAAAAGTATTACCAATTTGTATTTCCACCAGCAGTACATGAAGTTATCCATTTCCCTTAAACCTTAGTATTGGCAATCTCTATAATCAAAAACTTTTACCAATTTGATAAGTAGTATCTTATTTTAATTTATATTTGTTTTATTACTAGACCAGTTGAAATTTATTTTCATATATTTTTGTTCATTTGTATTTCTTCTTATGCCAATTTTTTATATATTTGGATTATTATATATTTTGATATTAATCTTTTAACTCTTAATGTTACAGGCATTAAGAGTTCTTTATGTGTTTCTCAATAAGTAATGTAAGAAAGGAAGGGTGTTAATCTTTCATCTACCATATGTTGCAAATAGCTTTCTCCCCTAGTTTTTTGTTTTTTATTAAATTTATGAGATAATTTTATTATGTGGAGATGTATCTAATTTGCATGCAGTCAAGTTAATTAATGTTTTCCCCTGCAATAAGTTCCTCCATTATTTGCTCTTATGTTTAAGTGAGTTTTCTCCAAACTTGAAATCAAATAAATATTAATCTTTATTTTCTTCTAATTGTTTAATGGTTCTTTCTGCTTTTAAACAAATTAACTCTTCAATTGCATGTAAAAATTACTTTGATAAACATCTAATTTTATTTCTCTCCCAAAGTCAATGAATTGTACCAGTGCCACCAAAGGAATTTAAAATGCCAACTTCTTTAAATATAAGCATTTTTATATTTACTATGATCTATATATAGGATAATTATTCTAGTCTAATGTTAATGTCTACTTTTGTACCAATGCCATATTGTTTTAATTATTAAAGTCACCATATAATTTAACAACCAAAGTAGGATGTTTTGCAAGTGAATTACACCTGTATGACAGACACAAATCTTGGTCCTTGGCCATTCTAGCTACCTTATGGTTTTTTATTTGTGTGTATATATATATATATATATATATATATATATAGTTTTTAGTTATGTCTTTTTGATGTATTTTCATATCTGGTGGAACAAGATTCCCCTCAAAACTTCTATTTACAAAATTGGTCACTCTCTTCTCAAGTATAAAAATATGCAGACTTAAATAGTGATGGGATGGATATCTAAGATGTCATTTTGGAATGATTCACACTCTTGAACCATGGCTTGCTCAATTTCAATGAACTTAAGTTGATTTTGATGTTTAATTTTTTTGCATTTATGGACTATTTCTGTGACTTTCTAATGCTTTCCACTTGAAGTTACATGCAGTTGAGAACTAGTCCACAGAGTCATCAACTTATTCATGACATCTCTATTTTCCTTTTGTAACAGGGTGGTCCCCAGGAAAAGGGGAGGTTCCAGGTTTCCTGCCCCACCCAAAGGAGGGTGGAGCTGAGCAAGGAGGAGAAGCTGGAGAGGAGACTGGAGAAGAAAGAAAACAGGATAGAAAACGAGGAGACCTGGAGGAGGCACATGGAGCAGAGAGGCATATGAAGAACTGTACTTGGTCCTGGGCTGTTTGAAACAGATGTGGGTGAGAGACCCATGGGGAGGTCAACAATGGCAGCTTTTATCTTGATTTTGATTTTGCTTTTTTCCTCCCAGACTTGTCTGGCTGACCCTTTTCTATGGGCCCCAGCCTGAAAGTACTTTAGTCTTGTGGCAGACTTTTGGGCCTTGCTCTGGGCCAATCCCATTTGGGTGGACTTTTTTTTTTTTAATTTTTTTTTTTTTTTAATAGAGGCATGTTCCATTTATTTGTCTGCTTGTTTGTTTGTTTTGTTTATACATGCACTGGGTACAGTCAGAAGCGCGGGAGGGTGAGAGAATTCACCAGAGCCAGAGCGGGGAGCAGAGCAGGCAGAAGGACCGAAGTACACTGCTGAGGAGAGCAGCGAGCGGCAGGAGAGGTCTGCGCGCCATGTGGGACCCTCCTCCGGTGGCCGGGGAGCAGCCGGGGATCGAACCTGCGCCACAGAGGCTGCGGGCAGCCTCGCAACCCAGCGCTCAACCGCTGCGCCACCGGGGAGGCTTTCACCCACGAGGGTGACTTTGGATGCTTGATTTAGTTAGGAGAGTAACTTTGGGTGCTTGATTTAGAAACTACATTCTTTGTCTTTTCTGTATTGTTACTAATTGTATTAAATTTCCTTTCCATTAAAGGTCTTATATGTTTTATCTTGATGCAGCAGATGGCCGAACCTATTTAGAGAGGGCAGGTTTGGGGGCTCTAGGGTACCCCTCTCCCTGTCCTGTAACACCTTAGTTTCTATAGAGTTAACTCTTTGTTCAGTCTTTCCTCAGAACCTTCTGGCTGTTTTTTCAGATACCACTTCTATCTCTCACTTTTTTTTTTTTTTAATAGAGGCATGCTTTATTTATTTGTTTGCTGGTTTGTTTGTTTGTTTGTTTTTGTTTATACATGCACTGGGTACAGTCAGAAGCGCGGGAGGGTGAGAGAATTCACCAGAGCCAGAGCGGGAGCAGAGCAGGCAGAAGGACCGAAGTACACTGCTGAGGGGAGCAGCGGGCGGCAGGAGAGGTCCGCGCGCCATGTGGGACCCTCCGCCGGTGGCCGGGGAGCAACCGGGGATCGAACCGGCGCCGCAGAGGCCGCGGGCAGCTTCGCAACCCAGCACTCAACCGCTGCGCCACCGGGGAGGCCCTCTATCTCTCACTTTAAAGCTACCATTCCACTGCCTCACAACATTCATTTGCTGTAGGTATCCTCTTTGCTAAATGAGCAAAATGTAACAGAAATTTGGTTTAGATAGTTAAGAATAACCAATATATGAATTCCTGCCCATTATCACTAGAGGTTGGGGACCAAGAAACACAGACGGGTGGGCCTAGAAACTTGAATAGGCTTACCTTTGTGACAGAAATCCAGAGAGGGAGAGGTGTTGCCTGAGTCCTGCCTTGCTTCTCACTGTGGCAGAGGCCAGCCTGTTTTTAGTTTTATCTGTTTATTTATTTATTTTGCATTGTTTATTCCCTGCCAAGTAAATGCTGACTGACACAGTTTCTTCAAGGTCATAATTGTTCCTTTAGCAATCACAATTTCTTTCCATCTGGCACTGGTAGTGTCCTTTTTTCTCTCTTGCAGAAACAGTGTTACAGATCTTTGTGTCTCCGGGATCACAAAACACAACACTGTGTGTACAGGAAGCTGATCAGCAAATGTTTATTAAAAGTTTTGAATGACTTTCCAGCCAGTGACGTTTAAGGAGAGTATACTCTCAGGGTTCAGGTTTGTCACTTTTGATGATAATTTTAATTTGGTTTTACTAATAAAAAAAAAATAACATTTTGGTAGAGAAGTGAGACACATGGGCCCTGCAGGGAGATAAAGAAGGTTTTGTTTCTCTATATTCTACAGATAAATGAAACCATTTGTTGTTTCTTCTTCTCCTTTTCACTTCGCTTAGCATAATCCCCTCCATTTCCATCCAAGTTGTCACACATGGCAAGAGTTCATCTTTTTTTTTTCAATCTTTATAACTAAGTAGTATTCAACCAACAACAAACCTAGAAGTCTGACTGTAGAATTGAGGTTACCAGAGGGGGACGGTGGAGGGTGGACACTGGGTATGGAAGCCCAAAGGACCCTGGTGGAGGACTGTGGATGCCTTGTTGGTGGGTGTGGGGTGGTAATATGCATATGAAGATCTGGCATTCTATACCTCTCAATCATACACAGTGTCGTAAATCAATAAAAAATAAAAAAGGTTTTGGTAAATAATCCCTGAATTTCTTTCCAAAACTTAGTCTTGGACCATAATTTTCTTTTGCTTGTTCTTTGCCCCTTGTCCCTCTTCGCTCTTTTTAAAAAAAAAAAATTATTTATGCATACAAGAAGTGGGGTACAGGCCAGAGGTGTGGGGGGTGAGAGGACTCACCAGAGACAGAGTAGGGAACAGAACAGGCGGATTGCCTGAAATACACTGCTGAGGGGAGCAGCGGGCAACTCAGGAGAGATCTGCTGCACCATGCGGGGTAGCTCCCTGGCCGGGGATCTAACTCATGCTGCAAGTGGCTGCGGAACTTCATAGGTTGTGTCTTAGCCCCTGCGCCACCAGGGAGGCCTCTTCACTCTTCTTGCCCATTGGTCCATAGCTGGATGTTCTCCTGTTCCCTTGCTTCTGAACCTTTTCCCTAGAGCTCTTCTGTATCTTCCCATCACATCTCACTCACATTTGTTAAAAATCATCTGGCTAGAATTCCTTTTTCCTCTTGCAACACAACTCAACCATCTTCCCTTCTTCTTTCTCCTTCTTCTAGGACTCACATTAATGGCAGTCACATCTGGCTTAACAGAATCCCTGTTTTCCTCTGCAATGCTCAAGTTCAGGAAGTTTCCAAGTTACCACATAACTTTTCCAAAGCACTTTTGTTAGTAAGTTGTTTGGAGCTTGGGACAAATTTTCCATCAAAAGAAGACTCTAACTGATGTTTACAGTTTCTAATCCAGCCCACAATAACTTACTCACTCATTATACCACACATTTCTTGAGTCAAGCGTTCACCATGTTGCCCAACAGCATCGTACTGTTTGGCTTGAGCTGTTCATTCCCCAGACCTACTTCTGCATTACCATTTGCAAGGTTTTTGCTACAGCTTTACAGTTGTAGCCATTTCTACACAGCTTATTCATAAGATGTCACAGAAATTCTCTGAACACCCAGATAAAGCAATAATAATTTGCACATGTTGTCACATCCTTGTGAAGATCTGAGGCACAGCGAGCAAGATCCATTGCACAAGGAATCCATTGCACATTATTAAAACATTGTCTTTGGAGAGAGTAGAATTTCTTTGATGATGGGGATAGCTTATCTGACAGATTGTTCCTGGGATAACGCTCCTAGTTGCCACCTAGAGGGGCCCAATATCAACACTGAATGAGCAATGAATGAATGAACTAAGGAATAAATGGCAAAGGACTACAGTAAGACATCTTGGCACTTGCTTTTAATGTTTCCCAAGGTTTGCAGCATGAATAAGAAGGACATTACCTAATTGTGTGAACACACCAAGCATATTCAACTTTTAGTGTGACCCTAATCTCCTTTTTGGATAGATCAGAAAGAACAAAGCCTTAATGGTATTGCTTTACTTTGTACCTTGACCAAAGATGGGTCAGCAGAGGCTTTTTATTTCACATTTGAACAACAAAGTACCTAAGTCTATTTAACCCAGAAGAAGCCTCTTACAAGAAGTCTCCTCCCAGAATTTTAATTATTTTTAATTAATTATTTATTTATGCATACAAAAGCTAGGGTACAGGCCAGAGATGTGGGGGGAGGTGTGTGTGAGAGGATTCACCAGAGACAGAGTGGGGAACAAAACAGGCAGAATGACTGAAATACACTGCTGAGGGGAGCAGCAGGCGAGACAGGAGGGGTCTGCTGCATCATATGGGTTGCTCCCTGGCCCGCTGGGGATCAAACTCGTGCTGCAGAGGCTGAGAATTGCTTCATAGTGCGGTGCTTAACCCCTTGCGCCACCAGGGAGGCCCTTGATTATTATTTTTGTTTGTTTCCTCTTTTAATAAAAAGATGTCTAGGAAAAGACTCAGGCCAGGTGTACATGAATATCCTTGGCTTCTCACCCGCTCTGCATCCTCGGGTCGATTTGGTAGTGCGCCAGCCTCCTCAGGTGGTGGGTGAGCCACTTCAAACAACTCTCTTCCAGCAGAGTGAAGAGGTAGGGGATCGCGCTTTAATAGGGTGCTGGGCACTATGCTCTGTAAAGTCTGGGGGTGCTAGAAGTCACTTACTGGGCTCCCTCTCCAGGCGATCCGCTACCCTCACCGGCGATACTGCCTCTCCGGTGGGGGGCGCTCTCTCGTGGGAACTGACGGGCGGCCAGGGCTGGGCCAGGCAGGGCGGGACCAGCTCCTCCGCCCCCTGGGCACCCGCCCTCTCCAAACTTTCTTCAGGCTCTGGCGCTTCGCAGCAGCCGCTGGAGAGGAGGCGCACTGCAGCCCTCGCGTCTGCGCGTCCTCCGCTGCTCCTTGCGCCTGGCCGGAGCCAGACCCCCCGGTCGCCCCGTCGCGCTCGGCCCGAGGGCATGCGGCAGCCGCGCGGGCCCCCGGCTCCCGGGCTCGGCGGCGCGGGCAAGTGCGAGCGGTGAGTGGGACGCCCGGCGCGGGGACGGCTCTGGAGCCCAGCGCGCGTGGGGAGGCCGGGGCGCACGAGTCTCCGCCGGGTCCAGCCCGCGGCTTCCCGGGTTTTTCAGGCGTCCAGACCGGGATGCATACTCACTCGGGCAAGACTCACTGGGGCAGGTGTGTGGCACATCTTGCCCTTGCAGTTTTTTCCTAGGAGTAAAAACAATCGGGATGCAAAATCCACGTTGCGTCCGCCCTCGCTGTGGGCAGGTAGGCGGGGCGCAGGGGCGCAGAGGGCGCCGGCTCCGGCTGCGCTCTGCTTTTGTGCAGGTGCTGCTTTTCCAAACTCTTGAGAGTTTTTCAAACTGTAAGAGCTCACAGCCGTCGATGCTGAACTGGGGTTGTCTACTGGTTATAGCATTTTCGCTTCCAATTACGCCCGGTGCAATGGGGTGTCAGGGAACAGTTTGAACTATGCCAGGCTCTAATGATCCCGGAAATAGTTGTTATTAACTAACTAGTAACACTTTTGGGGGTTGTGCTTTGTGAGTAAGTGAAGGTCCCCGCGATCCTTCTACCCCTGGGTAGACAAAAGTTCTTTGTTCTATAGTAATGTTACTTTATTGCTTTCCCTAGGCAAGTTGCGACTACCAAAACTGCTTAGAAATTTCTCAAGCATGTAATTTGAGGAGTGACTAAATATTGGAAACAATTTAGTCTTCTTGAGGTAATCATTAAAACGGCCCTCAAAAGCGTTTGTAGGTCAATTTTTAACTGAGTAATTTCCATGAAGTGCCCTTCTCCCCTGCCCCCTAATTTATTATTATCATTGTCATTTTTTTCCCCCTCTTCTTTGCTTTATTGCCCAGAGTACGTTTTACCTGGCCTTAAAAATGTTGCTCTAGGGCAACATTAGTTTCTGACAGTTCCTATGTGTGTTTATAATTCGGAGAAGAACGTAAATGTTAATCACAAACAGAGCATTCCTTCTTTATAAGCAGGTTATCATTCCATGCAGGTCTCTGAATTTTATTAATGCACAATTGCCAAGGAGAGTTCTTGGGTTTTCTAGCAAACTGTCGATTAGATACTATTTTGTGTGATATAAGTCACAGAGACTTTTCTTTTGTTTTTTTTTTTTAATATTTATTTATTTATCATTTATACATGCACTGGGCACAGTCAGAAGTGCGGGAGGGTGAGAGAATTCACCAGAGCCAGAGCGGGGAGCAGAGCAGGCAGAAGGACCGAAGTACACTGCTGAGGGGAGCAGCGGGCGGCAGGAGAGGTCTGCGCACCATGTGGGACCCTCCTCAGGTGGCCGGGGAGCAGCTGGGAATCGAACCGGTGCCGCAGAGGCTGCGGGCAGCTTCGCAACCCAGCGCTCAACTGCTGCGCCACCGGGGAGGCCCTAGAGACTTTTCTTTTGTTGACCAGAAGTGACACAGTTTGAAACACAGAGGCTTGACCCTATTAAAACCATTCTTGTCAAAAGGTGAGCTGCTCTGAAAAAGACCAACAAGCAAAGCCTACAGTGGGGGTGATGTACTTGAGTCAGGCTCCTGGGGTGTCTCTTTTGCCTTGAGGTTGTGTGGACCTTGTAGCTAGGGATCCGGACACTTGACTGACTGGATGTCACTTATAGTAACTGTCGATATATAACTAGGGAAACAAATCATTTGGGCTTATTTTTCTTGTTTTCCTTTTCATCATTAGAATTCAGAATTTCACAACTTTGATTTATCAACAAATGACCCACCCTCTTTCCTCAATCTGGTAAATACATATATCAACTACCAGACTTTTTATATTAGACTGGATCTATTTTAGGTATCTGGCTATTTTACAAAATGTTTGATACAACAGGTCTGCATACATTTATTATGAATGAAAACTAAGATGAAAACATTAAAACATGTCATCATTTTTCATGTGTGTTCTTCAGCATGTTTTTAGAATGTACAACATGTTCATTTGTTTTTCCAAAACACACATGCACAGAGAAACAAATACACATACAACTTGGTAGCCAGGGAGCAATCAAGACACACAGTCTTGAAGTCCTTCACTTGCGCCTCAGGCTGACTGCTTCTCCCTGAAGTTTTCTAACTTCCTGTTCAGAAGCAGTAATCCGCCGGAGCTTCAGTGCAACCTCTTATTTCTTTGGGCTGGGGTAAGGGGAATCACTGTAACTCAAACGGGAATAACTATTACTCAAATTACCCATTAGCCATTCTCCTTGGTGTATACATTAATCCAAAATGCTTTCTGACTTGTGATTATACCCAACAGTGTGGTTAAGTCTGATTGCAAGCTTCTAAATGGCAGAGCCCGGGCCCAGAGCATCAATAATGTGGTGTAAGGAGAAGAGCAGGGCTTTGCTGTCACCAGCCTTTCTTCCAGACCAGACCTTGTGACTTGATACGTTACTTTACCTCTCTAAGCTTCATTTTCTCGTCTGTAAAAATGAAGATCATACCCACCTTCCAGGCTGAGAACAGAAAGCACTTAGTAGGGTCTCTGGTATTAGGAAGTACTCCTTAAAGGCTGGTTGCCCTTTTTTGGTTATCCTCCTAAATAAACATTAAAATGTTGACAGTTTTATAAACATGGATACAAATGCACATTGTTCCAGTGAGTGTGCAAAGACAGATTCCCAAACAGTAGGTGACAGAGATTTCTGCACCTTTTTAACTTGATTTCTGCTTTCCTGGCCTCGGTCCATTTGCTCTTTCCTCCTTCATTCCTCCTGCAGGTAGTGAGCTGACTCCTCTTTGGCCTTGCTTTTTCTTTGCCCCTCATCCTGGATTCTGTGTGTATGTGGTGGAATCCTTTGAAACAGTAATGCTGTGGATGGTAGGGGTGAAGGTAAGGGTTGGGGAACTGTCTGTTTTATTCTTTTGCAGTGCTGATTCAGACAGGCAACTAGAGTACAGGGGTTGGTCCTAATCCCAGGCCCCCTTTTGTGACTTCTTATGACCCTGACTAAATCATGGGTCACCCTTGAATCACTTTTCTCATTTTTACAACAAAGATACTAACTCCTTTTCTAGTTGCCTTTCTGGGTTCTTGAAAGAACTTTGTACACAGTGAAAATCATATAAACCTTGGAATTAGAGTAGCGGGGCCTCCAGATTTGGGACACTCTAGGCTGGTGATACGGGGGTGGTAGGATCTTCATGTGGCTTCTGGTGTGCAAGATGGACCTTACTGCAGTCCCTCCAACCCCCTGTCTCCTGCCTTCTTATATGCAACAGCAGACTTCACGAAGGAAGTGCTGCCAATGGTGGAGAAACTGTTCTGGAGGGAGTATGAGGGGAAGGTACATTTCAGGACTGAGATTACCTGTCACTGTGTGATTGAAGGTGCTGGGCAAAGTTCCAAAGAAGTTTTAATTCTCTCTAGAATTATCTGTATTGTGTGTTCATCTCAATTCTTAGTGGACAAAAACAAAATCCCAGCTAACCAGCTAACCAGCGAGTCAGAGGAGTATGGAGATGGCAGTTATTGGGGAACACTGTACTGTCTTCACTACCCTGGGCCTTCCTGCTAACTTGGGTCTCTAAGATTCACTCTGCAAAGCACCAGGCTGATGCAGAACATTAAGCTGGTTATTTCATTGGGTCTAAAAGATGTGTGTTGCTCTCTGTCTGACCTGGTGAGTCAGAAGAGTGAGAGGATGATTCTGACTTTCTGGATGTAACCATCTCCTTAGCACTCCCCAGGCTGATCTCCTTTCTATTCATCTTCCCTCATCATCTCTTACTTTTCTGTGTACCATCTGACCCCTGGCCTCCTGACCTGTCTGCCTGTAGTCTGAACTCTTCCCTTGCCTTTGACCTTGGCACTACCCCACTCCCATGGACCTTTGCCCCTGTCCTAAGATGTGAATTATTCATACACCTTAGGCTGGGCTAGAATGGGTGTCACACTGGAAAACAATCTGCCTGGTACAATCTGCCCCACCCTGACCTAAAGATGTTAGTCAGCCCCTCCAATTACTCATCAACCAGTCTTACATCTTCATTTTCTTGGAGACATTAGGATGGAGGTCTGCTAGCTCTCGCCTTGACTCAACCATATACAGATTCAGATATTATCAAGGGATGGCTTTGTAAGTGACAGGGCTTGATTGGAGGGCTTGTCAGCCCCTGCATCTGTGCCACCAGTTTTTCTGAAGGTCAAATCAACTTGCAATCTGAGTAAGAACAATGTGCTTGCTTTGTGAATGCAGCTTTAAGTCAAGCACCCCCCTATCCTATCCTTCTCTTTCAGCTAAACAGCCCCTAAGGCATCTATTCTATAAAATCCTGGAGCTGCCCCTAGACAGATTTGGATCTTCTAAGTCAGAGATAGGCTTTGGAGTTAGTCAGAGGCATTCACTCTCCAAGAAAAACTAGAAATCTAACGTAAAGGCTCAGAGCTACTGGGAATAACTAATAATTGAAAACAAAAGCAAGGCATGTCACAGTTTATCAAGAGAACATCAGTGAACCATTTGCATCCTGCCCTGGTTGGTTATTAAGTGAACAATATAGGGACTCTTTCCCTGGACTAACCTGTGAGGTGGATCTTGTGCAGAGAAAATAAGTATAATATTTTTCTGTGTCCTCCAGGAATTACTATTTGTCAGGGTTCTCCACAGCATCAAATCACTGGGTTAGGCAGAGCTAAAAATATAGTGATACACAGATTTAGATGCAGTTAGGGGATTTATTGTAGAAATTGACCTATGGGATCAAGCAGATTAATAGGTCCCATAATCTACTATCTGCAAACTGGAGAACTAGGAAAGCTGGTGGTAATTCAAGCTGAGTCTGAAGACCTGAGAACCAGGACCACTGATGTTTTGAGGGCAGGAGAGATGCCTGGCCCAGCTCAGGTAACAGCAAATTCATTTCTGCCCTTTTTGCTCAATTCAGGCCCTAGTGGGTTGGATGTTGCCTACCCACGTTGATGAGGGTAAACTGCTTTACTGAGTCTACTGATTCAAAGGCTAATCTTTTTTTTTTTAGGTTTATTTTATTTATTTATTTTTAAGATTTATTATTCATGCATACAAGAACTGGGGTATAGGCCAGATATGCAGGAGGGTGAGAGTATTCACCAGAAACAGAGTTGGAAACAGAACAGGCAGACTGATCGAAATACATTGCTGAGGGGCGCAGCAGGCGAGATAGGTGAGGTCTGTCATGCCATGTGGGGTATCTCCCTGGCCGGCCGGAATTGAACCCGTGCTGCAGAGGCTGCGGACTGCTTCACAGCGCTGCGCTCAATCCCCTGTGCCACCAGGGAGGCCCTCAAAGGCTAATCTTTTCCAAAAACATCCTCATGGGCACACCCAGAAACATTGTTTTACCAGCTGTCTGGGCATTCTTTAACCCTGCCAAGCTGATATGAAAAATTGATCACAGCACCATCAAATCAGGAAATGGACATTGGTACAACACTACCATCCAATCTACAGGGTCCCTTCATAATTCATCCATTGTCCCCCAAATGCTTTTTTTCTTGCCTGATCTAGGGTCCTTGGAGATGTATAAGCTGCAGAATACAGGTCTCAAATCCTATAGGGATACTCTCAATCTGGGTTGAGCAGGTGTTTTGTTACAGAACCAAATCCAGATCCTGTGTTCTGGGCTAGAATATTCTATCCTTATTGTACCACACCAGCACACTGTACACTGTGCAAACCTATCCACCACTGGAATAAAGGCCTTAATCTCCAGGTTATATTAATGCCTGGCAGATCTCCTCCCCATCCCTTAAATTCATCATTTTCCCCTTTTGAATTTATTGGTGCTTATGGGGAAATAATCTGCGGTTATGTTAATAGCTGTTCCTCATTAAACCTCTCCCTGTAACCTCACCATTCATGGATGACTTTTGCCTGAATCAGCACCTCTGTGCATGTTGCCAAATGGTGATTCTTGATTTCCATAACTTCTTCTACATTCATTAGCAGAATTCTGCTATAAGGTCTAAGGAAAAATGAATTTTCTCTCTCATGTATTTATTCACTTATATTAGGAGGTATACTTGGATTCCTTTGTATTTTATATATTGAATGTGTTACTTTCATTATTTACTGATGTGAAAATTGTCCTCAGTTTGGTCCGTGGGATAAGATATTCCGGGCTCATCTTGTATTTTCCCTGTCTTACTTAGCTCTCCCTTTTAGTCGGAAATGACATTTGCAAACCAATATATGGAAGGTTGATTCTTACCAGAGTTTTACGGCTCTATCTCCCTGAGGACAGAGCTTGGAATATATCTACACAAACATATACATTTAAACTTTTTCCTATATTCAACCACGTATCATAAAATCATGAGTTCATACTTATTCCTCAAATCCCAGTCTGACACCCAGACACCTTTCTGTTCTTCCCCATAATCTGTTTGTACATATATTCTCTGACAGTTAAAAACTTGACTCCCATTATCTTCAGTATTTTCACTTATTTGCTCAAAGTAGCCCATCTTCCAACCACAAGGCATTCTGCCTCTTCTGTGCCTACCTCCCATCCCAATGTTTCTTGTCCTTGGCTGCTAGGCCTGCTGGTCATGCCTCTCAGCAGCTTCTTTGTCAGTGTCCAGTCCCTCTAGCTCATGTTCTTTGTGACTGCCAAACTTGCCTCTGTTACTCTCCAGATTCCCTCTCATCCTGCTGTATTAGCCACATGCTGACCCTCAGTTCTGGGAGCAAAGAAAAGAGAAGGCAGAGGGAGATAGAAGAAGATGGGAATGGAAAGAAAGCAATGATAGAAATAGTATGTACATTTTTATTTTTTTAAAGATTTATTTTATTTATTTTATGTTTATTTATTTATTTATTTATTTGTGCGTACAAGAACTGGGGTACAGGCCAGAGGTTTGGGAGGTGAGAGGATTCACCAGATACAGAGCAGGGAACAGAACAGGCAGATAGACTGAAGTACACTGCTGAGGGGAGCATTGGGTGAGTCAGGAGAGGTCTGCTGCACCATGTGGCTATCTCCCTGGCTGGCTGGGGATCGAACTGGCCCTATAGAGGCTGCAGACAGCTTCACAGCGCTGTGCTCAACACGCTGCACCACCAGGGAAGCACCAAAGATTTATTTTATTTATTTATGCATACAAGAGCTGGGGTGTAGGCCAGAGGTGCAGGGTGTTGGGGGGGGTAGGGGGTTGCGAGGATTCACCAGAGACAGAGTAGGGAACAGAACAGGCAGACTGATTGAAATACACTGCTGAGGGGAGCAGCGGGCAAGACAGGAGAGGTCTGCTGCACCATGTGGGTAGCTCCCTGCAGATAGCTTCATAGTGCTGAGACTTAACCCCTTATGCCACCAGGGAGGCCCATTTGCATTTTTAAAGCTTTTAATGTGTATGGTAAAATTACCCCCCCCAAAAAAAAGTTATATTGATTTACATTTCCACCTGTATTTTATGGGAGTGCCATTTTCCCTGTACCCTTGCCAACACCAAGTTTTATTTACCTGTTGAAATGTTGTCAGCCTGATAGTACATCACTTTTGTCCCTATGTCAATACATACCATTCTCAATCCTGTATCATACAGCATCGCAGCTTCCCCTGAGAACAATCAGGGTTTCTCAAACTCAGCACCACTGAGTTTGATAAGTTTGGCTAAGTCTTCACTGTGGAGGTCTGTCTGTGCCTTGTGACGGGTGTAGAAGAATCCCTGACCTTGGCCTATGAGTTGCCAGCAGCAGCCCCAGTCAGACATCTGTCACTAATGTCTCCAAATACTGAGATGTGGAGTGGGGAGTGGAGGATTAGCCTTGACCGAGATCCCACTGTGATATATTATGAGCTTCCTTAAGGCATTTTACATCTTTATACATTTTTTTTATGGAAGGTGGGGAGGTACATCTCTTGTTTTTCTCCTGCCTATCATGAACAGTGAGGAAATGTTAACTGCACAAGATGTGAGGAATCAGTGTTTGGGTAGATCCACTGTGACGGGACCAGTGAGATTTGCCCATTATGGATGTGACTTTCCACATGTGTGAAGTCCACACACATCCATGGAGGTACATGTCAACAAGGTCAGATTTCCATGGATTGCTGCTGCATCATTACCAATCTCCCCCATTATCACACCGTGTCCACCTAAATTTATAGTCCAGTAATTGAAGCCTATGACCCAGTTCAACTAGTAGACTCCATTTTGTTGATTGGGAAAGAAGAATGCTTGAGGAAAAGATATTTCTTCAATTGCACCCTCCACTGTGCTAGAAGTAAACCAGGTTGCTTGCTCGTCTGAGCTTTCTCCGCAACAGGCAAGCTGATTCTAGCTTGTACTGCTCTTTTCAATCATGTCTTTAGAGTTTTATTCTGTCATTTTCATTTGATTATATAATTTGTCCCCATCAACTTTTCTCAAAAAGTCTAAGGAGAGAAGCACTTACAACTTAAAAAAAAAAATGACCACAATCATATTATATTTCTTCTAGAGTCAGTAATTGTTTGCAAGAGGCATTAATGTCATTATGCAGAACAAATCTGCATGTTTCATACTCATGAGGGCACAGTTAACTACCAGAGAGAGACTCCAGTGGTTAGTGTGGTGAAAACACCCCGGCCAGAGGATGCCAGCTGGTCAGAGTAGATGAATCTCTCCAGTTTTAGTTTTCTTCTCTGTGAAATGAAGACAGCTGCACCGTCTCACCACTCAATCAAAGGGGAAAAGAAATGTGAAATTGCTTTCAAACCTCTTCTGTGGTATATCAGTAAATGTATTCTGTTGGATTATTCTAAGATCCAGTATTTACAGGAAGCAGAACAATATAGTTAGGTTAAACATCAGGTTTCAACCTAGTTGTCTTAACTCTTCTTAGGCATATTCATCTGGGGCTAAAAGTTTTCGATGGAAACACGAATTTTTTTAATTATTTCAAACAACTCAAACATCAGCTAAAAACTCTGGACAGGGCAGCAAAGGATAGAAGACCCTGGCTTTTGGATTGTTATGCCAGTGAGGCACCCAATCTGAGGTAGGGGTTTTCTCCTTTGATCTCCCCTCCCCCATAAAGTTAGGTCCCACTCTCCAACACCCATGGGGAACAGGCTTGCCCTGAAGGTAACTGGTCCTGTCTAACTCCTCTGTACCTGGAAGCGGGCTGAGGGCTTTACTTTGGCTATTTCATTTACTTTTTCCCAGTAACCTGATCATGCAACAAGTTAGAGCTTGTTGCTCTTTTATGATAAATGAAATTGAAGCCTGAAGATGTTAAGTACCTTTCCTCTGGATCCACTAGTGATAACAGCAATAACACTCTGTGTCAGAGACTGTTCTAAGCTTCTCATTTAAATTTCCCAAAAGAGATTAAGAGTCCCATTTACTGATGAGGGAAGTAAGTCACAGAGAAGTCAATTGACTTGCTGGTAAGTAGGGCTTCAAATTCCGGCCAGCTGTCTCCAGAGGCCAGGCTATCAGTTTCCCAATAGCTTTTGTTGAAGAAACTCTTTCTCCATTGTGTAATTTTGTTGAAGGTCAGTTGATCATATATTCACTGCCTTATTTCTGGGTACTATATTCTGTTCTACTGGCCCATATGTCTATCTTTATGCCAGCATCATACTGTTTTAATTACTATTGCTTTGTAAGATGTTTGGAAATCAGGAGTATGAGGTCTCCAATTTCTTTCTTTGTTTTGATTATTTGGGATCTTTTGTGGTTCTTAATGAATTTTAGGATTGTTTTTCTATTTGTATAAAAAATGCCACTGGGAATTTCTTAGAGATTGCTCTGAAGCTGTAAATCACTTTGAATAGTTTAGGTATTTAAACAATATTTAGTTTTCTGATCCATGAACAAGGCATGTCTTTCTATTTATGTCTTCCTTGTGTTTTGCAATTTTCAGTATATAAGTCTTTTGTTTCCTTGATTGAGTTCATTTCTAAGAATCTTACTCTCTTTGATGCTATTATAAATGGGATTTTCTTAATTTCTTAATTTCCTTTCTGGAGTATTTTGTTAATGTACAGAAATGTGGTTGGTTTTTGTATGTTAATTTTGTATCCTGCAACTTTATTGAGTTCATTTATTAGTTGTAATAGGTGTGTGTGTGTGTGTGTGTGTGTGTGTGTAGTCTTTAGAATATATTACATGAAAGTTCATACCACTTGCAACCAGATGTCATTTGTCATCTTTTCTGAGTTGATGCCTTTTATATGTTTTTTTTTTTTTGCCTAGTTTCTTTGCCTAGGACTTCTATTACTATGTGGAATAGAAATGGCCAGAGTGGGTACTGTGGGAGCCACGCTCTTTAACTGTTCTGCCCTCTCTCTTATCTGCTAGTATTTAAACCAGAACTTGAAGCCTGTGTTCCTCTACCATACCCTCTGGTCTCTCTGCTGCCTCCTCCTTACCCTCTTCTGTCTCTCCATTTTGTTTCAAGCAGCAGAAGAGGGAAGTAAAGTCTTTGGCTAAGTTGCTGTGGCATGTACTCTCAGGCAGTGAGAAAGTCCTTCCAGGAATGTAGTTATTTTAGTGTAGGTATAGGGTGATTTTGTCATCTGTCCTTGCTAAATTGAGGTGTTAAAGTTCAAGCAGTTAAACTTCCAATTGCCAGCCAAATGTTCTAGAAACTGAGTTACCTGGCTTTCTGGGGAAGCGCTATTTAACATTTATTATTTCCTATGTGCCAAGCATATTCAGCAGTTTAAAAACATTGCTTAAATTCAGTCCCTTCAATGAGCCTCTATAGTTGCCGTCGTCAGTGTCCCTAGAGAGGAAAGGAAAGGCTCTGGGAGATCAGCCATGTGTCAGTCACAGCCATTGCTGAAAGACATGAGCCAGCACTTGACAGGTCCAGCAGATTCCAGAGCTTCTGCTCCTTTGTCCTGGCCACCCTGCCCCTCCCGTGTGTCACAGCCTGCCTGCTTTCCTTGACAGAGTTTGATCTTCTCTTCACTAGCCTCTGTTTTAAACACCCTGCTAAAATGTTTGATTCCTTCTTTGTTCTGACTGACAAACATCCACTCTACAATGGAGGGATGGAGACAGGACACCATAGAACAAAACAGAGGAAAAAAAAATTCAAAAGAATGAGAGATGTGAAGCAGTGACAGGTGCATACAAGTGATGAAATCCTGCTGGGCTGGAATTATGAAGGCCTTTCTACCCTGGCATAGAGTAAGTTCTGTGCTTGTTCTCTGCTTCTGCACTCTTGGAGAGGCCTCCCAGGGGCCTCTGTCCCCTGGAATGTTTATCCTTGTCCATTAAATCCCTCTGTGGCTACATAGGAAATGGGTATTAGAAAGTGTGTGCTCCTTGGGGGGAGAATGAACATAGACCTTTCTAGACCAGCTGTGGCTTCCATGGCAGTGTGTAGAATTACTTAAAAACATCATAAAGCTGCTGGTGTCTGCATCTAGTTGGTTCCACCTGCCAGTTACCACATCCACATTCTGTGCTGGACCAAGCTCTTGAGATTGCCTTATTTCCCAATGTCTGTGGCTAGCCCACTTCTCTCTTCCTCTCTGCATGGTCTCTACTTTGAGGTCCTCTAAAACATGAGCGTGAGCAGGAAGCTGCACTCTTATGGCTATCTTTACCATAGATGTGTCTTCCTTCCTGTAACATTTTATTGAGGGGACTTTGAGAAAGGTTGGATCCTTAGTATGATGTTCTGCTCTTTGAGGTCACACAAGCAGCTAAGTTTTCTAATCCTCCCCAGTCTGTGGGTGTTCTCTGTTCTCTTCCATCTTTGCTTATAAACTTCAAACAGCTATTTTTTTAAATATTTATTTATGCATACAAGAACTGGGGTGTAGGCCAGAGGTGCGGAGGAGTGAGAGGATTCACTGGAGACAGTGGGGAGCAGAACAGGAGGACTGACAGCAATACACTGCTGAGGGGAGCAGCGGGTAAGACAGGAGAGGTCTGCTGCGCCATGTGGGTCACCTCCCTGGCCAGGGATCAAACTTGTGCTTTAGTGGCTGCTGATAGCTTGATAGTGCTTACTTTAGCCACTGCACCCCAGGGAGACCCTACAAACAGTTCTTGCCTGAGCTCATCTTTTCTTGCAGTGCCCGGAGCAGCCAGTACCTGCTCACGGTTCTGTTTCTTCCCAGTACCTCCCCTGGAGCCACAGACCTCTTAGGCAAAGAAGCCCCTAAACATGGTGGCTGGAAGAAAACCGAAGTTTATTTTTCTCTCTTATGAACAGTCCTGAAGTGAGAGGTTAAAGTTCAATGGCTTTCTTCCATCTCATTTCTCTGCCCTTTGCTAGGACTCCGCTTCTCCAGCTCCCTTTGTTGAAAGACTGGTTTTCCTTATTTCCAACCTGCCAAAGACCAACACTTTTGGTTTACACTCTGTTCAGAGGTAAATCCACTGGTCATGCACTTGTCTTTCACAGCGGTGTCAGGGAGTTGTAAACATGTCTAAATGTCTATTGGAGTTTCTGCACCTTATCACCTCCTCGATGGAACTTCCTTGAACTGGGCGTCTCTAAGAAACTTCCCTGATCTGAACACTCGATTCTGCCTCACAGACCTGTTTGTGTTCTAACTTGCAGGAAGATGAAAGAACATGAGGCGCACACACTTGTGGTTTAGGGCTAACCTGGAAGGAACACACTTCATTTATGCTCACATCCCTTCGGCAAGAACTTCCTTACGTGGCCACCCTAACTACAAGGAGACTGGAAATTGGAGTTCATTGCTTTGTAAGAAAAGATAAATACAATTTAACAGTCTGTGCTATAGAACTTTAAGATGAAGAATGATACTGGGGAATAATTGGGAGAGAAGTCCCAGGGCAATAAACAGTTATAGGCCCGTGAGCTAGAGGAACGGCTGTGAATTTGGTCTCATAGCACAATGAATAGGACTTTTTAGAAATGCCATCTGGGCATCTGGGTCCCTGCTTTGATGCAGCCTAAGTCAAATATTTGTTAGGTACCTAGTACTGGGCATCAATGCACAAACATGAGGAAAAATCTGCTCTAGCACTTAAGAAGCTCACAATCTGGTGATAAAGACTTACAGCACGGCAGAGAATGTCTATAAGACAATCTTAGGGGATTTTCCCTCCAGTGGCTAAAAGGGAATTAAATGTAGTCAATGAAAAATCTACTTTAGGAGAAATCACTGTATGTTTTAAAATTCCCATTGTATAGATTTGTATAGGTTCCCGAGTCAAAAATTGCTTCTGATTTTCCCCAAACTTGTTTGTATTTATATTTGAAGATTTTGGAAGCACAGGGCCTTCCTGGTAGCCTAGAGGTTAAGTCTTAGCACTGTCACCACTACAGCCTGAGTTCAATCCCTGGCCAGGGAGGTGACCCACACATGGCGCAGCAGACCTCTCCTGTCTTGTCCGCTGCTCCCCTCAGCAGTGTAATTCAGTAAATCTGTCTCTTCCATTCCCCACTCTGTCTCTGGTGAGTCCTCTCACTCCCTGCACCTCCAGCACCCCAGTTCTTCTACATGGAAAAAAAATGTTGGAAGAGCAGAGGTGAAGCATGCTAGAAAATAAGCCTTTTGATGAAAAAAGAAAGAGCTGACTTCTGATGGCTTCCCCTCCCAGCACCCTGAGCCCTGAATTTCGTTGTCTACTCAGGGACCCTGTCTGGCTTGTGTCCCTAGGGTGTAAAGGTTGGCTGTGATTATTGCCTCTCTACCAAGGCTGTAGACTCCAGAGCCTCTCAGAGAGCTGCTCTTATCTACTGTCCGCCATGACTGGCTGTGCCACTATAAATGCAACCTTGGGGGATAGATTGTGGGGACCCCCAAAATGTAGTCTTTGCAATGCCGTCTGTGTTGCTGTTGCCCCAGAGGTTACAGTGCTTCCTTGGCTTAGGTATCACTGAGCTCCCCCTTGCCCCCTCACAGGCATCGTAAGGAAAAGTCTAGTGCTTCCTTCTCTCAAGTGTCTGGTTTCAAATCTGGCTTATCATAGGCTCAAATTAACACTTAAATCCACATTATTTATTCCCTTGTTGTACATGACTGGGAACATAGATAGAGCTGAAACCCACCTTGGATGAATTAAAGAACAACTAGGAGGAGGAGGTAAGGCAGACTCCATTATAGTCCTCTTCGTTTGATAGAACTCTTGTGACCATGGGTCAGTCACATGTTTACTGAATCACTGCCTGTGTGTAGAGAAATTTAATAGAGTTCAGGTACATATAAGGGAATATTGAGTGCATCGAATGAATTGTGATACTGGACCATATTCTTGGGAACATAACTTATTTCTCTTTCCTTCTCAGAGTTGTTATATTTAGAACCAGAAAATGTTGTGTAGATCTTTTTAAAAGATTTAAGAAATCCATAACAGATTATAACCTTCCCAGAATTTTTTTTCTTGTATTTCAGTGTATTTTAAATGACATCTGTCTTAGAGTTCCATAGGAATGAGGTGACATAGTCACACTAGGAAGGAGGATGTTAACTAGGTAACATTTTTTTTTTTTATACAAGAACCAGGGTACAGGCAAGAGGCGTGGGAGGGTGAGAGAATTCACCAGAGACAGAGTGGGGAACAGAACAGGCAGATTGACTGAAGTACACTGCTGAGGGGAGCAGCGGGCAAGACAGGAGAGGTCTGCCACGCCTTGTGGGTATCTCCCTGGCTGGCCAGGAATTGAACCCACACTGTAGAGGCTGTGGACAGCTTCGCAGTGCTGCGCTCAACCCTCTGCGCCACCCGAGGACCCCGAGGGATACTCTTTATAAAAGGAAGACACAGTTTGTAGAATCCATCAAGAGATGGTGTAGTGCCCAAGAGCTGGGAGCAGCAAGGAGTAATGAACACGACTCTACCTGAAAGCTGGAGAAGAACAACAGAGACTTCCTGTATTAGAAACGCCCTAACAGGAGTAGAAGTAACCACATAACATGGCAATCTGGCAAGGAGGGAGCCTCACCCACCTCCCTCCTGCCCATCTCTTGCCATACCTCTCAATGGCAGGAGCTGGGGGCCCAGGAAGGCTGTGGAAGCAGTCCCTAGGTTCCTGTAGGGTCCAGAGACATGGAAGAAATTGGAGAGAGAAACTGGAGAAACTGTGGGATGTGATCAGGCACAGCATTCAAATGCCTCTTATATGCTTTTCCATGACCTCACTACCTTTACACAGATGTGCTATTTCACTATCAGACAAGGGCAGAGTAGGTGAGGGTGGTAGAATAGGCAGGGCCATGAACCCCTACTTTAGCGATGAGCCCTACTTCCTGCTCGAAGCTTAGGATTCCTTCAGGAATCCCTCTGACTTGTTTGTTTAGCAATAGCAGTGCTTGTTTTTGGAACCTCTGAAGCCTTGCTTAGGAGAACTGTTTCCCACTACAGCCACGTGCTTTGAAAATGTGATTTTCCTTTCCATATAGAGTTTTGGCCTTCATTTAGGCACTATCTGGGGACTGGTGTCATCTCTGGAAGCATGCCTGGGCCACCACAGCTCACTGCTGACCGATTGCTTGTCCTAGCCCAGGATTATTTAGAATAAACTTCTGCAGAATGAGAAGCTCTTGAATGTGCTTCTCGGGACTCGAGGTGAAGATGGAGAGAGAGTGAGTAAGGAATAATGAGTAACTTCAAGGTTAGGTTAGGACTAAAAGTTTAGTTATGACTAAACTTTTTCCTCTTGAAAATTTTCTAACATAAAGAAATAACATCTTATTTTCTTCTCATGGGAAGTCATTTGCTGTGAGCAAGCACTTTGAGATTTCTCAAAATACATTTCACAGAGCGACAGGGTTGTTTGCACAAGAATATCTCTTTCAGCCATGAATGGCCACGATTTAAATTTTGGCATTCTCTTCTCCCTCAACAGTAAAGCTACAGACATCCCATTACACAATGGTCCAAGGATTGCTTGCTCTTTCTGTAACAGACCATATGGAGTTATATTACATATAAACATTAATTTTACCATTTTGATTAGCAGTTTTGCTTTTATAAGGGTCAAAGGGCAAAATGTTGTTGCCTTCTTTCTAACCTAGTGAATTGGATGAGATTAAATTTGCTTTTATGAGGGTCAAAGGGCAAAATGTTGTTGCCTTCTTTCTAACCTAGTGAATTAGATGAGATTAAATTTATCTAAAAGGTAAAGCAAACACCATTAAGCATTAACATTACATTTGGATGAACTGAGTCAGAGAATTTGCTGACCATATGAAATCCACGTCTTACTTTTATTTGGTTTAGTTTTGTATGTTTTTGGATCTGCTTTCCTGTTTAATCAAGAGGCTTAAGACAGTCTTCAGTCATCAGTGACATCCGGGGAACAATACATTTGATGACAGTTGTTTACTAAACAAGTCTTAGAGTAGACGCTGTGTGTATATACCCTGGGCTCCTGTAAATCCACCCACCTGATGCAGAAAAATTTGTAGTTGAACCAGCTGACACACAGCAGGCGATCCTCCCTCGCTCAACGGCCTGCGAACGTGCACTGGCAAAATTATCCTGTTTATTCTACTAAGCTCAAGCTGCAGTTTTCTCTGCATGTCACCACCTCTGATATGAATGAAGATGACTTGAAGCACGGAAGTTTCTCTGTTTCTCAAGTGCCCCCACTGTGTGCCTGCCCCTCCTCTGTATGACCCCTGCTTTGAGACCTTTCGAGGGCCTAGGTGTATCAGAGACCTTATTGCTATGTGGAGAATAGAGACTCTGAATCAGAACAATTGCATGTACCTGAGTTGATCTATCCTTCTTAAGAAACAGAAGTTGAATTCAGCTTTCTTAAGAGAAGTGGTCCAGGGCCTCCCCTGGTGGCACAGCGGTTGAGCTCTGGGCTGCAAAGCTGCCCGCAGC
The DNA here is from genome assembly GCF_964194135.1 of Talpa europaea. NCBI lineage: Eukaryota > Metazoa > Chordata > Mammalia > Eulipotyphla > Talpidae > Talpa > Talpa europaea. The sequence goes on from NC_140076.1 coordinate 41,983,942, forward strand.
CTCTGCAGCACTGGTTCGATCCCTGGCTGCCAGCGAGGGTCCCACATGGCGTGACAGACCCCTCCTGCTGCATCCACTGCTCCCCTCAGCAGTGCATTTTGTCAGTCTGCCTGCTCTGCTCTCCCCTCTGGCTCTGGTGAATTCTCTCACCCTCCCGGGCTTCTGACTGTACCCAGCGCTTGTATAAATAAATGAATAATATCTTTAAAAAAAAAAAAAAAGAGAGATGTGGTCCAGTGTATTAAGACAAGGTAGCAGATTGTAACAGCCCTACAGGTAACAGGCACCTCCAAAGGAAATGAAAGGTTCATTCAACAAGATTTATCCAAGAATATCAGAGAATATAGAGTAATATCATACTCTATTACAGACAATAGCCGTTCAAATTGAATCTCAAACAAATTGTTACTCCTCTGTGTATTTTATCATAACGAATGAAGTAACCACTTATGAAACATGAGAGCCTTATTTATTTTGAAGTTATTATAGTAAATAACATTTTTCCCCTCTTTAATATTTATTTAAAATATTTACTTATAGACCTGTTTTATATTTACAGGAAAATTGAACATAGAAAGTTCCCACAGTAACCCTCCCCTACTCCTGCTGAGTAGTGGGGTGGGGGGGGCTACTACTAACATCTTACATTAACTTAGTACATTTGTTACAATTAATGAACTGATAGGGATTTACTGTTATTAGCTGAAATCTCTGTTTATTCAGATTTCCTTACTTGTTACTTAATGTCCTTTTTTCTGTCCCAGGATCCCATGTGGAATTGACATTATATTTAAAAGCTCGGGTTTTTTTTTGTTTTTTTTTTTAAAGATTTATTTATTTATTTATTTATTTATACATGCACTGGGTACAGTCAGAAGCGTGGGAGGGTGAGAGAATTCACCAGAGCCAGAGCAGGGAACAGAACAGGCAGAGGGACACGGCAGGAGAGGTCTGCGCGCCATGTGGGACCCTCGCCGGTGGCCGGGGATCGAACCGGCGCTGCAGAGGCTACAGGAAGCCCCGCAGCCCAGCGCTCAACCGCCACGCCACCAGGGGAGGCCCCCAAAATTGACATTATATTTAGATGCGATGTCCCCTTAGCTTCCTCTTAACTGTGATGGTTTTTCATATTGTCCTTGTTTTTGATGTTCTTGATGATTTTGAGGAGTTCTGGCCAGCAGTTTTATAGGATGGAACCCCAGTTGGGATTTGCCTGGGTTTTCCTGATGATTTCACTGGGGTTTTTGGGAGGAAGATCAGAGACCCATCTAAATACTTCACATCAAGATTACAGACTAGCATTAGGATCTGCCACTGTGACGTGGCCTTGCAAACCTGGCTGAGGTAGTGTTTGTGAAGTTTCTCCTCACAAAAAAAAGTGGCTCTTTCTTCTCTGTTTCATTCCTATCCTATGGAGGAGGCAGTGACTATGTTCAGCGCACACTGTGGTAGTGGAGAATTCTGTTGCCCTCTGGAGGGGTGGAATTATTTGCTTCATTTGTTTGGAATTCTTCTACATTGGAGATTTGTCTCTTCTTCCTCATTTATTATTTTACTCAGTCAATCATTTACATAGTATATACTCCTGGGTGTTCATTTTATATTTTGGGTTTTGTTCAACATTTATTTTGTTGCCCACATTGTCCTAGCATTGTCCAGTAGGCCCTCCTTTGAAGTTATGTTCAAAGAGGAGTCGTAGTGTCTGCTCTCCATGCCGACTGGAGACAGGCCTCTATTGTGGGGAGGCCCTCCAGGCCACCCTAACTTGTCTGCTGCAGTAAAGCACCTTTTTAAAAAAAAATTAATTTAATTTATTTACATATACTTTACATCATTGATTATTTTTGTACAATTTTTGCTTTCTCCTCTCCCCATAAAATTCCCTTTTAAGGCTGGAAATTCCACTCCTCACACCTCTCAGGAAGCAGGGTTGGGGGCCAGGTCGACAGAGGGAAATGAAAGAGTTGCAAGACCCAAATTAAAGAGTGTGCAGAAGAAGAATGTAATAACGCTCATTTTGGGTAAAAGGTTAGGGGGCATGCAGGCTTGTGTACACAGTGGTGCTTTGCTCCATTCTACATTTAACAAGTATTTACTGAGAGCCCCTTACATGTTGGGGCTTGTTTCAGGCAGTTGGTGGGGGGCAGGAGGATAGGCCTTAACAATAGAAAGCCCCTGCCTTTCTGAGTGCATGGGAGTATAGACCTTAACCCCAGGCAGATCACAGTGAGAAACAGTGTAAGGAAAAAATAAGCAGGCAGAAGTGCAGCAGGGAATGGAGAAGTGGTCACTTAGAGAGTGGTAGGGAGGGGACCTTGATGAAATGACATTTGAGTGGAATGAAGTAGACAGATGAGCCCTGTGGGTGTCTGTGGGAAGAGGTTTCTGGGAAGAGGGCCCAGCAAATACTAAGGTCTTGAAACTAATGGCTGAGATGAACCTCAGGGATCATAGGTGGATAGAAATCTCCCATACTGCCCCAATTTTGCCATTAACATGAATTATTAATAAGAACTCAGTGAGCAAACATGATTGCTTATGCAGGTGAGGTCTCTTTAACGGCCATTAGAGTACCAGCTAACTGGACCTGCAGCTTTCCTCTGTCCAGGGTTTCCAGAAAGGAGAAGGCCATTCTGCATTTGTGGGCCACAGGAAGAAAAAATAAGCCAGCACCAATCGATGTTGTTTTGGATGCATCTCGAATCTTCCTAGGTGAGAGAGGAGAGTGTTACTGAAAGTTGGCCGAAAGACCAGCAGCAACTTGTTTGGCAAGACGTAGCTAGAAATAAAAGCTGCTTGAGTGGTTTTCAGATGTCTTAATTTTCATAATTGTTTCCATATTATGGGCCGGCTGGACATTTTTTCAGAGATTCAAGTTTGGGAGAATCTAAATGAAAGCTTTGCTCGTGAAGTTTTCATTTGGATTCCACATATAGACTTTCTAAACCATCATTTTATGAAGTCTTAAATTACTGAAGTTTGAAGTTGCGGTAATAGCTCCAAAGTTTAACATCTTTTGTTTCTGGGTCAGAACTATTCAAACCCCTAAACCTTTTGTATTAAAAAGAAAAGAAAAAAAGAGAGAGCGAGAAAAAAACCAGCTTGAGATTGGGCAGAATTAATTTAGCAATGTTAAATTCTTGAAATTGACCTTATTGAGGTTTACTTCCCATAACATTTGAAAATATATTTTCAGAACTATGCCTTCCCACATGTCTCAGGATTATTAAAACAAAGCAAAACAGAACTCCAAAGCTATTTAGAATGCCCCCATTTTAAAAGAGTGTGTGTGTGAGAGAGAGAGAGAGTGTGTGTGTGTGTGTGTCAGAAGACAATCGTAGAAGGTCATTTGATTGGATCATTCTATTTTGGTAATTTGGTTTTGAAGTATGACTATAGCGTTTGGCTCTGCCTGGTGTTTTGTTTGTCTCTATATAGAGAGTGTAGAGTTGTAGGTCACCATGAGAGTCCTGATTAGGATCCAGGGTCTTCCCCTACTTCTTATGTGACCTCAGGGAAGGGTCTTCAGTTGCCTGGAACTGAAATGCACGGAATCATAATATCTACCTCACTGTTGGGAGGTTCAATGAGATTCTCTATAGTCAAGCACCTGGCACAAAGTAATCACTCAAATATGAGCAATTAAAAATAGTCATAATGAAGTAGAAATATTAAGTAACTAATCTAGGAACACGTAGTTCGTAAGTGAAGTTCATTGTCATGTCATTCCCACCAATGGACTGCTGAGTGTCTAGGCCTACTGGATCTCTAGTTCTCCAGAGAATTAAGTGCAACCTCATCCCTTGTGAGGGAGCCCGTGGGCATTCTCCCCAGAAGCTAGATTTCCTGGCTGTTAGTCCCAGTCTCCTTTGATTAGACCTTTATGTCTGTGACCTGACCACTGTGAGTAAGGACACCTCATCATCCCACCAAGAACAGGTAGGTCCCACCTAAGAGTCCCAGCCCAGCCCCTCATTGGCGACACTCCCTTACTCTACTCTTGGATCCAAGATGACTTGTCCTGATACTCCACTTAGGGGTATATTTTCAGACATGTGTTCCTAGAACTTGCCCTCAATTGACAGGTATGTTCTGATATCGCCTGAGGTTGGATGTCTGTGCAAACTCCAAATCTGTCTGTCGCCCAGAGGCCTGCCCTTCTACCACCTGCTGTGTAATGGGAAGACATTGATTTGAAGTGATTGGGTCAGAAAATTCAGTAAACAAATTCACTTTGGTACAGTTTGTTTTAGGAGACTCCAAGGAAAATGTGAACAAAGAGATAAAGAAGGGTTGTTGAGACCAAAGTCTCCAACACTGAACCATACACTAAACAAGTGAGTGTTGCTGTTGTAGCTTGAAACCGAAAGATGGCAAAAGGAGAGTCAGGAGTGGAATCAGAAGTGGTAGAAAATTGACCCCTTGGGGAAGCATTTTGTTGTGTGAAGAGTAATTCAGCTCTGTTCTTAGTGTGGGGCACAGACAATAGTTGTTCATGTGAAATAAACGCTGTGATGGGAGGTCAGAGGTGAGTGTCCTGGAGAAGGAAGAGTTATAGAAGACCTTCAGGAATAACAACAGTTGGACAGAAAAAGGGGCTTAGCAGTGGCAATTGGTGTTTTAGTGAATGATCTTGCAAACTGTGATGTTTGTTTCTTCTTTACATTTCTTTCTAGGATGTTCAGTTCTTCTCCACAATGAATGAGTGTCACTATGATAAGCGCATGGACTTTTTTTATAACAGGAGTAACACTGACACTGCCGACGAGTGGACAGGAACGAAGCTGGTGATTGTTTTGTGTTTTGGAACGTTTTTCTGCCTGTTTATTTTTTTTTCTAATTCTCTGGTCATCGCAGCAGTGATCAAAAACAGAAAGTTCCATTTCCCCTTCTACTACCTGTTGGCTAACCTGGCTGCTGCAGATTTCTTTGCTGGAATTGCCTATGTCTTCCTGATGTTTAACACTGGCCCAGTTTCAAAAACTTTGACTGTCAACCGCTGGTTTCTCCGCCAGGGGCTTCTGGACACTAGCTTGACTGCCTCCCTGACCAATCTGCTAGTTATTGCCGTGGAGAGACATATGTCAATCATGAGGATGCGGGTCCACAGCAACTTGACCAAAAAGAGGGTGACTCTGCTCATTTTGTCCATCTGGGCCATTGCCATCTTTATGGGGGCAGTCCCCACACTGGGCTGGAATTGCCTCTGTGACATCTCTTCCTGCTCTTCCTTGGCTCCCATTTACAGCAGGAGTTACCTCATTTTCTGGACTGTGTCCAACCTGATGACCTTCTTCATCATGGTTGTGGTGTACCTGCGGATCTACATGTATGTCAAGAGAAAAACCAATGTCTTGTCCCCACATACGAGTGGGTCCATCAGTCGCCGGAAGACACCCATGAAGCTAATGAAGACGGTGATGACTGTATTAGGTAAGAGGAACCACAGGAGCCATTATTCCCATTCATTCAGCAAACGTTTATTGAGTACTTACTAGCACCTACTGTATACAAGGCACTTACAGGTACTTAAGAATGCAGTGAAATAGAATGAACATGAGTGCATTCCTATGTGTCTGGACCTGACACTCAATAGGGGAAGACAAAATAAGTATTTTTTTTTAAAGATCTATTTATTTATTTATACAAGCACTGGGTACAGTCAGAAGCACGGGAGGGTGAGAGAATTCACCAGAGCCAGAGCGGGGAGCAAAACAGGCAGACTGATGAAATACACTGCTGAGGGGAGCAGTGGACCTGGCAGGAGAGGTCTACGCGCCCTGTGGGACCCTCACCGGTGGCCGGGGATCGAACCGGCGCTGCAGAGGCTGCGGGCAGCTTCACAGCCCAGCGCTCAACCGCTGCGCCACCAGGGGAGGCCCGACAAAATAAGTATTCTAATGGAGATAAATACAATTTTATCATAGACCTTATGGTGAAAGTTTAGAAAGTTGGATGATATTAAGTCTCATGGAGAAAAATTAAGCAGGAACAGAAGGTTAGGAGTGCTAAACAGATGTAGTTCACCCAGGTGCCTTTTTAGAAAAAATGTGAAGGTGGTGCTGTATGAAGAAGAATTATGTGGGTAACTGGGGAAGGAAGCTCCAGGCAGAAGATTCAGTAAGCATAGGAGCCCTGAACAGCAGGAGACCAGTTGTGACAGAATGGAGAGAGCAAGGGAAGAGGAGGAGGAGAGATGTAGGATGGGGGCAGGGGGCAGCTTATATAAGGTCATATAGCTACCATAGGGCTTTGGCTTTTTTTTTTTTTAAGATTGATTTATTTATACAAGAACTGGGGTACAGAGACCAGAGGTGCGGGAGGTTGAGACAATTCACCAGAGACAGAGCAGGGAGCAGAACAGGCAGACAGACCAAAGACACTGCTGAGGGGAGCAGCGGGCGAGACAGGAGAGGTCTGCCAAGCCATGTGGGTTTCTCTCTGGCCAGCCGGGAATCAAACCCGTACTTCAGAGGCTGCAGACAGCTTCACAGCATGGCACCCAACCCACTGTGCCACCAGGAAGGCCCGGCTTTGGCTTTTCTGTGTGAGATGAATATTGGAAGGTTTTTAACAAAAGAACAATATAATCTGACTTACCTTTAGTGGTATGTCTCTGGCTGCTGTTTTAGGAAATTCCTGTAGTAAAGCAAAGACAAACGCAAGAAAATTGGTTAAGAGGGTATTTAAGTACTCAGGAGAGATGACAGTAACTTGGACTTCAGGGCAACTGGGAGGTGATACTGTGTGGTGGGACGCTGGATATTCTTTGAAGGAGGAATCTGACTGGTTAGGGGTGAAGGAAGATGAGAGTTGGTGGGGATGGTGGGAAGTGTCATCATGAAGATGAGGAAGATTGAAAAGGATGAGGTTTGGGAGAAAGGTGAGGAGTTTGCTTTTGGAAAGCTAAGTTTAGGATCCCACTAGACATCTGAGTGGTTATTGAAACCAGCAACTAGATGTATGAATTAGGAGTTCAGGATTTAGGTCCAAGTTGGAGAGTTTTTGAGAATCATTGGGAGAAGAAATGATATTTTAAACTCCAAACTGGGGGCCTCCCTGGTGGTGCAAGGGGTTAAGACAGCACTATGAAGCTATCGGCAGCCACTGCAACACGAGTTCAATCCCCGGCCAGGGAGGTGACCCACATGGTGCAGCAGACCTCTCCTGACCCGCCTGCTGCTCCCCTCAGCAGTGTATTTCAGTAGATCCTCCTGTTTTGCTTCCCACTCTGTCTCTGGTGAATCCCCTCACCCTCCACACCTCTGGCCTATACTACAGTGCTTGTATGCATAAATAAATAAATCTTAAAAAAATAAAATAACCCCCAAAAATAAAATAAATCTACCATGGAGGTGACTCTAATAGAGAAGAAGACCAAGGAAGGAGCCTCAGGGCACAATGGAAGGAGTGTGGGAAGGGAAGGAACAACCAGCAAATGAGCCCCCACAGGAGTAGCTAGAAAATTGGGAGAATATGGTGGCCTAGAGGTCAAGGGAGGGAAGCCTCAGGGAAAGGAGTACCAATAATGTTAATCGTCCGCAGAGATAGAGTCACACAAGGTCTTACTGGATTTAACAAAGTAGTTCTTTGGTGACCTTGAGAAGAGCAAATGTGGTGTAGCTGAGAGCCTCACTGGAAGAAAAGGAGGAGAAGCTTTAGGACAATGAGTTTGAACAACTCTGAGGAGTTTTGCAGATGCGTTTGGCATGGTAGAACTTCCCTTCATTTGACTTTCTCTATGACAGATGGCCTGGGGTCCCCCAGTTGCAGTGTTGGGTCCCAGGTGGAATTTGTGACTTATGGGCAAACGAGGACTTCTGTAGTTTCACACACCTAGCTGTCTGTCTTAGAGGGGCCATTTCTCAGGGAGGTAGCTGCAGAATGGAGACTGCTAGAAACTGAGGAGTATATCCTTTGCAAGTCTTCATGTGAAAGAATTATAAATTATTGGGAAACAATAATTAGAGGGTGCAGGGTGTAAATATGTGGCACAGAAACCATCTCAAGGTTTCTAGGTACTGAATCTGCTAGTAATACTTAGAGAAGAGCAGACACATGGTAGGATTGTTTAAATAATTTCAAATTGAGGATTCACTTTAGTTCGCAAGTATGTGCGTACTATCTAATATGTGTCAAGCATTGTCCTGAGTGTTTTATAGATATTAACTTCTTTAATACCCTGTAAGAGGGGTGTTATTGGTATCTCCATTTACCAAATGAAGAAACTGAGACGAGTTTAAGCACTGTGTCTGAGGCACGCAGCTGTTAATAATGAGCCAAGGCTGATCGGTTAGCTTTTAATGTCCACATGCTTTGACCTTCTCTGTGGTGCAGGGGATTGAGCGCAGCGCTGTGAAGCTATCCACAGCATCTGAAGCGCCGGTTCAATTCCTGGCTGGCCAGAGAGCTACCCACATGGTGGTGCAGACCTCTCCTGTTTCACTCGCTGCTCCCCTCAGCAGTGTACTTTGGCCTGTCTGCCTGTTCTGTTCCCCACTCTGGTGAATCCTCTCAGCCCCCGTACCTCTGGCCTGTACCCCAGTTCTTGTATAAAAATAAATAAATCATTTTTTAAAAAAACTCCACATGCTTAATATCCTACTCTGTAACTAATTTTGACTTGTTTGGTTTTTTTTTTTTTTTTTCAATTGGTTTCTTTGTCCTATCTTCTGCTTTGACTAACTCATTCTTCTTTTAGTACCTTAACAAGAATGCAGACAAAAATAAGATCAGAGGGGTCACATTAATACATTTTCACTCTTTTTGTGAGTTAGAGAGGACAATGATGTTTTAGTAAAGAGTAAAGCTTGGTATTTATTGGCAGTGTCAAGGAACTCTGCAGCTTTCTCTGCTGAACTTGCAAGTATAGTCATTTGCTTGGCTATGTCTTGAGAAATTACTTGCCTGATTAGAGAGAAAACTTTCTTCTTTCAGCACATTGTGTATTGTGCACAGCATGAAATAAAATAAAAGGTTTCTGTGAGCCTGGGTGGAGAGAACAAGACTGTGCTATAATCCTTGTCATTAGCTTCTGTTTTGTATGTAACTTTGTCTGGAACAATATGTAAGGGTTTAAAAGAAAGGAGCTGTGTGGTTTTGGCAGATGTGATGTTAGATAAAGAAAGACCAGAAAAAGTGAAATTTCTAAGTAGGATAAGAGAAGTTGTGGCATTGAAACACAACAGCCTGGGGGAATTGGTTAATGACAGGAAAACAGTGTGGTGTTAGGACCTGAGGAAGTTCTTCAGTGGTGGGACAGAGTGCTCTGGAAGAAGATAGGAAGTTCGGAGACAGAGGAAATGAAACTGAAGAATGAGGTGGTATGAGGTTTCTAGGCTTCCAGCCTCTGATTTCTTGATAGCAGAAGGTCTGATTTATATAAAAATAAGTTTTTTTTTTAGATTTATTTATTTTTATAGAAGAGCTGGGGTACAGGCCAGAGGCATGGGAGGGTGAGAGGATTCACCAGACACAGAATAGGAAACAGAACAGGCAGACTGACTGAAATACACTGCGGAGGGGAGAAGCAGGGAGACAGGAGAGGTCTGCTGCACCATGTGGGAATCTCCCTGGCCAGCCAGGAATCAAACCTGCACTGCAGAGGCCGCGGACAGCTTCACAGCACTGCGCTCAACCCACTGCGCCACCAGGGAGGCCCACAACTGTTATTTTTTACAAGGATGATCTGAAGCACACAGGCTCACGTTTTCTTGGTTAAATTTTCTCATTTGAGTGGGAATTGACTATCTTTAAGTTCTTCACAAGTTGTAAAATTAGTGATTTTATTATAACAATAAGTAACCAGCGTTACAGAAGGGAGAGAGAGAATGTGGTGTGTGTGTGTGTGTGTGTGTGTGTGTGTGAGAGAGAGACATTATGTAAGTGTTTAAAAGAAAGGAGCCAGCACTGAGCTCTGTGAAGTAGCTGTGTATCAAAGCCAAGTCTCTGCCACCGTATCTCCCGAGGGAGAAAGCCCCCAGTTGCTCTATCTGATATATGTAAAAATACAGTGGCTGAGACTAATGTCTCCCAAATGACGGTATTAGATAAAAATCAATAGTGGTGTCAACTACCATCCCTGTAGTCACTGGCCCGAGTATGTAGATGTTAATGGCTTAATGTATTTTTACAATGATTACCTGATTTAAATATCTTCATGATAAAACACTAAGCCTTTCTATTTACTCCTTGACATATCTATTGTAGGAACAGTTAAGATTAATTTCTTGTAAACCACCTCTTTCAAACATTAGGAAGTCAGTTAATAAATATATATGAACTATCATGCATCTAAGAAGCAAAGGGTTGCAGGAATTCAGTGTGCTGCATCTCATTATAAAGAAGAAAGAATAGCCAGGTGCTGTAGAGCTTGGAAAAAGCTTCTTAGAGGCTGAGGATATGATCTGAAAAGATAGATAGGATTTGCATGGGCTGGAGGGAAATATGCTCTAAGAAGGAGAAATAGTATAATCCAAAGTGTTAGTAGAAACATCTAGAACTTGTACAGTTGCACCACAGGGAAAGCCCTGTGCACACAGATGCATGTGGTGGTATAACAAGAAAGAGCTCATCTGTGAGCCAGAAAAGGTTAGCTCCCTTCTTTGGAAAGGGAGAAGTAGACCAGATGAGCTTCGGGTTCCTTTCCAGTTTTAGGATATTTGTTGAACATAAAAGTGTACCAAGCTGCAATTTTTCCTTGTTGAGGGAGGTGGTGGTGATAATGGCCATGTGAATTTTAAACCTGTGCGTGATTGGAAAGGCATCTAGACATCACGTTCTCATTACAGCAGCCCTGAGGTGGAATACTCACTCACTTCTTGGTTGAGATGTGAGATGGCCCCTTTAATGAAACAAGTCACTTATTGAATGTTCTCAAAAAGATATTGGGGATGTATGATCTGACTTTCCCCAGGGCAGCAAAATCCTGCTTAAGAGAGGGTCCTGTGTTTTGAAATCCTACTTGTCAACAACTTAATGGACTGTAGCAAGCAAACACAAGAAAAACCCTACATGAAAACCTCTCGTTTGTCAAGCAACATACCACATGCCCACAGGGGTGCTTTGTTTCCTGAAAAATGGGCTAGACTGTCTTCTATTTTGCAATGTCTGAAATGCAAAAGAGAAGAAAGGTTGAAGGGATTTGTGAAGCATATTTGAAATCTTCCATGAACTTTCTGGTCTCTTAAGGTGATGTTTTTCAGATTGCAGGTTGAGACCCACTAGTCAGTAGTGAAATCAACTAGGAGATCATAACTGACACCCTTTTTGAAAATAGAAAATAGAAAATAGAAAAGACAATCAAATATTAGAGCGCATTGCATGTAGAGGTATAAATATTGTTCCATGACCTTTCTCTCTGCATCTGCTGGATTGTGCTATAAAACGTATTTCTTTCATGAACCTTCCAAATGTCATGGTCTTAGAGTCAATGTTTCTTTGTTGGCCAGTGAGATATGAACTCTTTTAAAATAAAAGAATATTATAGTTAAAAGACTTTGAAAGGTTTGTAGTAATTGAGACAGAGCTGACTATTTTTCTTCTCATTTCTCCTTCACCTTTTCATTTAGTTCAATGCTAAACCTTCCTGGCCTTCTCTCAGGGGACTGCAGAGGGAGTTAAAGTGGTGGTAAGAGAAGAAGCAACATGGATTTCTCTGCTAGGGTCAAATGGGTGAAAATTAAGTAGCCTTGCTAGAGTACTACCAATAACCACACATACTGTGATGTAGCCCTGGCCCTCTGTCTTGTTCTGTGTTATTGTTTTTTTTTTTATTTTTTAAAAGATTTATTTATTTATGCATACAAGAGCTGGGGTACAGGCCAGAGGTGTGGGGGATGAAAGGATGCACCAAAGACAGAGTGGGGAACAGAACAGGCAGACTGACTGAAATACACGGCTGAGGGGAGCAGCAGGCGAGACATGATTTTGATTTTTTTCTTTGTTATAGTTATTCTTTTTCCTGGTCCCTTATTTAGGTTTTCTAGATTCTTGCTATGAGTGAGACCATCCAGGATTTTTCTTTTTCTTTCTGGCTTATTTCGTTGAGCATGATCCCTTCCAGCTCCATCTGTGTTGCTGCAAATTGCATGTGTTTTGTTCAGCGTTTTAATACACAATTTTCATTTAATTTTGTGGAAATCCCTCAAGATAAGTGGGAAAGATACAATTACCCTGTTTTCCTGCCACTCCCTTAGATGCACCCTGTAGTCAGCTATAATTAATCATTTGTTATTCCTGTGTATCTCTAAGTTCTTGCATATCCTGGAATACTTCTCATGTTCTACCTGGAAAACTCCTTTCATCTTATAAAATTCAACTCAAGGACCTGTGTTCTCTGAGTCTTTCCTTGCCTTACCTGGGTAAATCTGATTACTGTCTCCTTTGGGCAACCTCTCCATTTGGTCCTACCTCAATCATTAAACTTATGCTATGCCTTTCTTTTGAACTAGAGTATATGTTTTATATCTTTGCATACCTCACATGTAATATGCCATCTGGCTCATGCTTGTGGAGATTATATATAATAGAATGAATAAATGAGGAAGTCATGGTTTAGGGAACTTAAGTGGCTTTTCAAAAGCTGGAATAAAAGCCACATTTCCTCACATGCAGTCTGACCTTCAGCCGACTGTGGCTGTGACAAGCCTGTGAGGTAATAATGACAAGGGGGTGGGGATAGCATTTTATAATACTGGAAACTGAGTCTCAGAGGAAAAGAGTGCTGTCTTGGAAAAAAAGAAATCAGAAAAGCATTAGTTGAATGTGTCCGAAGAGGAAGTATGTGTGTTTGATGCTTTTAGGATTTTATTTCACTTAAACCTCGTAACAACTTTATAGCTCTGTTTTGTAGATAAGGATGGACATAACCACCTTACCCATGGACTCATTCTGGAAAAGTAGTAATAGTTAATGTTCATGGTGTGCCATACACATGCTTTCTTTCATTTAATCCTCATGGCGACCCTATGAGGGAGGTGCTGTTATTATTACCAGAATAGGAAACTGAGGCCCATGAGAGGTTCATTGTCTTGTCCAAGATCAGTAGCAGAGCTGAGATTCAAATCTAAGTTTTGGCTCTAAGACACCACTCTTCAAGGTTAGTCAACAGCCTCTATTAAGTGATGGGGCCAGAGTGATGTTGACCCAACTTATGAGGTTTATAACTTGCATCTCCCTGGATTTCTAGCTGAATTTATTTCTGTAGATCCTTGATCTCATTGTTTCACTTACTCTTGATTTGCCCTGGAGATTTTACAGCAAGATAGTGACAGGATAACACCTCCTGGGAATGATAGCTCCATCTGCTCAAACTTCATGCTCATTAAAATAGATGGCAAGATGAGGTTCTTTGAATTAGGAAGGGAACCAGGTTGAAATCCTGGCTTACCTGCTTCTAAGTTGTATGACCTTGAACAATTCACCTAACCTCTCTGTGACTTAGTTTCCTTATTTGTGAGCTAAGGAGAATATTAGCTCTGAAATGGCCAAGTTTGGAAGATACAATGAGAAAATGGAGGTAAAACACTCAGTGTGTGCTTGCACATTGTAGGTACTGAGTGAATGTTTGCTACTCTTCGTAGGCCTTAGGTTGACTCTGAAGAGCCTTGTACTCAAGCAGAGTGCCCTTTTATGCCTATTAATGTTGCAGGTGCTGTGGAGACAGGGACTGAGGCCTCCTGCTGGTGCCATCATTATGGCAGGTTCTGTCATGTAGACAAGGACCAGGAAGGAGATGATTGGTTGTGCTTCACAGAGGCTGCCCGACAGCGGGCAAGTGTATCCAGCTGGGTTCCTGGTTGAACTGAGGCTGAACACACAGTCACCACAGACTGAACAGCTCTGCGCTTCTTTTGCTGGTCCCTATAAACACCCCTCACGCCGTGATCATTGGCTAGTGATTCCTACGTCTGACAGATGATCTTGGCAATAAAACATTAATAATTCATTTCACTTTTGCAACATGTATGAATAAATCATTAGAAACAAGACCCTGACCATCGAGTGTTGGCTTAATAAGAATCCATAACGCAGTCCCAACAACTTGTTCCTAGATCTCTGAGAGCTTTCTCATAAGAAACTGTCCCCATTTTGCTAACAAATCCTAACAGGATGCCTAGTTGGGAAAGCACTGTTACCACCTTTACTAGAATTGGGGGATTTGCCCTTTGGAAAGCACAGGGACCAGGGCCTCCCTGGGGGTACAAGGAGCTAAGTATCAGCACTATGAAGCTATCACCAGCCACTGCAACTTAAGTTTGATCCCCAGTCAGGGAGCTACCCACATGGCACAGCAGACCTCTCCTATCTCGCCCACTGCTCCCCTCAGCAGTGTACCTCAGTAGATCTGCCTGTTTCTGGTGAATCCTCTCACTGCTGCCCCTCCTCCCCATACCTCTGGCCTACACCCCAACTCTTGTATGCATAAATAAATAAGTCTTTAAAAAAAAAAAAAGAAAAGCACAAGAACCAGAAACCAGTACTTTTGACATTGTTCATGGACTTCACCAGTGAAATATCCTACTACTTCATGGGGGGTGTGGGGGAGGAGTAGGAAGGAGGGAAAGAAAGGTGTCCATGCATTCTTATTCAAGAGAAACTCATCAGCACTCCCAGAAATTCTGAATCATTTGCTTTCCACTTTTTTGGCCTATTACTATGGCTTCTGCATCACAGAGGCCTGCTTTTAATGTTCACTGCCTGCATGCCTTAGTAATCAAATACCTTAAAAAATAAAAAGGTTAAAGCTTTGCCTTCAGAAATGCTGAGTGAAATGATCAGATTATTGGCATGCCGGAGCTTTGTGCTGCTGTGCAGTCAAATCAGATGGAGAATGACTAATTCTTTTCAGTCAAACCATCCAGGCACTAATACTTAGGACACTGAGTTCAGAGAGCCCCAGAATACAGGAGGTTTTGTCTTCAAATAGCTAACCCAAGGGGTACCTTTGTGGCAATGCTTCTCTTGTGAGCTTCAACCTTCAAGTCCTGATAGCAGGGACCACGGAGGGGGTTTTGTGGGGAGATGAGTGAGAGGGGACAGGGGAAGAGAGGCAGCAGAGGGATGCACTTGCTTCCAAGACAGGCTGGAAATGAGTGAGTGCAAAACTGTGATGGCCTCTCAGTTTCTGTCCCAAGCAGTCCTTTTTGGCACACTCCTTCCATTCTGAGGGACATGTGGCAATAGAAACCTCTATCACGATGTTACAAAGAAGACAGCTTCCTAGTAAAAAAAAAAAAATCCCATCTATATCCCACACCATCCCACTTTTTCAAATTACCTTGACTTCTTGACACCTGTTCCTCCATGGCATTTTTAGGAATCTGTCCCCTTCTCTCTCTCTCTCTTTTTTTTTAATTATTTATTTATTTATTTATTTATTTATACAAGCACTGGGTACAGTCAGAAGCGCGGGAGGGTGAGAGAATTCACCAGAGCCAGAGTGGGGAGCAGAGCAGGCAGAAGGACCGAAGTACACTGCTAAGGGGAGCAGCGGGCTGCAGGAGAGGTCTGCGAGCTATGTGGGACCCTCCTCTCGTGGCCGGAGAGCAGCGGGGAATCGAACCAGCGCTGCAGAGGCTGCTTAGGCAGCTTTGCAACCCAGAGCTCAACCGCTGCGCCACCGGGGAGGCCCCTGTCTCCTTCTCTACCTCTGCCTTCTGTAGCCCTTTGTTTTCTCAAGTCTGGCCCTTCTTTCTCCTTTTATCCCCCCACTTTGCTGTTTCAGGTTGCCTCACTTTGTAGTCAGTTCAAAAGTCATTTTCCCGACTCATTGTCCTTTTTGGTATAATCACTGTTCTGCCTCTCTTCCCTTCAGCTCTGTTACAGTCAATCCTCTCAGCTTCTTTTATTATCTGTCACACACCCTCTTTTGGGACTTTTCCCTGACATTTCTTCTCTTTAGAAACCTGAAACCTTCCTCTTTGGCTGGAGTCAAGATTTATTTAATTATTTCCTGAAAGCAAGATACAGAAACACTTCTTAAATTCTACTTTTTCCCCTCCCCCCCCAACTGCATTGAGGAAGTTGATGAACATAATTGTATATATTTAAAGTGTACAACATGGTTTGATGTACAGTTACATTGTGGAATGATTACTAAGATCTAGATAATCAGCACATTCATCACCTCACATGGTTAATTAACTCATTGTGTGTGTGTGTGTGTGTGTGTGTGTGATCTACTCTCAGAAATTTTCAAATATGCAAAACCTTATTATTAACTGTTGTCACCATTGCTTTTTTTTAGATCCTTTGAAATCATAACTTCTGTAAGTGAAAGTTTGTGCCTTTTCATCAATGTCTCCTCATTCCCCTCCTCTCAGCTCCCGGCAGCCACCATTCCATTCTCTGTTTCTATGAAACTGGTTTTTGTTTTTAAATTTTCCACTTGTGGGCCTCCCGGGTGGCTCAGTGGTTGAGCGCTGGGCTGCGAAGCTGCCCGCAGCCTCTGCAGTGCTGGTTCAATCCCTGGCCGCTGGCGAGGGTCCCACATGGTGCGCAGACCTCTCCTGCCGCCCGCTGCTCCCCTCAGCAGTGTATTTCGTCAGTCTGTCTGTTCTGTTTCCTCCTCTGGCTCTGGTGAATTCTCTCACCCTCCCGTGCTTCTGACTGTACCCAGTGCTTGCATAAATAAATAAATTTAAAAAAAAAACTTAAATTATCACATTAAAAAAAAAAAGATTCCACTTGTAAGTAATACCATAGAGTATTTGTCTTTCTCTACCGAGCTTATTTTACTTACCAGAGACGTTCCCTTATCCAACTACATCCAACTGTCTTGACAACACCCAGCGTCCTGGAAGGTTTAGAGATCCAGAATAAGGAATATTCTCTCACAGGGCCTTGATTTCCACCAAAGGAGAATGTGGATGTTATCTGTTTTTCAGGTGTCACACCACCAGACTAATTTAAAACCTAGAATGACATTGTCCCTACTGATCCATGGGAGAATTATATCAATTCATGTTAATATTGGTTGTCCCATACAAATGTCCTCTGGAGGCTGCTGCATTCAGGGTGAAGTTAAAGCAAATAGGTAGAATGGGATCTGGCAGTCATAGGTGTTTGCTGGAGCCATGGGCAGTCACAGACAGAGGGATCAACACCGCAGCTGATAAAGGGCAGGAAAACCAAGTAACATTGGCTGGCAACACCAAAAGTGAGCCGCCCTTTCCCCTCCTCTGAGGATTGTCCCCCCAGTCCAGTCACTTGCTCTCCCTCACTACTGGATCATTATCATAGCTCTGTAGAGTGTGACGAGGAGGGATCCCATTACCTGGAAGAATCAACATCTGTTGAGAGATTTGCCCATGTTCACCTTGCCAATCAAGTGCTAGCGCAATGGACTTCCTAGTTCCTGCTTCTTCTGTTAGGTCTCTCTCTTTTTAAAAAGATTTTGTTTATTTATTTTTGCATAGAAGTGAGGTGCAGGCCAGAGGTGGAGGGGGTAAGAGAATTCACCAGAGACAGAGTGGGGAGCAGAACAGGCAGATCTACTGAAATAAACTGCTGAAGGGACCAAGGGTTAAGACAGGAGAGGTCTGCTGCACCATGTGGGTCAGCTCTCTTGTGGGGGATTGAACTCATGCTGCAGAGGATTGCTTCACAATGCTGTGCTTAACCCCTTGCACCACCAGGAGGCCCAAATTTTTGTCATTTTCTTGTTCCCCTGGCTGTTAGGAATTAAACTATTTTGTTAGGTTGAAATTAGCCAGTTTGAATTTGTATCAGCTCTCAATTGCTCTGACACAAAGAATCCCTTTGTGGGCAGTGAAAACAACTTAGTGGTGTTGTCTGAAGGACAAAACAATATTCCTGAAGCTCTTAACGCCAGGGAATTTCTTGTGACCTCTCCAGCGACCTCCAAATGGTACTTCCAACTGTATTGCACTTCTGAGGTGAGGAAGCATGAAATGAAAGCTTGCCCAAAATATTATAGAGAATACTTCACATGGAAAAGTCATAAAAAGACAGAGACACATAAGTATCTATAAATGAGAGGGGAGAAGGGACTTCTACAATTAGCCAGATGAAAAGGTTTGCTGGTTCTAAGCAGCATGTCTTTAACACTGGTGTGTCTGTATTGCACACAGGAGCCTGTGGCTGTAGCTTCTTGAAGATAAAAATTGCCTGGGGTTCTGCAGTATTGTGTTTTTGAGATTCTCTGATAGAATTGGAACTTTCAGGGAAGTGCAAATTAGGCATAGCGTTTCTAACCTCCATTCCCCATGCCAGGAGAACCCGTTTGAATCATCTCGTTCATTTTTATATTGCACAATACGCTGCACCTAGTTGGGCTTAAGAAATGTTTGTTGAATTATCTAAGCAAAATAATCTAAGAAGATGGTCTTTTATTGTCATAAACACCTTTCGATGACACCTCCAAGAAAGCAAGAATAATATGTATTTAAATTAAAATTTGCTTGTGTGAAGCTGAGGGAAGTGGAAACTGGCCACTGTATTTAGAAATGAGTCCTCTTATTTGAAGCCTTGGTGAAGGTAATAACTTTTTAGCATCATGGCTATGTAGAACTGGTAGAACATGTTGTCCTGTCCTCCAGTTTGTATGCCTTATTTGTAGATGGCAATATAGGAAGGAATGCCATTAACAAGCAAACTTGTAGAAACTTCCCAGGGATAAAGTATCCCTTTCTTCAGCCTGACGGAATTACTGCCCCTGCTTTTTTCTGCATTTTCGCTTCTTTTTTTTTTTTTTTCTTCATTCTTCAATATTTATTTTGACATGATCCTCCTGGCTTCTAGTTTGGGGTACGTAAAAGCATTTATTTGAGCTTACTTAAAATGATTAATTGGACTTGGTGATGATGAGCCCAGAATACAGATTTTTCACTGCAGTTCTGCTTTCTTTTATAGTTCTAAGGGTACTTATTACTGCTGCTGACTAAAACTTGTCCCTTTCATCTTGGAGGGACTTCATAGTTTCTGGTATTCATGTTCACCCACCTTCTCTCTGGGTAACCCATGGGATGCAACAAGGATTTAATGGCAGAGCATTTGATTCTAGTTCTGCTCTGTGAGGGAGAAATTTGATTTCTCACCACCTAAGTTTTCTCACCTGTAAACGTCAATACACAAATCCCTTATGGAATGTGCTCTTAGGAATAAATGAAATATAATCCTAACAAGAAGTTAAACAATACACATAATGGCTTCTTGGAATTTCCTTAGTGATTTCAAAATATTTTCTATACATGTCCCAAGAATTTGATTTAGCCACCCAATAACCTCAAGCAGTAGATGGCACAAAAAGTTCTAGATTCATTTTATGGATCAGGAATAAATAAAGCCCAGGAAGGTGACAGAACTTCTTAATCTGACTGTTGAGACGAGAGCTCTGAAAGTACGTAACTTTATAAAATAGTAAAGTGGTTTGTCTCCAGAATTTAAATGATGTTTAAAATCTTTATCATTTTTGTTATTTATGAATGGGATATTTGCTTGATATTAAAATTTACACATCACAGAAATTCATGATTTAGAAAGTGGAAGTCCCCTTCAGTACTCTCTCTAGAGATCAGAACCACTATTAACAAATAGATGTGCCATGTCACAGACACTTTCCCTGCAAATAGTGAGTGTGTGTACTCATTAACACACACACAGTGATTTTTGTACAGAAATGTGTTCTTAATATTTGCAATAGGTCTCCAGCTTACCTTTTTCACTTGGCAATATATCTTGGATTTTTTCCGTGTCAGTATTAACATATCTAATTCCTTCAGTGACTGTCTAAGTTTTCATTGTATTTCATATTGACTTGTTTTTTCATGGGCTACTTCTAATTTTTCATCATTACAATTAATGCTGCAAGTGTCCTTTAAATATTTGCCAAACATTTTAATGGACTATACTATTTAGAATTAGTAGGTCAAGAAAATGCCCATTACAATTTTTATTAGGGGGCCTCCCTGGTGGTGCAAGGGGTTAAGTCTCAGCACCATGAAGCTATCACCAACCACTGCAACATGAGTTTGATCCCCAGCCAGGGAGCTACCCACATGGCACAGCAGACCTCTCCTTTCTCACCCGCTGCTCCCCTCAGCAGTGTATTTCAGTAGATCCGTATGTTCAGTAGATCCACCCCAGTTCTTGTATGTATAAATCAATAAAAATAAATCTTTAAAAATAATTTTAAAATAAATAAAATAAAAAATTTTATTAGGTATTTCTAAGCTGTTCTCCAATAGGTTGTATCGACCCACAGTCCTCAAACAGTGCAATATGCTTTCTCCTTACGCTTTCCATCAGACTGGGCTTTTAATTCACATACCTTTCAAGGAAGCATTTTTGCTTTACCACAAGACATTTGAAAGGGTGAGAACAACCCCATCTATCAACAGCTGTCAGCAAACCAAAGGCAGAAAGCATAGAGGAGTAAATTAAGGTTGACAGGGAGGTGAACACACATGAAGCTAGAAATTGAGATATTTGCCTTCCATTCCTGTTCATTCATTCAGGTAGCATTTAGGCCTGCTTAGGCCCTGGGAATAGAGTGATAACTAAGACAGAGTTCTTGCCTTCATGAACTTACATTCTTGAGTGGGTGAACCATAAACAAATAAATTAGAATGTAATGTCAGATTGTGTTTAGATCTCTGATGAAAAAAATGGAGAGAAAGGGACAGAGTGGCAGGTCAGAGTGGGGTGAGCGGAGGCTACTTTAAATTGGGTGGAAGTTCTTCTGCTGATGTGATACTGAATAGAAACCAAAATGCAGTGAGGACTGAATCCCATGATGTGGTGCAAAGTTCCACCTACGCAGAGCTGGCAACAGCAAGAGCTGATGCCAGGGGAAAAGGAACGATTTGGTAGGTTCCAGAAACAGCTGCAAAGTGTCACTGACTTTTGATCTGCCAGAAGAGAATAATAGGAGGACTCCTACTTCCTTTTTTTTAAATTTTTATTTTATAAATTTTTTTACATCATCTTTCATTTTTTGTACAATGTAAGCATTTTCATCCTGGTTATCGTCCCTGTAAAATTCCCACCCCCCCTTGTTTTGATCCTACTCCCTTCTCCCCCCCTGTAGTGTGTCTCTGGTTTATAGTTGCTTGTTGATTTTGAATTTTACTTTATTATAATTAGTCTTTTTGCTGACCCCCTTATTTAGGTTTTCTAAATTCCTGCTATGAGTGAGACCATCGGTATTTTTCTTTTTCTTTCTGGCTTATTTCACTGAGCATGATCCCTTCCAGCTCCATCCATGTTGCTGCAAATGACATGAATTTATCTTTTTGATGCTGAGTAATATTCCATTGTGTATATGTACCACATCTTCTTGATCCAGTCATCTATTTTTGGGCATTTGGGTTGTTTCCATAGCTTACCTATTGTAAATAGTGCTGCAATAAACATAGGGGTACAGGTGGAGGACACTTACTTTCTATAGAAGGCCATGTTCAGGTAAATGAACTTAGGAAATGCTATGTCTCTTTAGAGGAACAATGAGTTTAACCACTAAAATCCATCAGTGATGTCTGGCAGATGTGAAGTTTCATACAACCCTGCCCCTTAGCAATAAGACAGTTGGTAATGAAATTTACAAAGGTACAAAACAGACCCAGGGCACCCCCAGACTATAGAAGGCTAGACCAATATACTCTTATGACCAACAGACCTTTCTTCCTGCTGCTTGTGTCTTAGGAACCCATTTCATTGTTAAATGTGGCTTCATACAATTAGAGAGAAGAGATCACAATTAAAAAGGAAGTTTGTTGGAAGGTGCTCACAGAGAAGGTTCCACTCGCCAGGCCTGGTGTCTTAAGGGTGGATCACCACCTAGATCCCCCTTACTTACGGGAACCTGCACAGGCTGAGAGCAGCAGCCAGGAGATTAGCAGGTAGCTGTGTAGGAGAGAAAAGGGGACATGAGGTGAATGAAAAAAGGCATTTTAAAAAGTGAGGATGAAGATAAGAGTTAGAATTTTCTGTAGGCCAGGGCCTCTGCCGGCACTGGACTTCTGACTGGGGCCTGTGGCCTACCCCAGAGTTGAAAGTTCCTTTTAGCAGTGTGAAGACTAAGATAAAAGGAGTTTGCATTCTCTTACTTAGTCCCCTGCTCTTAGACATCCATCTTTTAAGGAAAGGATGAGCTTGATACAAAGCTTATAGAGCTGAAGCATTGCTTACTTATTGGGTGGTTTCTATTTCCTGCACACTAATTCCTCCATGTCTCAACATGTAGTGAATCTATTTTTTTCCTTTGCTTTACTCCAAGAGTCTTATGCAAGAGGACTCAAACAAGAAAAACCTCCTTGTGAACAAAACAGCACCCCTGGAAGACTTTGAAATCTATGCCAAATGTGATATTGAACTTGAAATTCAAACATAGGACTGTTATTATAATCTGCCTCTAAAAGGAACTCCCTAGTCTACCCTCATTTACCTACGTAAAGAAAAAATGTGCTTACTCATAAGTACTTTAACAGATAATTTTTTAAACAACAATTTTTCGAGTGTTATGAATACACAGATTGATGCGGTTTATGAACTGCACTAAATCGTCCCATTTTATCAAAACGAAAACTAATCCACATAAGTGCATTTCTTTAATGCATTACTTCAAATGTAATTTATGATGCTAAAGGAAATGTAAAGAAAATTATTTCTGCTAGTTCATTTACATCATTAAAGTCACTTGCACAGCTGTATGTTATGGTTGGTCTTTTTTATTTCAAACTCTGGGAACTTTTTGGCTTTTAACTAGTGACTCTACTTTTGTCTGAGACTCTAAAATTACAGCATATAATTGATCTGATAGCAGTGATTATGACACATCTGGAAGAAACTATATATTTCAGTTTCTTGCCCTAACTTAAACATAGAATCCCATTTATATATTAAGTGTCCTTTTGCTTAAACACAAAAATACCAACATGTCAGCTTAAGCCAAATAGGAGAGAAACAGGATTATCATGGAACACAGGGGCATACAGATCACCAAGCCTAAGGAATAACCTGGAACCAGGCATTGGAAAGCTGTGCTATCAAAGAAATTTTATCCACTTCTTTTTTTTTTTTAAATAATAAATTTTATTTTTATATTCCCCCATACAATTGCAAACGCCCCATTCTGACCCCAATCCCTCCCCTCTAATCTGAGTTTTTCTCATGTGCTTATTTTATTTTTTTAAAGATTTATTTATTTATTTATTTATACAAGCAGTGGGTACAGTCAGAAGGGCGGGAGGGTGAGAGGATCCACCAGAGCCAGAGCAGTGAACAGAAGGCAGATTGACGAAGCACTGCTGAGGGGAGCAGCGAGCATCAGGAGAGGTCTGGGCGCCATGTGGGACCCTCGCTGGTGGCCGGGATCCAGCCGGCGCTGCAGAGGCTGCGGGCAGCTTCAAAGCCCAGCGCTCAATTGCTGCGCCACCGAGGAGGCCCTGTGCTTATTTTATTTTCATCCCTTCTGTAAACTGCTCCTAACCCCCTCCCCCATTTATATTGTCTAAAATATGGCTGCCAGTAGGTCCTACCTGTAAATATCAAGGTATCAAGGTCTGTCTTTCTCCTATTATAAATTTTTGGGGAAGGGACGCCACTGGCTCAGCCTGCAATCAGATGTCAACCTACGGACCATTCATGTCGAACAGAAGCTGGGATCTAGGGAGTGGATTTTGATTAGCGCAGTCTGAATCAAGTGTTTCAATTTTTTTTTTTTAAAGATTTATTTTATTTATACATGCACTGGGTACAGTCAGAAGCGCGGGAGGGTGAGAGAATTCACCAGAGCCAAAGCGGGGAACAGAACAGGCAGACTGACGAAATACACTGCTGAGGGGAGCAGCAGACGCAGCAGGAGGGGTCTGTCGCGCCACATGGGACCCTCGCTGGCAGCCGGGGATCAAACCGATGCTGCAGAGGATGCAGAGGCTGCAGAGGCTGCGGGCAACTTCGCAGCCCAGCGCTCAACCGCTGCGCCACTAGGGGAGGCCCTCAAGTGCTTCAGTTTTAATCAGGAGTGGCTTCAGGGTGCTAGGAGCCTCACCTATGTAAACATGTGGCTGGAGCATGTATGTGTATGTGTGTGTGTCTGTCTATGAGTGGTGTGAAAGAGATAGGCAAAAAGAAACAGAGAAACAGAATATTTTAGAGAAAGGGGATGTGATATTTAATTACTCTTAAGTCCTAGAGAGAGACTGAGACAAAATTTAATTGAGAAGGATGTGCAGGTGGAAGCAGTTGCCAGAAAAGAGGGCATCTTAAAAAAAAAAAAAAGAAAAAGAAAAGAGGGCATCTTTGACTTGTAGGTACCCATTTGAATCCCAAAACATGAGGCAATACACACTGTATGACCTGAAAGTGTAGAGGTGGAAGCTTGGAGAATGACAGAGGAGCCCTGGAGAAATACCTGGAATTGTATGGGGGCTTCATCCAGTTTTCTAAAGGACAAATTCCATTTCAGTGAAATGCAAAGACTCTCCAGATTTTTCAGATTTTTAGTTATAAGGGGCTTTTGTTTAAAAAATTTAAACACTAAATTAATGAGTAAAACAAGCACCACTTGTCAGAAGGAGTCATTGGTTATCCTTGCAAATCTCTTAGATAATAAGGATTTTCATTATTATGCTGTATATTTTAAGACGGATTTAATTTCTATCACAGAAATCAGAAATGGGCTTCAAAATTTATTTTTGACCTATGGTCTAGGGGAAAAAAGATAAGAACATCAACGAAGATTATTTTCATTACCAAACATTGCCAAAGAACAACTCACTGTTGAGAACTGAGGGATTGGATAAATTTATATAAAAAAAGTTCTGATTGCTGTTTCTTCAAAAAGAAATTCCAGTGAACATTTAAATGGGTCACAGATGTGAGCACCAAGACTTTGGATTGCTCGGTCAACAGTTTATAAAATTTTCTATATTTCTGTGTTTTCTTTCATGAAAACCAGTAACTGGTTGAAGCATCTAGGGGTCTCCATGCCAATAATCTCTGAGCAGAAGACAGTGAGTGTTCAAAACAAGGGGTGCAATCCTTAATCAGTGTCCAAACCCCTGGCATGGAGTTCATTCCTTTGGTTATATCTTTGTGTTAATAAGACATCTGCTTTGCTTTTAAAAGTGTACTCAACTAACTCCTCTATCGAAGTCTGAGGATACATTTTTTTTTCACTGTCATTGAATAAATTGTTAAGTAAATTTTTCCCATAAAATAGAACTTTGGTTCTAAACATTCTCACAAGTCTGCAGTTAGTCTTAGGAGACATTTCCTTGCAATTTCCTATACATTTTGTCCTCATGTATAGGAGTTCATCCTTGATGTGAGTAGGTGGTATTCTCTGACACCTTTGGATCATCTGCTCTCAGAGTTGGTTAGGAGCTCTTCTGTTTTTTGTTTGTTGTTCCAGAAGCCTCCCAGATAGGGTATTTTATTTTTTAATAAATTTTTTTGAAAGATTTATTTATTTATGCATACAAGAGCTAGGGTATAGGCCAGATATGCAGGGGTTAAGAGGATTCACCAGAGACATAATGGGGAACAGAACAGGCAGACTGACTGAAATACACTGCTGAGGGGAGCAGCGGGCGAGACAGGAGAGTTCTGTTTCACTATGTGGGTTTCTCTCTGGCTGGCCAGAGATTGAACTCGTGCTGCAGAGGCTGCGTTTTGCTTCATAGTGCAGTGCTTAACCTCTTGTGCCAACAGGGAGGACCTGTATAGGGTATTTTAAAAGAACTCCTTAAGCTACTTCTTGTATGCTTTGTAATAAATCCTTGGGAGATGATGTTTAATTCTAGGATCAGCATATACTTGAGGATTGTCACTTTATCTTAGTCAGTTCCTCTTGCCTGTAAAATTGAGCTAAATATATTCACCCCTTTTTACATGTGCTTATAGTTTCTTCGTTAACATGAATGCTAATAATCGAAAACGCTCACACAGTCCTTACATGTTCTAAGAGCTCATCAAAGGACTCCACAGATATTCACTTATTTAACTCATATATATTATCATTATTCTCATTCTAGGCAGAAATGTTAAATAACTTACTTAAGGTCACAGTAATACTGAGATTTAAATGCAAACAGTTTGGTTTTAGAATGTACTCCTCACCCATACTCCTCATGGAGTATGTCATCATTTATGTATTCATTTGTTTGTTTATTTTTTTCTTAAGATTTATTTATTCATGCATAGAAGAACCGGGGTACAGGCCAGATGTGCAGGAGGTACATGTAACTTGTGTCTCCAGGAGTTGACCTGATGTTCAATTAGGCCCCAATACATGCTAGATCTGTGTCTTACAGAGTTCTGGTGTTCACACTGTATCATACAAGTAGAGACCATAGAAGCATCCAGTTCAGTCATTCAGTAAGGTGTTTCGCAAGCAGATGTGATTCGTATTGAATTATGTATATTGTAAGGATTTCATTTCTGAATCGTATGATTTTTCTTTCAGTTCTGTGTAATATTGTTTTCACCCAAGTTTTGTGCAAATAAGAACATAAGCTTCTACCCTGAGGCTGAAAACGTATCCCCTTTGATTTTGCTGTGGCCCACAAAAGAAGTGGTATGTAAAGGAAAGTGAAGTTTGATTACAATCTATACAAACTCTCCCTGACCTCACTACCTTCCCCTCCTATTTCAGTATCTTATTACCACTGTTAGTATTTCAGCACTTCTTTTCAGTGGCAAATAGCTGATATGAATTGTGTGTGTTTATATGCATATGATAAAGACATTGCTAATGGACCGTATTTGTCTGTTTTGTAATGAGAAAATCCTGTCTAAGATTGTCATTTCATGCACACTCTTTTGACTCCATTAGTTGACGTTACCTTGGTTTTTTCCTAGACAGGGAAGGATCCCACTTCTCCTTGTTGACCCCTAACCAGCTCAGAATCTCCAGGGAAGCACATCTGCTGACTGTGTGCAATCAGCCTAGGGGAATTTTCTATCTTTCTTTAAATAATTAAAGTGCTGTGTTCATGCATAGTGAGGTTTTTTTTTCTTTTAATAAGTGGTAAAATGTTTTTCTTTCAATGATGGAATTATTACTTTTTTTCTTAAAAATATGAACTTTAAATTTGTAATATGAACCTGCCTTATTTATTTTATTTGCTAACAAGATTTACTTAACCCTTCTGTGCATCAGTTTCCTCACGTATAAAATGAGATAATTAGAAAGCGTAGAAATGACTGTTAATTTTGAGACTTTAAAAAATTTGTTTAAAAAATTTGTTTGAGTTTTTTAAAGCAGGCCTCATATAAGTTATTATGGTTGATTGAAAATGAAATGTTATTCTTTCTTAGGACACAGGACACAGTATATGTGTTTAAAAAAAAAGAAAAATAGAATATAACAGTTTTGACCTTTGGAACATTTAGGTTTCCTTTTCAGATCATGTTTAGACCTTGAATATTTAATAAATATGAGCAATTTTGTATGGTCATAAAATAAATTGTGATCATATATTGCTTAATTGTTTTGATGCTTGACAATCATATATTTAGCAAATTGTAGAAAGGATTTCCAAGTAAAAAAATAAGAAATGGTGATTATAAGGCATCACATAAATTAAGTAATAAATTAATCCAATTTTATTTTATGATAAGGTTGCTAGGTAAGCAGATAAGGAAAATGCTATACAGAGTATGTGAGTAAATGTCAGGAGTAAGGTCGATGTTAGGTGACACTGAACTTTGATAATTGGACATAGATTTTGACAATCAAGAAGCACTTTGGTCAGGGGGATAGAACAGTCAGGAAAGTATAGCTAATAATTTAGGGAGGAGGTTCCAGATTCAAACAACTGTCAACAGAATAGGATGATAGGTTAAAACAAGGGAGAATGGCATTTTATAAGAATAGCTATGATTGTTAGATTTATGTAGATCCACACATCATAAGCACACAACCACAAGAATGAAGCAGACTGTCTTAAAAAAAAACAAAACAAACAACAAAAAAAAAAAACAGTGCCTGTTTCGGAGTGGAGAGGGTTGGGGAGAAAGACTATAGATCTTTACGGACTAGAGGTGCTGTGGTACAGAGGACATCTGCTGTCCCAAAGGGGAATGCGATCATGGAGATATTAATCAAACCTGAAGAAACTGGAATTAGAAAAGAAATTGTGCTGCTTTCTCTGCACACAAGTCAGTCCTGTGTGCATTGTAAGGCCATTTCTGAACATCACCTTTTGAGAGGAATATTGTCAATGTAGACAAGACTTACGGGGGTGAAAGGGATGGCACCTGGGGTTTAGAAGGATGCAGAGCAGATGAAGAAACTGGGGAAGTATCACTCGAGAAGAAATGGGGACAGTAACAGTGATCTTAAAATCTTGTAAGAATTGTTACCTGGAAAAGGAATTCCATTTCACGGATTCAGAAATTAAAACTATCATCAAGGGGTAGAAATTACAGAAAGTGTATTTTAATGCATAATCAGAAATTATTTCCCTCAAAATCAGAGCCGTTGTCCCATGAATCTAGTTGCCTAGTGCAGTGGGGTGAGCTCCCCTCTTTCAGGAGTGAGGTCAATGTTAGGTGATACTGAACCGTGGTTGCTTAGGGGTTCTTTCACAGTGGAAGAGGATAGACAGACTTAGAATTCTTGCAAGCCTCACAATCTATGATACTGCAAAAAATGTTTAATCAAAAATATTTCTTTAGATATATGGGAAGATGACTTGATTGCACTTGAACTGGGTACAAACATTAAATACTTTCATTGCCATGGGTGTGTATCATCTGCATAAAGCAAAAACAATCTTGCCAAAAGCCCTGTGCAGTTTATTAGCTCCATCTGGGTTAATGAGAATTGCCAAACAAACCAGAGGATTCATCAGAAAACCTGGTATGGTAAAAAGAACTGTAATTTGAAGGTTAGAGAAATGCCACCCCTGTTCATTCATCTTCTGGGTTGCTGCTGGCTCCTACCTATTGACCCAGCAGTCAAATTCTGCTCTATTAGTATTAAAGGATCCTCTTCTACTTCAGTAGATAACTACATTTATCCTTAGATCTCTATTTATTGACTCTCTTGAACATTCACTCATTAATAAATATTGACTAAGTGCCTGCTTTCTGTTAGATACTATGCTAAGAACTGGGAATACAAATGTAAATTCATGTATACCATTTTAGTGTTCGAGAGTCACAAAGTCTAGTAGAGAAAACGGCCATGAAAATTAAAAAATATTTGTAGCGTTGCTAGCTATAATAGAGACAGCTGACTGGATGGGTTTCAGCGTGTTGCTTCTGCTGCCAGGCCTTTTTCATTTAGTTTCATCTGTATAGCTACATGCTAAATTTATCTTAAAACATCATTATCCTTCTGGGATTACTTAGAAAACAACAGCTAGTTTCTGCCTCTCAAGTAACTAGTTTCTTCATATTTTTCCAACCCTTTTCAGACACTTGAGTCTGATTCTGACCATCTTCCGCCTGGGGAGCAGGACCAGCAAATGCAATGAGTCATGTTCTGTGCCCAACACTGTCAGTCATGTATCCCCTGGAGGATGATGCTTATTATTATTATCTCCATGCTACAGACAAGGTGACTGAGGTACAGGTGGGCTAAATTGGTTAAATAAAAAGTAGTCTGGGCCTCCCTGGTGGCGCAAGGGGTTGAGCACAGCACTATGAGGCTGTCTGCAGCCTCTGAAGCATGAGTTCGATCCCCTAGCCAGAGCTGCCCACATAGTGCAGCAGACCTCTCCTGCCTCGCCTGCTGCTCCCCTCAGCAGTGTATTTCAGTCAGTCTGCCTGCTCTATTCCCTACTCTGTCTCTGGTAAATCCTCTCACACCCCACACCTCTGGCCTATACCCCAGTTCTTTTTTTTTTTTTTTAATAGAGGCATGTTTTTATTTATTTATTTATTTGTTTGTTTGTTTATTTATACAAGCACTGGGTACAGTCAGAAGTGCGGGAGGGTGAGAGAATTCACCAGAGCCAGAGCCGGGGAGCAGCCGGGGATCGAACTGGCGCCGCAGAGGCCGCGGGCAGCTTCGCAACCCAGCGCTCAACCGCTGCGCCACCGGGAGACCCTATACCCCAGTTCTTGTATACATAAATAAATAAATCTTAAAAAAAAGAAAAGTAGTCAAGGGTACTCAAAAGCAAGTAGCAAAACCTAGATTTGAGGGCCTCCCTGCTCGCGCAGCGGGTTAAGCACTGCACTATGAAGCAATCCGCAGCCTGTGCAGCACAAGTTCGATCCCCAGATGGCCAGGGAGCAACCCACATGGCCCAGCAGACCTCTCCTGTCTCGCCCGTTGCTCCCCTCAGCAGTGTATTTCAGTCAATATGCCTGTTCTGTTCCCCACTCTGTCTCTGGTGAATCCTCTCAACCCCCACATCTCTGGCCTGTACCCCAGTTCTTGTATGCATAAATAAATAAATCTCTAGAAAAAAAAACAACAAAAACAAAAACAAAAAATCCTACATTTGAACCCAGCAATGTGACCCTAGAATGCAAGTGGTTAAGACATTGTAAACAGAGCATCTTGGTCTGACCAGTGCTGTTCCCAAATATCAGATCACAGAAGCCTTTTAGGAGCAATATTAAGACCTGATGTTGATTGCCCTGTGCTAATACTGTCTCTCTCTCAGGCCTCCCCAAGCTGAGGAGGGAGATTTCCTTATCTCTTTGACAGATGAGGACACATAGGTTCTAGAATTCACTTACCCAAGTTTACCACTAGTAAATCCTTTAGTACATGTACACCATTTGGTTACTCAGTCGTTATACATACAAACACATTTGCTTGAGGAAAATACAATGGGCTATGTTGAAAGAGGAAGTATTTAATGCTTTTCCTAGAGCAGTTGGGGAGCTATAGAAAGATGGGCTTTCTGCCACTTGTGTATTGCGATGCCTTTACTTCCACAGTTTGATGGAGAGTGTATTCCAGACTTGTTTATTTGCCCTTCATTGAACATAGGATGTTTGATGTGTCTCCTATCCTGGACTGTAAATAGGTGGTCTCTAATTCAAACACAGATTCCTTTAAACTTTGAACAGTCTTTTCAGCATCTAAATTTATGTGATTTGTATGTTTCTTCTTCACTGATTAACAACTTATAAGTTGTTTATTGTTGTTTACACATAGTAACTTACTAATCTCATTTGATTACTAGGACAGTAAAAATAACCTTTTAAACAGAGGACTCTTTCAATCTATGATGTAATGTGGTTTAAGGGTGTTTAACCCAAATGTGGAAAGAGAGGGACTCGAAGAGGCATCTCAGACTCTTCTGTTCTAGACTACAGTTAATCATCCCAAATCAAAAGCGGAGTTCTTGGCTTCCCAGGTACCTGTGGCAGCACAGTGTACCTTCCTTAGATGAAATATGCACTGAGCGGTACCCCAGTTTGCTGTCATTAGCACCACGCTGTGGTGCCTAACCTCAAAGAGTTGGTTTATTTATAAGTTACATGCTTGGCCAATGGGTCAAGGGACCTATGAGTGTCCTTCCTTCCTAATAATTCAATTCCTGCATTTCCTTCATGACCCGTCTCCCCCAAGCCCCATCTTCTCCATCTGGCAACCTGCAAACATTTTTCTCTGAGTTCCTTTATCATTCGCCCAGTCTATTCATCTGCTACCTGTCATTTGTTACCTTGCCTTCCTTATTTTTGAGTTTGCCCTTTTGCCTTATTACTTTTTCTTTTAAAGATTTATTTATTTTTATTTATACAAGCACTGGGTACAGTCAGAAGCGCGGGAGGGTGAGAGAATTCACCAGAGCCGGAGCGGGAAACAGAACAGGCAGACTGAACAGTCTAGAACAGTGTATACAATACAATGCTGAGGGGAGCAGCGGGCGGCAGGAGAGGTCTGTGCGCCATGTGGGACCCTCACCTGGCGGCCGGGGGATCGAACCGGCACTGCAGAGGCTGCGGGCAGCTTCACAACCCAGCACTCAACTGCTGCGCCACCAGGGAGGCCCCCTTTAGCCTTATTAAGAGGAAAACATTCTGAGGGCAGAAAATGTTTCCTTTTTTAATTAATTTATTTATATGTATTTTACATCATTGTTCATTTTTAAACAATGTTTGCTTCCCCCTACCCCTTCAGGTATAGTCCCCACAGAATTCATCCATGCACCATCACCACAGTCCCCTGTGCTTTGCCCTCCCACATTCCGATCCCTCTCCCTCCCCCTTCCCTGCTGGGTGTCTCTGGTTTATAATTGTCTGTTTGTTTTTGTTGTTGTTGTTGTTGTTGTTGTGTTTTGTATTGTTATTATTTTTCCCCTGATGTTTGATTCCCCTATATTCCTGCTATAAGTAAAACCATCCAGTATTTTTCTTTTTCCTTCTGACTTATTTCACTGAGCATAATTCCTTCTAGCTCCATCCATTTTGCTGTTTATGGCATTAGTTTAACTTTTTTGATTGCTGAATAGTACTCCCTTGTGTATATATGCCACATCTTTTATCTGTTCAGTCATCTATTCAGAAAATGTTTCTTAAGCCATCTTATTTTTTCCAACACTTATTATAAAGATGAATAAATATGTTTATGACTATGGGGAAAAAAACGAGGAAAAAAGAACATTAGCCTTTTGTATGGGTGAGCTTAGATAGGGAGAGGGTGTGTTTACCATGACCACAAAGACTGGACCCAGGAGCATCCCCTCCCACCCACCTCAGGAAAGCATGATGTCTGGGTGGCCCGGGAGCCCTTAGCACAGGCAGTCCTCACATTTAAAGGTGGTGCTTGCTTTCCCAGGATAAAGTGATAGAAATTGAGTTTAACTAAGTTTCAACAGAAACAATGTCTTAAACGAGAACTGTGTTCCCACCCAAAGGGTGGGGATGCTCAGTATTTCTCTAAAGGGAATTTTTACCAATACCCTGTTTTATCAACTTTAAATATGTATGACATAAAGCAAGGGTATGTATTTAAAGTGTGCATGTTTATGTATATGTGTGTAGTATTATGCAGGGTAAGTAATTACTTACTTTTTGTTACTAATTACTTACCTTATGTTTTAAGGTTTAATTTTGTTTATTTGCACATACAGATGTAGAGAGGTATATGGAGTGGAGGAAAGGACTGAGGGGTGTTGTAAGAAACAACTTGAAGAAACTGAGATAACCTCTAGCACCCTTGGCAGGGGCCGGTGAGGCTTTTGGCAAGGGGAAGCTCACAGTTTGGAAGGATCTAGTCGGATGTTCTTTCAAACATTAACAATAGTCAGAAGTGTGCAGTGGAGAAATAGTTTTAGGGAGAATTTTCTGGGTTTTTTTTTAAGGACATGTTCATGGCAAAAAGTTAAGACAACAATATAAAGTGTTGTAAGGTTTCTTACTAGAAAGATGTAAGGAACAATTTAAAAATCACTTGGATCATGCTGATTGGGATAATATTACCTGAATATTAATTGGGATAATATTACCTGAATATTAATAATATTACCTGAATAGAATATAGGGACATGTGTTTGGGGCTCTTTCTGTGTGCACATATTTGCACACAAACACATACTTTATTTATTCTTTTTAATCAGAATGGAGCCATTACTATTCATAATCGGTGTTTTAAAATTTTTAAAAACTCCCCAACCTAGATGAACACCCTTTGTACTAATATTATTGTTTTCAGCGGTCACTATTGTTTTCAATAATATTATTTTATATTAGTATTATTTTAAATATCATTTTCAATTATTTCAATGTTGATTCACCAGTATATCTCTAATAATCTCAAAAGTTTTGTTTATATTAGAAGCCATATGATAGTTGTGCTGCCATAGCTATTCTTAACATTTCTATCCTTTTGGTGACCTTGGAGAGGCTGATCATTCTACTTCTCATGGAAGCCACTAGGCACTATGGCCTTACAGGGTCTTTGTACACCCTGCACTATTATTTATGCCTCTGTCTCCTTTGTCTCACTATTCATAGTGATTAGCACAGTGTCTGACACTTAACACATGTTCACTGTATAGATAAATGCTGAGTATCTGAAAATATTGTGGGTGCCCATCTCCAGTACCAATTTCTGCTGAAATCATACCCCCATCCCAATCCCAACTCACAAGTTCTCTTTCTCTCTCTTTCTCTCTCTCTCTCTCTCTCTCTCTCTCTCTTTCTCTCTCTCACACACACACACACACACACACACAAACACACTAGTGTTTGCCTTTCTTCTCAGTTACTTAAACTGTACATAGGCCATGACCAAAGGAAACTATGAGACAAACCCAGAATCATCAACTGTGGGAGCCAGCAGGAACCTTACTGGCCTACCAGGAACCCACCCCCACCAGGGAAGTGACCAGGTTTTCCGAGGGTCTTAAACCAGGACTTTAGCTGCTGGACCTCAAGCTTAGCCTCTTTTTACCATAACAGTGGCAATAAGTGAGTTTCATCTCAGGATAAATTCCAATTGATTTCTCAAGGCTGCTTGGAGCCCTGTTCTGTGAAGATTTTCAGCCATAATCTGGACTCAGAAGCAATAGTGTGGGGGATTAATGATGACAACCATGGCCTAGGATAAAAGTAGTGGTCTAGCTGGCAGGACTCGTACATTACCTGAGCTACTCTGTACCTTCAGTAGTCCAGGTTCAACTCTCTCTAAATCAGGTCCTCTGACTCCTAATACTTCCTGTTCCCTTCCTCTGAGCTCGGAATGGTATTTAATGCTCTCTGCATGTTCACAATCTTGTCTCCTACTCAGGTCAGCTTCCCTGTGCAGCTTCCCATGCCCTGTCCAAACCTCTCTCTTCTCCCACCCGCCGCCACCCCCCACCCGCCCCCAGCAAAGATGCTCCTTTTACCTTTCCCAGGACCTTGATAGGTGCTAATGACAGTTCATGTGATCAAATACTATATAAGCTTACAGTTTAATGTGCCAGCATTTCCAGGTGAGGTGAGGTGCAGTGCAGACCTTTCTAATCCAAAGGAGTGACTACAGCAGGGGGAATTTCGGATCTTTGCAGATCCATCCATTTTTGAGGTTATGTCAGATGAATAACTGCTACAAACCAGGGCATACAGCTACCCTCACACCTTTTCTTAGATGTTGGAGAGAGCCGCCCTTGATGTAATAGTTACTGAGGTATCTTTGGTCCATATATATGATGCTTAAAGAGGAATCTGAAGGTGGAGATGGTGTTTTCTTCCTTATGCAGTTATGGTTTCCAGCTGTTACCCAGAGTTAAACTCTAGAATTAGGGCTAGGCTGTGGTTCTTGCTAGTATGGCTCTGCTTTAAATTTTATCTCACAACCCCTTGGCACCAAGATTTTCAATTTTCCAAAGCTGGCCACAAATTTGAACCAAGTGTCTAAAACCAGTTGTTAGAGTCAAAAGATCCGACTGTAATAACAATAGTGTGAAATGAATCATTTGTGGAATGCTTAACTGCTCATCATCTATTCAAAGTGTCAGCGTTTTCTTGGCTTATGCGGTAAAAATAAATCAGGTTTACAAAAGGTATATACTTTCATTCCTTTCGCATATGTGACAGTATGTTTTCTGAATTATTGGACTTCTAAAACACTG
This sequence comes from Talpa europaea, assembly GCF_964194135.1. NCBI lineage: Eukaryota > Metazoa > Chordata > Mammalia > Eulipotyphla > Talpidae > Talpa > Talpa europaea. Next base: position 42,019,437 of record NC_140076.1, read on the forward strand.
GGTAAACTAGCATGAATTTGAATGCAAACCACATCTAGAAGTGTAAGTTACTGAACAAATTCTCTAATACCATAAGAGCATTTTCACTTACCTATCCCACTAATGTTTAACTTATGCATCGTAATGCTTCAAACCAGGAATAGCTATATACTTTAAAATTAATCGTTAAAAAAATTCTTTTCAAATAAGAAGAGTGCTTCCCTAGGATAAAGTTCACAGCCTGATCTTTATGTAGAGTTATAATTTTCTATTTTAGTAAATCAGACAGCCCTGTGGCTTACTAGGTTAGCATTATTGCTTGTGCCCTGCCACTTTTTCCTGGACTAAAAACAAAGAATCACAGAGTGGACATATTTAAAATATATCCTCCTGTTGATGAAATGAGTAGTCCATGTGCCAGCATCAGACACTCCTGAGTGAGTGATCGCTTTTATTCTTACAGATGTTTATTTATGTGCCATTCACATACCATTTTTTTAAAATTGCATGTGTGAATTTTTAAACAGATGAAAATATGCCTACAAGTCTAGCTAGATGGAGTAACAAAGTCCTGAAGAACAGGTTTCCTGCAACTTGAAGTCTCAATTTTCTGCACATCCCGTGACCACAACCCCAAGAAGGTGACCTGTCTGTCACAGATTCTAGCGAAGCGGCCTGCTTCCAGCGGGACGGTGTTCTCCTTATCTCCTTTCCTGTAATGTGGGGATGAGGCACTAGCCTTATCAAACTAAAAGTCTGAGATATTTTGGAAACTTCTAAGTTAGCAGCAAGACTGTAGGAGATTATAACATATATGTATTATATTATAACATAATATCTACTAGGGACTTTGAAAGATCCTTTATTTCACTTGTCACAAATATTTTCATCGGTGCTTATATCTTCCCAAGTGTTAGGCATTCCTTAATTTGATGTTTCTGATTACCTTAAATTATAGTCATTAAATATCATTTTAGTTCTGTAGTTGAATATTCTAGTACATGATTCACTGTACTTTAAAAATGAACATTTGTGTTTTGAGTATAGCGCTGGAGCTGGTTTATCTAATTACTGGAGAAAAGCTCAGTTATAGTCTAATTGGACTATTAGTGAGCTCTTGAGCAGGTACTGAAAGAATACAGAACATGATTAATACAAAAATAATCACTTCTCATCAACATAACTGACCTGTCACTCGACAATAGAAAGAACTAAAAATGTTATCTGAACAATCATAATGAAGACATTCACTCATAGTAACTGGCACATGGAAAGTGGTTGCTTAGTAAATATTTATTAATGGAAGACATAAGGCTTCGTTTCCCGCTTAATGCTGATGACTCCCAAGTCAGTGTTTCCATGTGGAGTGCTCAGAGTTCTCATCCTCACTTCTGGCTGCTGTCGACACAGCTCTGCCTGGAGGAGCCAAGGAGGCTCTAAGGCCATGACACCTAAGCCTGAAACACAGTCTCCTCCTTCTAAACCTTCCCCTTTACCTCCCACTCTGGTGATCAAAACCACACGCTACCAGTCACCCTGGATTCCTTCCTCTCCCTTCCAGATCCACGTCTTCCTTTGGTCTTATAGTCTCTCCTCCTTGCTACCCCTTAATCCATCTACTTTTCTCCACCTCCACCTCCACTGCCTATTCAAATCCTTATCATTTCAGCTGAATTTTTACCAGTGCTGAGGCAAGTCTCCATGTCCCGACCCCTGGTATTCTCACTTTGCTGTACTAACGCCATCAGTTTCCCATTTGGTAGGTCTGGGTGGGACCCAGATATCTGAATTTTAAGCAGGGACCCCGAGAGGTTCTTATCTAGGTAGAAGCCAACTTCAAACTTCCCATAACAGAGGTATCCAGAGCACTCAAAGCTTCGCTCTAGAAGGCATGTCCATGCCCCTGATTAAAAAATCTTCAAAGCACTTAGCATTTCTATAGCAGTCATTTTTTCAAAGTATGGTCAGTGGGGTTTCCAAAGGTTCCTCAGAGGTGCCTGTTGGGGGGACATGGGGGAGGTGGAGGTTATAGTTTGAAGATGAGAGTGAATTCTGCTATGAGGGGCTTTAACTAACTCCCCTTACCCCCTCCCCACTCCCTGACTCTTCGGTCAGAGCAGCTCTAATTTTGAAGTTTAACAAGAGATTTCCTTTGGGGAAGTGTTCCTTTACTTAAAAAAAAAAAAAAAAAAAAAGATTTTTTTAAAAAAAAAAAACACTGATCTTTAGAAATGGATTTCAAACTTAAAAAAAAAAAAAAAAAAAAAAAATTGGAGGGCCTCCCCGGTGGCGCAGCGGTTGAGTGCTGGGTTGCGAAGCTGCCCGCGGCCTCTGCGGTGCCGGTTCGATCCCCGGCTGCTCCCCGGCCACCGGAGGAGGGTCCCACATGGCGCGCAGACCTCTCCTGCTGCCCGCTGCTCCCCTCAGCAGTGTACTTCGGTCCTTCTGCCTGCTCTGCTCCCCGCTCTGGCTCTGGTGAATTCTCTCACCCTCCCGCGCTTCTTACTGTACCCAGTGCATGTATAAACAAAACCAGCAAACAAATAAATAAAAAAAAGCATGCCTCTATAAAAAAAAAAATTATAAAAAAAAAAAAAATTGGAACCCACAGTAATAAAGAATGTATTCTCTATCATAGCCCAGTTCACATCATTTTTTTGTCCTAATTGAAACAAGTTTTAGGAAGCCCATCCATACTATGTTTGATGCATTCTGATGTTTTCTGCTCTGTTCTAATTCATTTTAAGAAAATTGCTAGTTGCGAGGCAGACCTCTCCTATCCCCGCTGCTCCCCTCAGCAGTGTATTTCATCAGTCTGCCTGTTCTGTTCCCCACTCTGTCTCTGGTGAATCCTCTCACTCTCCCGCACATCTGGCCTGTACCCTGGTTCTTATATAAATCTTAAAAAAAAGAAAAAGAAAAAAGAAAATTGCTAGTTGCAACCCACTAAATCAATTTTCCACCTACTAATAAGTTGTAACAGAGTCTGATAAACCTCTGATCTAGCCTTTGTCAATGGGGTTCCCTTGTGAACCAGGAAACAGAAATGTTTTCTTAATCCTCCCAAGGATGGTGTGTGACTCATAGCATTCTAGATGTTTGGGAGAGAAGTTAATTCCTTATAGACAATGGATACCTGAGGGCATGCAAGCTTAATTCTCTCAATAAACTCCTGGTTGAAAAGTTTATGGGATCTGATGTGTATCATAAAGTCATACTCCTGCATATTAACCACAGGGTTCCTCCCTGGCTGACCTGTGTTCATCTCCTGGACTATCTTACCTTCTCAGTGACCTGGCTCGGTTAAAACCATCCTGAACTATCTGGAGTACCCCTAATGCAGCATGCAGTTTCTCAGCTGCACAGCCATCTTTGACCTCAACTCGCAGCTCAGCTGAGTGTCCTTTCACCCAAGACCTTCCTTGATAGTAGTGAGAACTATCGCACCCAGGTTCCATACCTGTCGATGCCCGAAGAGCAGGACGGTCCACTGTTTACGTCAGCATATGCTGCAGCTAGCAAGCTGCCAGGCCTCCTGTGAGCTCTTAATGACCTTCAGTTACGTTCATGGACTTTGTGCCTCTGCTACTGGGTATGTAGCTTGACACTTAGCTATAAGGACACAGGCAGGTATATGAGGCATGACCTGCATGTTTAGGGAGGTTTTAACAGGCCTGCAGGATAGGACATAGGTACGAAAAACTAGCTCTAGTAGATCACAATACTCAGTTCATATGGGTTCAAATTATGACTCTTCTAGTTGTGGGTTTCTGGACCGAAGACAGACTCTTACTTGAGCCATTCTAGGCTTCAAATCTGTCATATGAGAAACTGAGGGTAATAAGTGCAGCACCTCATAGGGCTGTGAGTTTTAAATAAGAGGTACACATAAAGCCCTGTACACACTGCTTTGCCCAGAGCTCTCAGGAAATGTCAGAGTGGAATTAAGCAGGTGACATGGCCCTTGCCACGTGGATGCTGTAGGTGGAAAGTGTCACTGCTGTTAGAGGAGGGAATGGTCACTGTGGGTTGGACAGACATTGGAGGCAAACTAGGAGCTAAGCTTAGAAAGAAAAGTAGACCTTAGACTAGGAGGTGGGAAGGCATTCCTGGCAGGGTGAGCCAGCGTGCCAACAAAGGCCAGACAAAGGACGGTGTGTGCCTCGCCTGCAGGCTAGTTTTGCTGCTAATGTTTGTGCATGTATTTATGCTTCTAAATAACATTTTCCAAATGGATGCTAAAGGTATTAATCTCTGGAGATGCTTATTTTCCCGTTTTAAGGCACCCTACCCCCTTTCTTCCGCGACTTTTCACTGACTGTATACTGAGCCTACAATTTTGCTGACAGGGTCAGCTTGAGTAAATCATTTTGGGTCATCCTAGAGATATGATTTACAAAGTTGGTCATGTATCATAATCACCCAGGGAACTTTTTAATCCTACAGAGTTCCAGGTCCCACCCTAAGGAATCTATTTGGGTTGATGATCAAGCAGGCTTGGTAATTGCTAGCTCCTAGAATTCATCTTCATCAGTTTTTAGTCTTACTGCTTTATAATCATGTCTGGGCAACAGGAAGTCAAATTTGTTTGAATTTTAGAGAGAGTTGAAACTCAGCGTTTCATAAAATTTAGCAATTTTCTACTTGGAAAAGACTTCGGAAGTCACTTAACCCTATCTCTTATTTAGGAAAAATAAAACTCTCGTCTCTTTATATATCTCAGGATGATCCAGGCAAAGAAATACCCTGCTCCAGGGAGACTCTCTGCCCGTGAATGACAGGTTCCTCTTCCTAATAGCTTTTTCTTTATTTAAAAAGAATTCATCTCCAAATTCAGCCTCTTGTTCCTTTTCTGTTTGTTCCAAGGTAACCTTCTGGAATGGCCCAGGATAATTCAGTGCATCCTTTTCAGGTTTCTGGAGCAGCACATCATGCCTTTCCTTAACCTTTTCTTCTCGAAGGGGAACATGCCTGCTTTCTTCCACTGGGTCCCAGAAAGACCCCCTTGAGTCCACTCCTATATGTTAATCCCTGAAGAAAACATAAGTGATGCAGGCTTGATCAATGTCATGAATTGAGCATTGAGTGTAACTATGTAAAAAACATTTGCCTTAGTTTTTCCTTCTATAATTTATTAGAAATTGATAGGGGGCTGACTAATACATCTTTCCCAGGATCCATTGTCCACCCTTCTTTTAAGAATTGGGACAGTTGCCTATTTCTGTTTCTGACATCTCCCATATTCTCCAAGAATTCTCTTTGATTACAGGTTCCTAAGGTCAAAGCCATTCGTGACACTTTCTTCTCCTTTAAATGTTTTGGGGAGGACCTCATTATCTAGCGGCTGATATACAGTATAATTTCTACCCTTCCACTCCCAACGAATGAACTGTTAGATAAGCTGCATCCAGTCTGAGATGTGTTTGGAGGGAGAGCATGGCCAGGGATGGAGGAGTCCCAGAGGGGCGGGTTTCACCATCACTGCTGGGTGTGATCACCTCAGACAACGTGGCCTCAGCGCCTCGTCTAGTTTAGCAGCATAGTGTGTTTGGGTGGTTCTGTCAAAGAGACTTGCCTTCTGTTGTTCTTGGAAAGAGTATAAAGGTCAGGTCAGCAGATTTTTGTTTCTCTTCTGATCCCATAGAACAGGAACTTAAGGCCAGAAGTAGCCTCTCCCACCCTTTCCCTTGACTCACTTCAGTGATGAGATCTTCTGTGGTCCATGGTGAAATAGCCTAGCAGGAGCCCAGGCACTGCTGGTAGCCTGCCTGGCTTCAAAGCCTGGTTGTTTCCCTTATCAGCTGAGTGACTCTGAGCATATTACCTAACTTCTCTGTGCTTCATCTTCCCCAGCTTTAAAATGAGAGTAATAGTACCTATTGCCAAGGGTTTCCATGAAGTTAAAAAAATTAATTTACACGTAATGCTTAAAATAGTGCCTCAGTGCTGCTAAAGGAGTCATGATTGCTCAATGACAAGTTTGCCAAATGTTGATTGAGTGAATTATTTTATGTAATTCAGTGCAGAGGAAAAATACTCATGCACTATCATATTATGACAAACAGGGCACCAATTTGAAGATTTATTTAGTGTAGTTAACTCTGACTAATACAAACCAGAGTTTTATGTCAGGGGGGATATTTTTATAATTAAAAAATTGCAGGGCCTCCCCTGGTGGTACAGCGGTTGAGCGCTGGGCTGCGAGGCTGCCCACAGCCTCTGCAACGCCGGTTCGTTCCCCGGCCGCCGTCGAGGGTCCCAGCAAAAAAAAAAAAAAAATTGCAATTTTAGGAAAAAACATACTGACAATTTACTTTTATCCTTTTTTGATGAGCATGTGAAATACATCATTCAAACAAAATTATGTCAGCTATGTGTAGAGTGTGAAGAATAACACTTAAAAGAATAAGCAGTTGAATATTTGAGTTTATTTTCAGCATCTTATTTTTTTCTTTATATGTCCTACTTTCCCTATGTTTCTGTCTTCCTCCTCCTTTCTTTTGTCTTGATATCCTTTTTACTTTCCTTTAGTTCTATTTTCCCCTCCCATGGGTTTGGAAGTTATAGACTTTATTAAATTTTGACATGCCTATTTAACAGAATATAGTTAATGTGTTTTCTTCCTTCCCATTAGAAAAGGAACTTGGAACGCTCCCACTGGAATTTCTTTGGAGTTATAAAATTTCACACAGAAAGGACTCTTCACATCAAAGTTGGTAGCTACAGCTTTTGATGTCTGGTTTGTTTAGTTCTTCCCTCTTCACAACATAGTAACTTCTCTCTTGGGAATACCCTAGCAACAGAAGTGTTACTGTTAGGGGAACTACAGACCAGTGGATCTGGATGAGGCCTTAAAGATTCTATAAACTGGTATTTTTCAAACTTTTTGTCTAAGCCCAATGGTAAGAAATAATATTTTACTTCATAATCAATACACACATAAATCCAGTTTGTAAAAACAAAACAGACGTTTCATGAAACAATACATCTCTTAGCTATTTCACTCCATTCTGTTTCTACATAAAGAAGGAAAAACTTGTACAAACCCAATAAATTGATTGCACAAAAATCTCAATCTAGCAGATGCCTGTGACTATGTCAGAGAGAATATAATGTTACATAAGCAGCAATATGGACTTCTGAAGACTTAATTTTTTGAGGTGACTTTGTTGGAAGACTAAGAGAATGCCATAGATGCAATGTCTTATTTTCAGGAAAGCATCTGGATAAACCTATTTAGAGAATGGCTGAGTGCAGGCTTAAGAGTTCGAAGCTTCCTCAAATAGGCCCCAGATTTGGGCCTCAATTTTCTCACCTATAAAATGTGAATAATAACCACAACAGCCTCCTAGTGGTCCTCAGAGAAATCACAGAGGTACCATAGCTATAGTGCTTAGTAAGCACTTAGGAAGCCCCTAATTACAAGACCTGGGTAAGCAGTCAAGCAGGTAAAATGGAATGTGGCTAATAGTCAAGGAGGCTTTCAGGTGTGTGCCTCCAACAAGCCCAGGTCTCAGAGGCCCAGGTGAAAAGTAGAACTCTGCCTTGGAGTTATCAAAACAAATCCTGAAGCTCCTTAATGCCATTGAAGATGACTGGGTGAGAAGTAAACCTAAATAAGTGACCTGAGTAGTCTGAACACCTGTTTCTTCCTTTGTTGTCCCTCCAGGGGCCTTCGTGGTGTGCTGGACCCCGGGCCTGGTGGTTCTGCTGCTCGACGGCCTGAACTGTAAGCAGTGTGGTGTGCAGCACGTGAAAAGGTGGTTCCTGCTGCTGGCGCTGTTCAACTCTGTCATGAACCCCATCATCTACTCCTGCAAGGATGAGGACATGTACAGCACCATGAAGAAGATGATCTGCTGCTTCTCTCAGAAGAACCCGGAGAGGCGCTCCTCCCGAATCCCCTCCACTGTCCTCAGCAGGAGCGACACAGGCAGCCAGTACACAGAAGATGGCATCACCCAGGGCACCGTCTGCAACAAGGGCAGTTCCTGAGCTCCTGAGTCCACTTCCCCATGGCCCAGCGGGGCCTCCTCTGGCAAAGAGCTGTTACGAATGGTACCTGCCTCTAACAAAACCCACACACAGTGTTACTCCAGGTCTGAATTAGTCATTCTAGGTTATAAAAAACCGTTTTTACATAGTCTAAAAGCACAGGTAGTAGAGAGGACACACTGTGTTTAGAGAAAACGCGTGGGGTGAGGGAAGATGGCACAGGGGATTCCGCTTGATGTCCTGAGGGCCCCTGGCGGCACCACGGCCCTGCTATTCACTTTGGGCTCGGCCACCATCTTGTAGCCATTCGCTTGGTGTTTTTAAAGGATGTTATTATAGGGCTTAGGTCAAAATAAATAATAATGTTACTTGAGCCACTTTATGTAGCTATTTGGAATGCCTGTGTAGTTCTTTCTGCATGCAAAGTTTTAAAAAATGCTTTGGCAATGATATTTTCATCCTCAAAGAAACCTGGCCACTAGTTATGTGTTCAGTAGGAATCTCAGAAAAACAAATCAATAAAGACTCCAGACTGAATTTGATTTTTAACTGAAAGAACATGCTGAGGAAAAAGATTTGATGTAATAACAAAAAAAGTAAATATTAAATATTTATTTTGAAATGAAAAAGAGACCTTGGCATGGTCCTGTATGCTTATGGATTTGGGCCTATTTATTCATTTCCACTTTGTATTCAAAGACACAGAGGACAGTGATGGTGAAATAAATTCAGAGGCCACCTTGACTCCTACTCTCGGATAATCGCTGTAGAAATGACTGGTTCTGCCCTGAACAAAGGGAGAAAGATGTGATTCCTTTGCAAACAGACATACAGCAGAGTAAAAGGTATATGGATAATCAGGCTGATTTCCTTCCATATACGATTAAATGGAGCTCAACACGAAGCTTTATTTTCAGTTACCTCCCTACCCCTAGTGACTTGTCAGGTTTAGTATGTGGAATAATTTTCACATCTCTATTTTGCCCACGGTTATTGACATACTTCTAGTACACTTTGCCTTACTTTTGATCTGGGTTCTTTCAAAAATGTTTCTCCTTCAAAGAACTAAGTAGACAACATGAAAGGCAAGTCAGTAAGGGAAAAAAAATGTTTCATACACATAGGCTACTGACCAAAGTTTTCTATGTAAAGCATTTAGATAGTATATTCTGATTTTAAAATAAGAATAACTTCAAGGCAAATATAGTATTTATGTTGTTTGCAAAAGAAGTTTACATTTTTTTGCTATTGTGATGTAACATTTATGTGCAAGAACTACTTGTAATAAAAGAATTTGAAAAGTCATGCTTTTAAATATAATGGCCTGAAATAGAGTATTATGATTTGAAGGTGTAAATTTCACAAATTCTGTATAGTAAGTCATCTATCTGATGCTTATATCAAAGCTCTATATAAAATAAAATTTAAAAAAAGAATCCATTCTCTCTTGTTGAGGTGTATTATTGCTTTGTGTGTTTTCTAAGTAAAAATATGGTTTGTGGTAACTAAAGCACACATTTCTATTGCACAAGAAAAATCAGATTTGCCATGAAGTACATATTCTCAATGTTTTATGTAAGCATTTGGAATCTACAGCTGGCCAAAGGGTGGAGAATTGAAATTGAATTCCAGTCCCTGAATAGCTACTAAGGGATCTTTAAAGGTTTTATTTTGAGGAAAGCACCATTTTTAGTACTCTGCAACAGAATGTCATATTCAGAATGGTGTCTGGAGGGGATCCAAGTGTGGAGACTCGGGTGGAAATATATAGCTTTTGTTTTTATGCACACACATATCTCAGCGATGGTGCGAGAGTAGAGAAGTTTTATATATTTAGAAATGACAAGTGCCAGCAGTCTCAGGCTCACCAGGAACACAGCAAACACATCTTTTAGTCAGAAAAAAAATGAAGAAAGAATGTTTCTCAAGTCCTAGGACCCTGAGCTTATCTACAAGCCATTGAGATGATGGTTCTAAAATTTAAATCTTTTGAGACGAGATTTTGACTCAAATATTGGGTCACTCCCTAGCCAAACAAGATTTAATTTTCTTAGATTTGTAGCACCATCCAAGGTGTTCTGATAAATTTGTGTTGGTGGGAGAATGTAGGCCTTTGTAAAGAGTAACTCTGCCTTAGGAAAGAAATATTTATTGGAAATAAATTATTGAAATCTCACAGTGAAATTTTTTCAAATGTATGGTAAACCTGGGCCCATAATGTGACTAATAGAAGCTCTAAGCACTGAAATGATCATGCCATTTGTGTAATTCCAAATAAGAGCCATACTAAGCCATGTTTAAAGCGCCAACAAAGCTATAGTTTCTCTCATAATCAGCATTTTGATGTTTTTTTGTAAATACAAAATAAAAATTTAGAAATTCCAATGTCTTTGATTCACAAGCACCCTAAGCACATGTGCAGGCCATGGTTGGATGGTCCAGGACCAGAAACTGATTGAAGTCAGCTACAGCAGCATCAGGTGGGGGTGGGGTACAGCACTCTATCCTCATGTGCAGACTAGCTTTAGGGCAAGCCGTGTTTATAGGTTGATTTCCTCATGAGGTTGAAATCCCTTTATGTTAATTAGGTCATTAATCATCTAATCATCCAGGGAGGTGGGCAATAAGGATGTTTGGTGCTCTTTTTTAATTGATTGAATAGATATGGTGAAAATTAGCCGTGTTGCAGGTTAAGTGATTTTCAGTCTTTTCTGCCCTCCCTCCATTAGGATCGATGATGGATCCTTGCGGTCCTGAATGCATGCCTGATGGCGGGCATCTGGAGTAGGGTGTGGGCATGCGTAAGTGGGCACACCTGGGCTAAGACTGAGCTTATAAGGGTGGCGTCAGGGGGATGCCAGTAGAGCAGAGAAGAATAGAGAACAAGAATGAAAGGAGCAGAGAAGAAATGGCCGTGAGAGAATGCCAGAGAGCCCAGAAGGAGTGAAGACATGCTGGGGGCTGGGAGTCCTGCCAGCCTCCTGGCTCCCCGGCACCCCTGCCTGCCTTGTGCCTGGTAAATCCCAAATAAAGCCTGAAAAGCCCTGAGGGCTCCAGGACTTCTCTTTTACCCTGTCTGCTCGATCATAGAGATCCTGCTCTGTGTCCTCCTGTCCTTACACCAGTGAAAACACCAATGAAGGAAACTTAGGAATAAACTCAAGTCCTGGAATAAAAATAACTAAATATTCTACACAATGATGATCTCCAAAGAATTTAAAATGTGCCAAAAATATATCTGACTTCTGGTATGCTAACAAGGAATTATGTCTTCTTGGTGAACCCCTAAGTGTGGTATTAAATTGAAAACCCCTAGAGCTTTTGCCAGTTTTTAACATTGTCATCCAGGCATAGGAGTTAGGATTAGAATCACTTAAAGATGTGGAGTTTTTTTAAAGTAAGGGAAGTTGTATTTTTGTGTGAGGGATGTGCTCCCAAACACATAATTTAAAATACAATTCCAGACTTGTTTACACAGGATTAATATTAGATGGGAGATGCTGTTGCTGTGGGTTCCTCCCCACCATGATATATTTTATTTTTAAGGCATCCTCTCTAGTGCTTTTTAGAGTGTGCTCGCTCCTAAATGAATAAATGATAAACTACTGATAGAAGTGGCTAAGGGTCCAGAATGTTCTATGTATAACTTCTGAACTACATACTTATAGTGCAAATAAGAACACACTGCTCACTGAAATCAAACATGGAGGTTCTGGTGGGTGCCACTAAGAACTGAATGACACTCCTAGTACAGAATATAACACTCTATCATACATAGAATGCAGCACATCTGCCTGCCAATCTGTGAACACAGTTTACTAATCACTGGGTCAGCCAGTTTTATAATTTGCTATTCTTGACAACTTTTTTAGAATTGCAATTTTATGCAGCAAAACTTTATAAAATTTTTCTATATCAGCAAATCCAAGTCTGCATAAATCAAATGCCATAAGCTGCATCAGTATTGTATTTGTTATTGAGATTGGAAACTGCACATTCTGTATGAGTCATGAGGGAAGATAGAAGGAAAAGGGGAACAGGCTGTCTGTCCTGGGTCCATGCTACATCTTTGTGCATATTAGGAAATCAGATCCTTTCCTCAAGAATGTTTTACTTACACTAATTGGAAAATTATCTACTACACCAATTTAGTTAGAATTGTATTGCTACTTTCTAGAAATGTATACTAATACTTATGCACGTCTACAATATTCCCAGTATACATTGAGTTGTTCAGGTCACCACTCACACAAAGGGACATGACAAACATCTTAAGAAAGCACTGTATATACACAACGGAATACAATTCAGCAATCAAAAAAGATAAACTCATGCCATTTACAGCCAACATGGATGGAGCTAGAAGGGATTATGCTCAGTGAAATAAGAAAGAAGGAAAAAGAAAAATACTGGGTGGTTTCACTTATAGGAAGTATATAGGGGGGTCTCCTCTGGTGGCACAGCGGTTGAGCGCTGGGCTGCAAAGCTGGCCGCAGCCTCTGCAGCACCAGTTCGATCCCCAGCTGCTGGCGAGGGTCCCACATGGCGCACAGACCTCTCCTGCTGCACCCTCTGCTCCCCTCAGCAGTGTATTTCGTCAGTCTGCCTGTTCTGTTCCCCACTCTGGCTCTGGTGAATTCTCTCACCCTCCCATGCTTCTGACTGTACCCAGTGCTTGTATAAATAAATAAATAAATCTTTTTTTTTTTTTAAAAGAATATAGGGAAACCAAATAAGGCAACGATAAATCAGAGACATTCTGTGGGGAGTGGGAGGGGGACAGAGATCAGAACGAGGGAAGAGCACAGGGGACTATTGGGATGGTACACAGGTGAATTGATGGTGGGAATTCTATGGGGACTACTACTGAGAGGAGAAAACAAACATTGTACAAAAATGAACAATGATGTAAAATATATGTAAATAAATTATATCCAAAAAAAGCACTAGATTGAAATTCAGGCAATCTGGGTTTTGATTTCTGCTCTGCTCTAAACAGCCTGAGAAATTCTAGACACAATTGCTGATCTAAATGAGGGGCTTAAATGTCCTGTAAAGACTTTTTTAGATGTACATGTACTTCTGAATATCTGTAGGGTAAGGTAAAAAGTATCAGGCTTTTCTGCCCTCCTGCCATTAGGATTGATGATGGATCCGCCTGATGATTGATGAATGCATGCCTGATGGCAGGCACCTGGAGTAGGATTGGGGTTGGGGGGGTTATGTAGATGGGATTCACCTGGCCTGAGAGACTGGGCTTATAAGAGCGGTGTCACGGGGAAGCCAGTGGAGCAGCAGAAGGAATGAAAGGGAGAGAAGAGCAGAGCAAGAGAGAGGAGAAGGGAACCAGCAGTGAACCAGAGGCCATGAGAGAACGCCTGAGAGCCCAGGAAGAGTGAAGAATTGCCTGGGACTGGGTGGCCTGGCGGCCTCCTGCACCGCCTGCGCCCCTGCCTGCTGTGTACTTGGTAAATCCCAATAAAAGCCTGCAAAACCTACCCAGGGCTCCAGGACTCCTCCTTCATCCGTCTGCTCGGGTCATAGAAAACCCGCTCTGTGCCTTTCCACCGCTACATTATCACCTACCAAATGTGAATCCTGGAAAACACTGTAAGTCTTCAAATTTTTTGGATATCACTCTTTGTAGAGTTTTCAGAGAATAGAAGCTCTGTTTTCAATTATTGCTAAAGTTCTTAAGCTTCAGTGCGTGTAAGAATCACCTAGGAAAACCATAGAAAATCCACAAAAGGCACATGTGAAATGTGTCACGGTAAATCCATGATCATGAAGGGGAGAATGGACTTCTGGAATAAAAGGGAACTGCTAACCAAAATGGAGACCCTAAGCGCCTGGGGAGCTGCCTGTTTGCCAAAATGAATGTACGTTTGAAATGTGTGAGCTGCTATTTCATCAAATACAAAACAACACATTTCTTTTTTCATTTAATTTAACCATTATCTTTGAAGATTTCCTGGGTGCTGGAGAACCAACAAAAAGTCCTGTCCTTAAACAAATGAACAAAACTATAAATATGGTAAAAGGGAGCTGACGATATTGAGTGTGGACATGTAGGGATGTAGTTGTCCTCTAGCTACAACATTGTCACCTTGGAACACTGGTGACATTGATGTTGTATTTTTTTAATCTTTGTCCTCTATAATTTTTGACATAGAATTCTCCACCACATGAGGAAAGAAAAAGAAATCGCCTAACAGGGTTACTTTTGGAATTAAAACCAGCTTGTGATTTATGAATTAGGGATCTGGTACAGATCATCTAAATTAAACTTGTGTTTTTCTGGGTTAGGTGGAGGCCTGACCGCAGCTTTACATATATTAAAAAAGAAACATATCAGTCTTCAGTTGGAAGAACAGAAACTGAGTACATGAAACAGGATGGTATTTAAAATAAGCAACTAGGTGCTTGGCAAACATTTGGAAAAGGGAGAGGAGCAAAGGAAAGGGAAGCACATACTTAGCTCTCCACTTTGCTGCTAACTTTTAGGGAAGTGTTACCACACAAGTCAGGAACTTCTGGCAGCTGCTTCCTGAGGCAGGTGGTTTGTGGAGGAACACCAGAGACCACTGCCAAACCCCAGATGTGCTGCTAGGGGGAGAATGTGGCTTCTGCTTCCCTTCTGTCCACCTCATCTCTCAATTGTCTGGAACCAGCAGAATCTAAACTGAGATATTTGATGACTTTGTATTCTGTGAATATAGTCCCTGGGCTTCTGGCCACCTGTCAGATTCAGGGGAGAACATAGAAAAGATCAGAGAGTCCAGCCCTTGGAGAAAGAATAAATGAAGGGGAGGGGTCTTTTTGACTTCTGAGACCTTACCCTTTATGAGGTCCTTTAGTTTCTCTTGCTTTGAAGATGGTATAAATTGTTCTAGAATAAGGTCTGAAAATTCTCAAAAAACCAAAGTGTTGGCACATGTAATTTATACTTTCACATTATAGTTATGGCTCTTCAGAGGGTGAATGGGAATGAGACAAAAAGGAACGTGAGAGTGTAGCTCACTTATCATTGACTGGTCATTGTCCAAATCTGTGATATCAAAGTTAGCATCAGAGCATAAGAAATAAAATGTGTGGTCACAGTTGATAATACAACCTTGGCAAATACAGCATTACCTAATCTT
This sequence comes from Talpa europaea, assembly GCF_964194135.1. Taxonomy (NCBI): domain Eukaryota; kingdom Metazoa; phylum Chordata; class Mammalia; order Eulipotyphla; family Talpidae; genus Talpa; species Talpa europaea. The sequence continues at coordinate 42,034,553 of NC_140076.1, forward strand.
TCCTTTAGATCCAGATGGTGAATAGAAGAGCATCTTGAAACAAAAATGAGTGAGCCAAGGTAAGTGTAAATTTCAGGTGTCCACAGTTATTTAAAAGTCAGAATTGAGAGTTCGTGTGTGACCTTTAAAAATGCAGTGGATCAGACCTATTCTAGAGTGGAATGATAATAAATGTAAATTTCAGACTTTGTGGTTTGCTTGGAGGGGAAGTAACACATTTCTTCTTTTAATGAAAGCAATGGCCCAATTCAGGCATCATTGTGAAGTTGTAAATCTTGGGGATATCTTGATTTTACAAATAAGGAAACTGAAGACCCCAAAAATTAATGAGTATTTAAGTAAGTAACTAAATTAAGGACCAAACTTATTTGCTATTTAAGTTTTTCTTTAGGCTCTTCTCTATTCAGACAATGTCTCCTAATAACTGTATATAACTATTTTTCAAAAAGCCAATAGTGTTTATTAACATTACGTTAGCCCCTTTACTGATTAAGAATGCTATGGTCTTTGAGCAAGTCTCCTGAGAATGTATGCTAAAGAAATGATTCTAAGTTAGGAGGGGGGTTTCATACACAAAAATGGCTAAAGCATGAGATTTATAACCCTGAAACTTCTAAGCAATGTGTACATTTGCTGCCTCACAAGAGTGGCAGCTTTGGGAGCAGCATGGGGAGAGGGAATGATTACTCAAAGTCCAAGTGACTTGGAGCAAGGAGAAGCCTCGAAGGGCTACATGGCAGTAATGGGCTGCCCCGACCCAAAGGCAGTTTCTTATTTATTGAGAGTCAAGCACATAGGGAGTGTCATGGTATACATTAATGGGGGATGCATTATGGGGCTGTAAGACAGGGTGGAGTGACCTGGGCTATTGCCTGGGGGGGCTCCATTGTTCCTACTAGTCAAAGCATATTATCTCTATTCTCTATTTTTACTTAATTGCTAATCTTTAAGGTATTTTAGCTGATCTTGCTAATCTGGTCTTAATATGTGTCTGCTGTTTTCAGCAGATACTGGTTTCCCAGTGTGTTCCTCATACCAGGACTTTTGTCCTTGGTGAGAGGCCTCCTGCCTGGTGTAGCTGACCAGCAAGAATTCTGGACACAGAGATAATAGCCCCAAGGAAAAGGAGGGCTGGGGATCCCACATGCACTGAAGCATGTGATAAATGTAAAGTATTACAGTTAAAGTAGGTGGACTCTGAACTAAATTTCCTGGATTTACATTTACCTACCGGCAGTGTGACTTTAGGTAAGTTCTTCTGTGCCTTAGTTTTTCACCTCTAAAAATAGTGATAACAGTTTTGCCTACCTTATAGATTTGCTTAGAGATTAAATAAGTTCTATGTCAAACACTTAGAGCAGCAATGGGCTATAGGTATGTGTGACTACTGTTACAATTAAAGTTATGGGCAGATATCTAATGCTATTAAAATTTTGTGTTATTTGTATAGTGTAGGATTTGTGTTATTTGTATGGTGTAGGATTTTCTCATGACTTGGAACTGGTAGCAAGAGATGTGTCTTAAGCAGTTTCTAGGGTTTTTGTCCTGACTACAAAGGTGGAATTTCTTTTTACTGAGATAGAAAAGAGGCAGCAGATTTGCAGGTGAATAGGAATCAAAATTCAGTTTAAGGGGCCTCCCTGGTGGTTCAAGGGTTAAGCAAAGCACTATGAAGCTCTCCACAACCTCTGCAGCACGAGTTCAATCCCCAGCCAGAGAGCTACCCACATGGTGCTTCAGACCTCTCCTGACTTGCCCGCCACTCCCCTCAGCAGTGTATTTCAGTCAGTCTGCCTGTTCTGTTCCCCACTCTGTCTCTGGTGAATCCTCTTACTCCCTGCATCTCTGGCCTATACCCCAGTTCTTGTATGCATAAATGAATAAATCTTAAAAGAAAAAAAAGTAATTCAATTTTAGTGTTGCAGATACAACCAGGTGGAGATGTGGGGAAAGCAGCTAGATAACAAATCTGCAGTTCAGCGGGAGGCCAAGCTAGAGATATTAATCTTGGAGTCACCAGTATATGAATGGTATTTAAAGCAATGAGGCCAGACTAAATTATATGGAGAATGAGTGCAGATAGAGATGACATCGGGTCCAAGAACTAACCCCTAGGAATTTGCAATGTTTGAGCTCAGAGAAATGAGGTGTCAATTGAAGAGGCGAAGAAGGAGCAGTCAGTGCTGTAGGAAGAGAACCAAGAGTCCCAGGAGGCTGGAGTGATCATCTTGTCAAATGCTGCAGCCTGAGGTATAAGAATTGACTGTCTATTTGGCCTTGGAGGTTTTTTGTGACCTTGACAAAACTGTTACAGTGCAGTGATGGGGATGAAAACCTGATTGGAGGGGGTTCAAGGGAGATTTGAGAGGAGAGGACTGGGGATGATGAGGACTATTTTTAAATTGTGCTTCTGTTTCTTTTCCTAAAAAGGGGTGAAAGAAATGGGGTGGTGGCTGGAGGGACATGTGAGATCAAGAGAGGTAGGGGAATTGGGTTTATTTTTAGATAGGTGGCATTATAACATATTAGTTGCTGGTGGGGATGATCTAGTAGAGGGGGAATAAGTGATGATTGAGGACAGAAGTGATAATTGCTGGGAGGAATGGACTCCAGGGTGGAAGTGGAGGATCTGATCTCCAAGAGCCTCAGTGACATTCCATCCCTAGCAGCAGGAGGGGAGGTGGAATACGCAGACAGGGAGAGTGAAGATGTACTTATCTGTGAGTGGATGCTCCAGATCCTCAGCTGAAAGCAGTGATAAGGTAAGAGGGGCTGCAATATCTGAAGTGATTTCCATATATAGCCAGAACCATGGATTAAAGCAACAAGAAGGAAAATTTGACACAATAGCCTGAGATGCAGAGCATCCTGCTGTGAAAAATTCAGTGTCTATTTAATTACAAGGGTGTGAATTATAAATTTAAGTGAGAAAAGGCACCGAAGATGGGGAATTTACATTAACTGAGAAGTTAGAGCTTCTGTCCATTTTTTGATTGGGTTCTTTGTTTTCTTTGTGTTAACTTGTGTGATTTCTTTATATGTCTTGGATGTCAGCCCTTTTTCAGATCTATGGTGTGCAAGTATTTTTTCTCATTTGCTTGCATGTATTTTTGTTTTACGGATAATTTCTTTCACTATGCAGAAGCATTTTTGGTTGATGTAGTCCTGTTTATTTATATTTACTTTAGTTTTTTTTGGTTGTTGGGGACAGTCTATAAAGACATCCCTGGAACCAATACCGTGGAGTGTTTTGCCTAGGTTTTCTTCTATGTATTTTATGGTTTCAGGTATTACATCCATGACTTTAACCCATTCTGAGTTAATTTTTGTGCGAGGTGTGAGATGATGATCTAGTTTTATTTTTTTGCATGTGGCTGTCCATTTTTCCCATCACCACTTGTGGAAGAGACTCTCCTTTCTCCAGTGTATACTTGTGACTCCTGTGCCGCAGATTAATTGCCTATAGGTGTGCAGGTTTATTTCTGGGATCTCAACTCTATTCATTGTTCTATGTGTCTATTTTTGCCTTGGAGAGAATTTTAACCTCCCTTTGTAGTAAATAAGACTCAGATGATGTGAGTAGCTTTTTGTTCTTCTTCTAATAAGCAGTAAATCCAGGATTTGGATCCAGAACAATGGACTCTTAAGATTTTGTGAGGATCTGAGACTTGAGCTGCGTGTTAAAGGAGTAAGTGGATTCTGATTTTGGTGATGCAAGAGGGTTTCCCAGCTAGAGGGCTACTCGAATTAAAAAAGGCATAGAGGCAAGAAGAATGTGTTCAATACAGGGAATAGTCAGGGAGAAGGATACCTCCCATGGCTAGGTAGGCTGAAGTAAATGAAGGAACAAGTTATTCAACCAACCAGCCTACAAATAAATGAACTGGAGGAGTGTCTGTTCTCAATGGCCAAACAGCTAGCTGGGCAGCCTGCCAATGTATTTGGACCTGAGGAAGCTGCTTTGCCAAACTGCTAAGTAAATGTTCCCTGCATTGTTTGTACAATTCATTATTTTTAAAAAATGATAGCTGCTGGGTTCCATTGAGATAAAAGATGGCCTCTGAGTATAATCTCATTATCATCTGTCACCATGGCTGGGGAGCTTTATGTGTCCACAGAATCTCAGAATCTATATTTCTCTAGCTTTAATCTCAGGGTCGATATCCCAACACAGCACTGCTCATAATAAATAGCTAGTAGTAAATGATAAAGTAGGCTACTGTGTTTTATTTTATTTGACTTTCAAGCCAATCAATTTTATAGCTGTCTGTTTGAGAGCTGAAAAAAAAAAATTCTGGAGACAGCAAAGAATCATATGAAAAACTAGAACACGCTGACAAAATGAATCTTTATCTCTCCCGTTTCCCCCACAGAAAGAGGCCCTAGGTAGACTGTTGATTATGCATATAATAAGGCGGCTACTCGTGGAAATGGTCCTTTTGATTGGATTGCAGAGTGACTCTATTATATGCCCCTTTGGCTAGTGATACAGCTTCTCATTGTACCTGTGTGGCATACTCAACAATGATATCAGTTAGCTTGCCTTTTCACAGATTTTTTTTTTACCTTCACAATACAGAAAATCACAATCTTGCAATGATAACCAAAAAAGATATAGGAAAAATAAAATAGCATGTGTCCTCAACAATACTGTTAATCAGAAAACTGACTCTCCCCTCTCTCTCTAACTCTTCCTTTCAAAAATATATGAGGTTCAAATACAGTGGAAAGTATCTTGCCTGTCTTGGAGTAGAAAGCCTCTGTTTTTTAATCTTTTTTAAAAAGTGTAAGCAATCCAATCAAAAATTATGTAATAATTCAATGTTAAAAGCATTTTCCAAGTGTAATTGTTATGCTTATCTGAGTTTCACATGAAGAGTCTTTGTAGTCCAAACCATTCATTAATGCAGTATGCACTATACATTCATTCATTTCTTCAGCAAGCTGATATAGAGTATCTGTGAGTCAGACAGTGTGCTGGAAATCGAGAAAGGTACTGAGGGAAATAAGGTGAACCCTGAGCTTAAAAAAAGTTTACATTAGTTACTAAGGTTCTTCTAGTAGACATTCATGGCTCAAGAAAGAGAGTTTTCCTAAGAACTAGTGATTGCAAGGGCATTAGCATGGATGTGCACATCTTATATAGATTATATGAATGAGTTCTAGCACATTTTTACAAAATTATTGTTGTAATCCTGAGACATTTTTTAATTTTTATTTTAGTTATTTTAAAATTATTAATATCCATTTGACCCCTCTACAGAAGTCTGTGCAAAACAACAAAAGATGATTAGCTGGAAAGGTTAGGTAAAACTGAGAGGGAGAACTAAGACAGAGAGAACCTGTACCACAGAAGGCTCCTTGTCATTAGATAGAGGATACTCCCACAATGAAATGCAAATTCTAACACCACTGAGGAAATAGCTTTTTGGCTTTTAGGAGACCACATCTCCTGTTGTCCCTTCTTAGTCTCCTTTGCAGGTTTGCTCTTCTCCTGACTTCTTGATGTTAGAGGAATCCACTGCTTGTGTAGTTCTTTTCTATCTCCCTTTATTCTATTGATCATCTCATCAAATCAGATGTATCTAAATCTATATGTTAACAATTCCCACATGTTTATATCCAAGACCCCTCCATCTCTCTTAAGCTCCAAATTCATATAGCAAATTCCTCTTGAAGAATGGTGGATTCATATGTCCAGACTTCAAACTATTCTGCAAAGCTATAATAATCAAAACAGTATGGTACTGGAAGAAAAACACAAAGACCAATGGAATAGAATTGAGGTGCCAGAAATAAACCCATACCTTTCTAAGCAGTTAATTTATGACAAAGGAGCCAATAATATACACTGGAGCAAGGAAAACCTCTTTAATAAATTGGGAAAACCAGAAAGCCACCTGCAAAAGGATGAAACAGAGCACTATCTCACACCATACATAAAAATCAACTCAAAATGGATAAAAGAATATAAGAACTGAAAAAAATACATAGAAGAAAACAAAGGCAAACCATAGCATGACATTGGCATCAGAGATGTCTTTGTGGATTCATCTCCAGCACAAGAAAAATAAAAAGAATATAAACAATTGAGACTGTATCGAACTAAAAAGCTTCTGTGCAGCAAACAAAACCATCATTAAAACAAAAAGACATCCTACCAGAAGGAGAAATTATTGGCACACCATACATCAGACAAGGGGCTGATATTCAAGATATATGTAGCACTCATTCAATTCAACAAAAAGAAAACAAGTATCCCAATTTTTAAAAATGGGCAGAAGAGCTAAAAAGGCACTTCTGCAAAGAAGACATACAGTTGGCCAACAAATGCATAAAATTTTTCATTATCACTTATCAGGGAAATGCAAATCAAAACCACAATGAGATATCACCTTACACCTGTTGGAACAACCCATATCAAAATGACCAGAAACAAGTGCTGGTGAGGATGTGGTGAAAAAGGAATCCTCTTACAATGTTGGTGGGACTGAAGACTGTTTCAGCCCTTATAGAAACAGAGTGGTGTTTCCTTAAAAGATTAAAAATGGATCTGCCATACAATGCAGCAATTCAATTCTCATCCCCAAAGAATTCAAAAACATTAAATTCAAAGGGAGACATGTTCTCCATGTTCATTGCAGCACTATTTACAATAGCCAAATATGGAAACAACTTAAGTACATAAGTACAGATGAGTGGGTCGTGAAGATCTGGTATATATGCACAATGGACTATTAACTACTCAGTGATCAAAAACTATTTCTGGCAACATGGGTGGAGCTGGAGAGGATTATGCTAAGAGAATTTAGCCAGAAGGTAAAAGACAAATGCCAGATGCTGTCACTTATATGTGGAATACAAGGGAACCAAACAAAAGGTCAGATAAAACCAAATTAACAACAAACCCTAGAAATCTGACTGTAGAACTAGGCTGCCAGAAAGAGGAGGGATGAGAGAGAAGAAAGTGAGAGAGGGAACACAACATACTATGGTGGTGGACAATTGGTGTTTTGGTGATAGGTATGGTAACAACACCCAAAGGGAGAGACTCTGTACCGCTAAAATACAAACAATTTTGTAAACCAATGTTACTTCAAATTTAAAAAAGGAAAAAGAAAATTCCCCTGGAATAACTAATTATTTCTCTCTCCCCAAACCTACTCTGTTCACAGCCCTTCCCATCTCAGTTGATGGGAACACAATCTTTTAGTTCGTTCCTGTCAAAATTCTTAGCAGCTTCCTTTAATTCCCTTTTTTCCTCACACCCCACATCCAGTATGTTAACAAATTGCCTTGACGCTCCTTAATCTCCTGACTGAATTCCTACACACTCTCTGATTGGCCTCCCTGATTCTACCCTTCCCCTTTTACAGTCTATATTCTCCACTCTGTGTTCCTTTAAAAATTCAAATTAAATCATGTCATCCCTCTGCTCTTAACCTTGCACTGGCCCCCCATCTCATTAAAGTGATGTCAATGAACTTTCTCTAGCCCTGTCACCTCGCTACCTCTTTTCCTTCTACTTTTCCCCCTTGAAGGTGCTAGCTAAGCTTAGAAATCAAATCACACATTATTCAGACTTTCAAAATAGTATTTTTAAACATAGGACAGCTACATATAATATGCAAAGAACAATACAATTTCATTCAGAACTTAAAAGCATCAGGAAAAATTAGTTTTTTAACCTGTAGCTTTAATAAATTGGATATTAATTTTTAAAAGCATTACTAGCCTCTGAATAGTTTTTACTGTCCTCAGAACCACTTGAGGGCACCGAGAAAGCCCACATTTAATAGAAACAACATAAACAAGAATTTCCAACTATGCCATCCTTCAGGACAGGACCAGAGGAGGCAATGGGCAGGAGTGAATCAATACCAGATAGCGTGAAGGCAGTCGGTGCTATAGGGGAATAGCAGAAGGCCATGAACTTCTCTGGTGAGTGCCTTTGTTCAGAAGAGTCAAAGTCAACATGTAAAGGAATACCAGGTCCAGAGGCCCCTAGTGAGTGAGCAGATAACTGAGTTCCAACAAAAGTTGATTCTGGGGGGGCCTCCCTCGTGGTGCAAGGGGTTAAGTCTCAGCACTATCAAGCTATCAACAGCCACTGGAGCATGAGTTCAATTCCCGGCCAGGGAGCTACCCACATGGCTCAGCAGACCTCTCCTGACTCACCCACTGCTCCCCTCAGCAGTGTATTTCAGTAGATCCACCTATTCTGCTCCCCACTCTGTCTCTGATGAATTATCTCGCCCCCCTCACCTCTGGCCTGTATCCTAGCTCTTGTATGCATAAATAAATCTTTTAAAAAAATTGGCTCTGCTCATCCTCACTTCTCTTCCCCAAGATATTTTGGTGAGTGTGGCATTCAGGCCCATGTTTGATTTTTTTGATCTCTTTGTTAGTATCACTGTCCCCACAGATAAAACACAGAATGATGATTTTGAAGTGGTAACCATTTTTGATTTTAGTACTTGAATTCCTGTGTATTGCTGTATGTAACATTGATTTCTTTATGTGTGCCAGCTGGTCCTATAGTTTCTGTTTGCTAATTTGACCCATGGCCAGATTCAAGTGAGAGAGCCCTTAGCAGGTGCTGGAGACCAAAAAGGACATCATATTGGTATTAACTTTGCCATTATCAGCCCTTAGAAGAATCATAGTGGATGACTTAAGGCCACTGGCATGGAAACCATAAAGAAACAAGTGGTGTTGTGTGAAGAAAAATTTGAGAGGAGACTTGACAAAGATCTTAAACATATGAACCAGAGTTAAGAATGCCCTTGGTCTTATCTACTTCTATCTACTTATCCTGGCTTCAAAACTCTCAGAGTGTTCCAGGGGCTTGTAGGTCAAGCAAGGTGGTAGGAGGAACATGTGTCTACAGAAATGGCATTTGTCACAAGTTCTGCAGGGAGGTGGCACCTGAGTTGGATGCTGTCCCTAGCTGGACTGCAGGGAACTTAGAGCCTTTCTTCTGCTCTGGGTCCTAATTCCAGTTCCAGAAAAATAGGAAACATCCCACTTGCTACCTCCCATGACCACATTAAGAAGACAAGGATACTCGTTTTTACTGGGGCGAAGCAACAGGGTAGAATTTGTTTTAATTTTTTAGATGTTTTTTTTTTTTTCATTTTAGGAGAACTAATTGGCATAAATCTAGTCCATGCTTTTGGTGTACAGCATAATGTTTGATTTATACATTATAAAATGATTACCACAATAGATTCAGTTAACAGTCATTTTGTTACATAGATAACACAGTGTTATTTTTTTTTATCACCACAGAGATTGTTCAGTAGGAAACCAAAGCACAATAGCACAATAAATCAATACTTTTATTATATCTTGTTGGAAACTGTTTCTGAAATCTCTTTAAGGAAGTTCAGTGTCCAGCTAAAGCCCAGTAACAAAGAGGAGCATACATGTGCCTCCTGTGTGAAATCTTCCTCATACTTCCTCCCGGCTCCCCTAAACCAGCTAGTTGTGCTACCATCTTTCTTCCGTTTATTTGACAAACTCATTTGGTATTTGCTCTACTGGGGATATAGAAATTAAACTTTCAGTCTCTGACTTCAAGGAACTTTCAACATATAGTGAAGAGAGAGATGAGTAAACAGATAACATGATGCAGTGTTAGAAACACTAGGAGAAGGAGGCTTGCAGGTTGTGGATGGCATGACACTAGATGGGGCAGGCTGATGAATGTGCCATAAGTGCAGGCAACAGTCTGGTCATGCCAGAGGCAGGTAGCAGGGAAAGCTAATCTGGGCAGATGAAGCAGAGTCAAGGCTGGATGGTCTGCAGACACTGAAGCAGCTCCCGTGTGTCCCAGGTCCTGTTTTCTCATCTCTAACCACTTCCCCTTTGAATGTGGCCAGACCTTAGAGACTTCATTCTAATACATAAAGCTGATCAGATATCTTTTTTTGTTAAATAATAAATTTTATTTTTATATTCCCCATACAATTGCAGCCCCCCCATTCTGACCCCAATCCCTCCCCTCCCGTCCCCACCCCCCTAAAAGTGTCTCTGGTTCATAGTTTTTGTTGATTTTGATTTTCACTTTCTTATAGTTATTCATTTTCCTGGTCCCTTATTTCAGTTTTCTAGATTCCTGCTATGAGTGAGACCATCCGGTATTTTTCTTTCTCTTTTTGGCTTATTTCGCTGAGCATGATCCCTTCCAGCACCATCCATGTTGCTGCAAATTGCATGTGTTTATCTTTTTTGAATGCTGAGTAATATTCCATGGTATATATGTACCACATCTTCTTGATCCAGTCATCTATTTTTGGGCATTTGGGCTGTTTCCAAACCTTAGCTATTGTAAACAGTGTTGCTATAAACATAGGGGTGCAGGTGTTCTTAGGAATGGATGTTTCTGTGTCCTTTGGGTAAATACCTAGGAGTGGAATTGCTGGATCATATGGAAGCTCTATGTTTAGTAGGTCCAGAAATCTCCACACAGCTCTCCATAGTGGTTGGACCAGTTTGCACTCCCACCAACAGTGCAGAAGAGTTCCTTTTTCTCCACACCCTCGCCAACATTTGTTGTTGCTAGTTTTTTTAATATGTGCCATTCTCACTGGTGTAAGATGGTATCTCATGGTAGTTTTGATTTGCATTTCCCTGATGACAAGTGATGTTGAACATTTATTCATATGCCTGTTGGCCATTTGCATTTCCTCTTCAGAGAAGTTTCTTTTTAGCTCTTCTGCCCATTTTTTGACTGGATAATTTTCTTTGTTGTTGTTGAGTCTTATCAGCTCTTTGCAGATTTTTGTGATCAGTCCTTTATCATTAGTGTTGTGTGCAAAAATGTTCTCCCAGTTGGTGGGGTTTCTCTTTGTTTTTGTTATTGTCTCTTTTGCTGTGCAGAAGCTCTTTAATTTGATGTAGTCCCAGCTGTTTATCTTTGCCTTCACTATCACTGATTTGGGTGATGTGTCAAAGATGTCTTTGATGTGCAAATCATGTAGTGTTTCTCCTATATTTCCTTCTATATATTTTATGGTTTCAGGTCTTATGTCTAGTTCTTTAATCCATTTTGAGTTGATTTTTGTGTATGGTGTGAGGTAGTGGTCAAGCTTCATTCTTTTGCATGTAGCGACCCAGTTTTCCCAGCACCATTTATTGAACAAACATTCTTTGCTCCAATGCATAGTCTTTGCTCCTTTGTCAAAGATTAGTTGACCATAAATCTGTGGGTTTATTTCTGGATTTTCTATTCGATTCCATTGGTCTGTATGTCTGTTCTTGTTCCAATACCATGCAGTTTTGATGATTATGGCTTTGTAGTAGAGTTTGAAGTCTGGGAGTGTGATGCCTCCATTCCCTTCTTTTTTTTTTTCAGGAGAGCTTTGGCTATTCGGGGTTTTTGGTGATTCCATATGAATTTCATCAATAATTGTTCTATTTCTTTGAAGAATGACATTGAAATTTTGATTGGAATAGCATTGAATCTGTATATTGCTTTTGGAAGGATGGCCATTTTAATAATGTTTATTCTTCCAATCCATGAGCAGGGGATGTCTTTCCATTTCTTTGTGTCTTCTTCTATTTCTTTTAACAGTGTTTTATAGTTTTCTTTGTATAGGTCCTTTACCTCTTTTGTTAGATTTATTCCCAAATATTTGATTTTTTTTGTTTCAATAAAAAAAGGGATGGTTTTTTTGATTTCTTCTTCTTCAGATTTATTGTTTGTGTATAGGAAGGCTACTGACTTTTGCGTGTTGATTTTGTATCCTGCCACTTTACTGAACTGATTGATGAGTTGAATTAGTTTTTCTGTGGACTTTTTGGGGTTCTCTATGTATATTATCATATCATCTGCAAATAGTGATAGTTTGACTTCTTCTTTTCCTATTTGGATTCCTTGGATGTCTTTCTCTTGTCTTATTGCTCTGGCTAGGACTTCCACTATTATATTGAAAAGCAGTGGTGAGAGTGGACATCCTTGTCTTGTTCCAGATCTTAATGGAATTGCTTTCAGCTTTTCACCATTGAGAATGATACTGGCTGTTGGCTTGTCATAGATGGCCTTTATGATGTTGAGGTATGTTCCTTGTATCCCAAGAATTTCAAGGGCTTTTATCATGAATGGGTGTTGCACTTTGTCGAAAGCTTTCTCAGCATCTATTGATATTATCATATGGTTTTTATATTTCTTTTTGTTGATGTGTTGGATAACGTTGATTGATTTTCGGATGTTAAACCATCCTTGTGTCCCTGGAATGAATCCTACTTGGTCGTGGTGAATTATCTTATGGATACATTGTTGGATTCTGATAGCTAAAATTTTATTGAGGATTTTTGCGTCAGTGTTCATTAGGGAGATTGGCCTGTAGTTTTCCTTTTTTGTGTTGTCCTTGTTCGGTTTTGGTATTAGTGTAATGTTGGCTTCATAGAATGTGTTTGGTATTGTCCCTTCCTTCTCAATTTTTTGGAAGAGTTTGTGAAGGATAGGCACTAATTCGTCTCTGAATGTTTGGTAGAATTCATTTGTAAATCCATCAGGTCCTGGGCTTTTGTTTTTGGGGAGGTTTTTGATTACCCTTTCAATTTCGCTGCTTGTAATTGGTCTGTTTAGGTGTTCTATTTCTTCTTTATCTAGCTTTGGGTGATTGTAGAGTTGTAGGAATTTGTCCGTCTCCTCTAGATTGTTAAACTTGTTTCCATATAACTGTTCATAGTAGTTACTGATTATTCTTTTGATTTCTGCTGTGTCCGTTGTGATTTCTCCTCTTTCATTGATGATCCTGTTTATTTGTGCTTTCTCCCTTTTTTCCTTTGTGAGCCTGGCTAGGGGTTTGTCTATTTTATTGATTTTTTCAAAGAACCAGCTCTTGGTTTCATTGATCTTTTGGATTGTTTTTTTAGTTTCAATTTCATTTATTTCTGCTTTGGTTTTTATTATTTCTTTTCTTCTACTGGTTTTGGGGTTTTTTTGTTGTTCTTTTTCTAGATCTTTGAGCTTCGAGATTAGGTTGTTTCTTTGAGTTCTTTCTTGTTTCTTGATGTGAGCTTCTATTGCTATATATTTTCCTCTTATTACTTCTTTTGCTGCATCCCATACATTTAGGATATTGGTGTCCTCCTTGTCGTTCAATTCAAAGAATTTTTTAATTTCTTCTTTGATCTCCTCATTAGTCCAGTGGTCTTCCAGTAGTGTGGTTTTTAATCTCCATGAGGTAGGAAAGTTCCTTGCCTTCTTTTTATGGTTTATTTCTAGTTTGATGCCTTCATGGTCAGAAAAGCTGGTTGATATGATTTCAGTCTTGGTGTATCTGTTGATGTTTGTCTTGTGCCCCAGTATGTGATCGATCCTGGAGAATGATCCGTGTGCGCTTGAGAAAAATGTGTACTCCGTTTTTTTGGGGTTTAGTGTCCTGTAGATGTCTGTTAAGCCCAATTGCTCTAGGTCCTTATTTAGAGCTTTGGTTTCTTTACTTATTTTTTGTCTTGTTGATCTATCCATTGTTGATAGTGGTGTGTTGAAGTCTCCCACTACGTATGTGTTTTCTCTGATGTCTGTTTTCAGAGAGGACAACAGTTGTCTGATATATTTTGGTGCTCCTTCGTTTGGTGAGTATATGTTAATGAGTGTTATTTCTTCTTGAAGTATTGTCCCCTTGATCATAATGTAGTGACCATTGGGGTCTCTTTTTATCTTTTTGAGTTTGAAATCTGTTTTATCTGATATAAGTATAGCTGTTCCTGCTTTCTTTTTTGGTCCATTTGCTTGTAGGATTGTTTTCCATCCTTTAACTTTGAGCCTATTTTTATCTTTTGTAGCTAAATGTGTTTCCTGGAGACAGCAAAAGGTTGGGTTTTGTTTCTTAATCCAGGCTGCAACTCTGTGTCTTTTTATTGAAGAGTTTAGTCCATTTACATTTAGAGTTAATATTGATATGTTAGCATCTGTATTTGCCATTGTGTTTGTTTTTCCTTTGATTTTATTTATTCTTTTAATAACTTTTTTTTTTTTGGCCTTCTTTCATTGTTATTCATCCCTCTGAGGTTCTGGCTTTAGGACTCCTTGTAGTATTTTTTGGAGTGGGGGTTTAGTTTTAATGAAATTTCGGAGTTTCTGTTTGTCTGGGATGGTCCATATTCTTTCTTCAAAGAGGAAGGAGAGCTTTGCGGGGTAGAGTATTCTTGGTTGGCATCTGTTTTCTTGGAGTCTGTTGACTATATGCCTCCACTCTCTCCTTGCCCGTAGTGTTTCTTCGGAGAAGTCTGATGTCAGCCTGATTGGTTTTCCTTTGAATGTTATCTGTTTCTTCCCTCTTGCCAGCTTCATTATTTTTTCCTTGTCCTGGATTCTTGGGAGCTTTACTATTATGTGTCTTGCTGTATTTTTCCTTTCGTCGTGGAAGTTTGGTGTTCTTCTTGCTTCTTGTATATCAATTTTCAGCTCCTTCTTCACATTTGGGAAGTTCTCTTCAATTATCTCTTTGAATATTTTCTCTGTTCCTACATCTCTCTCCTCTCCTTCTGGTATTCCTATAACTCTTATATTTCCTTTCCTCATGGAGTCAGATAGTTCCCGAAGTCTTTCTTCGTTCTTTTTCCTTCGTACTTCTCTTTCCTTTTCTGTTTTGGTTCTTTTTATTTCTGTGTCTTCAAGAGTACTTATTCGTTCTTCCATTTCATCTATTCTGCTTTCATTGCTTTTCCCAGAATTCTTTAGTTCTTCCATTAATTCTTAGATCTCCTGCATTTCTTTTACTTCCCTCTTTAGGGACTCAATTTCATTCTTCTGACCATTGTTTTCCCTCTTTAGGGACTCAATTTCATTCTTCTGATCGTTGATTATTTTTCCCTTATCATTGTTTTCCTTTATGACTTCTGTCAGTTTTTTAATCACGGCAATTTTAAATTCTCTTTCTGGAAGGCTCAGAAGTTCTTCCAAGTTACTGTCGTTGCAATCTGGGGGCTGGTTTTCTTTTTGTGGTGTGTTTTTTCCCTGGGGAGTTGCTAGGTTGCGTGTGGTTCTTCTACTCCCTACTGTCTGTTTTCTAATTTGCCCTATGCGTTGGGACACTGTGTTGTTGGGACTGGCCGGCATCTTGGGTGAGCTTCTCTGCTCCCCTCTGGTTCCTCCAGGAGCCATATGTCAGTTTCAAGCAGTCTTTACTGGAGAAAGGTCCCTGTTCTAAAATGCCGATGTGGGGACACACTCCCCTGTGCGCCTGGTCTGCCCCGGCGGTGGGTTCCTGCTCCCCCTCTGGGCTTGGACTGCAGGCCAGAGAGGGTCTGGCGTGGGCGAACTTCCCCCGCTCACCTCTGGCTCCTGAGGAAGCCTTCTGCAGGTAGTCTTTACTGAAGTAATGCCCCTGTTCTAAAATGGTGATGTGGGACACACTCCCTGCGCGTCTGGTCTCAGGCACACTCTTCTGTGCGCCTGGTCTGCCCCGGCTGTGGGTGCTCGCTCCCCCTGTGGGCTCAGACTACTGGTCGGAAGGGGCCTGGTGTGGGCTAACTCCCCAGCTGGCCACTGGCTCCTCCAGGAGCCTCTGCTGGTTTCAAGTCGCTAGGTGGCGCCAGAGATCTCTCCTAGAGCCCTTGGGGATCTGATTTTCCACCCCGTGGGGCAGGGAACAGAGCGGGAATGGTAGGGTAAACCTCAACGGCTTTGGGGTGCTGTGTCTGCCTTGTGCCCCACCGTCGTGGGGAACCCACGCCCCTAATTTCGTGCCCCGGGTCTCAGTTCCAAAGCCCTCAGTTCTAGGACGCGGGCTGTAGCCCAGTTCAGTGGCGTGGGAATGGCGCCTTTTGAATCCCGCTCCCGTGCCTGGGCGCCTGGTTCCTGCTCACTCAGTGAGGGCCTCCGCGCGTCTCCCTGCAAGCCTAGGTCGCAGGCTCGGGGACCTGGGCAGCTGCGATCCGGATCCGCATTTGCTTTTCAACCGCACTGCTTTTCCGCGCAATTCCGATCCCGATCCGCGTCTGCTTTTCCAGTGCGCCGCTTTTCTGCGCAAGCTTACCGGGCGGCCCAGGGGCCGCTTTTCTGCCGCAAGCTTACCGGGCGGCCCAGGGCTGTGTGCTGGGGCTGGTCTCCTCCTGGGGGGGGAGGGCTCTCTTTAATGGCGCCTGGAGCTCACCTCCGTGGCGAAACCTGCAGGATTCTCCACAGCTCCCGTTCACGGGGTGTGGTGGCTGCAATAGTTCCTTTCCACTCACAGTCCCGCTTGCTGCGTAGTTTGTTCTTGTTGGTCGTTTTAGTTTGTTTTTTTTCCTCCTCTCTGCTGGTCAGAGAGTGCCGACTTTGTGGGCGGGGGAGGGGAGCAGGGTTTTGCGCTTTCCTCCCTTCTGGTCCTCTTTTATGGCAACTTTCTTCTTCGGGCAGTTTGCTGGAGTCACCCGTTTATCTTCCGTGTCCCAGTTCTCACTGGGACCTGCCGCTTTTCCTCCCTATTAACTTTTTTTAATGGGAGATCTTACTCGCAGCGTCTCCTCGCTGCCATGTTGCTCCGCCCCCTCCTCCAGATGTCCTTTTGAGATTATGTTTCATGAGGCTGTAATGCCCCTCTCTAGGAAATCCTCTCCTTTGCTGACTTTGAAGAAGTCAGCTGCTGCATGGTGAGCATCCCTATGGAGCTGAAGGCAGTAAACAGCTGACAGCCTACACAGTGGAGGCCCTTAGTCTGATGCCTGCAAAGAACTGAGCACTATCAGATACCACAGGAACTTAGAGGCATATCCTGCCCCAGCTGAGCTCTCAGATGAGAACTCAGCCTCATCGATACTTTACGGCAGCTTTGTGGGTAACTCAATCAGCGGATCCAGCTCATCCAGGACTAGACTCCTGACTCCACAGATTATGTTAGAAAATTAATATGTGTTGTTTTAAGCTGTTAATTAGGTGGTAATGTTGTTATGCAGCAATAGAGAACTAATACCAGTGGTAAGGACAGTTCTCAGGTCACATATGCTATGTCCCCATGATACTTTGGAAAATCTTCGGAACAGTATATTGCAAATGTCTGTCTCCACTTTTGAAGACATTGGTCATATTGTATCCACATCTATTTCCTCATCTGTTAGGATAATAATAGCACCACTGTAAATTAGATAATTTAAGCAATGTGTTTACCAGTATGCCTGCCTTAGTAAGTGCTTATTAAATGCTATCACCAAATCTCCAAGGCTTAGCACAGAACCTGGCACATGCCCTATAAATGTTTATTGAATGGATGATTAAACACAAGAATTGATGGAGAAGGCTTGTGTATTAGTATCTGATGTCAAAGAAAAAAGTGTCAGAAGTTTGGCCATTGTCCCTCAAGTTCTGTTGGAAGGAACCAAAGATATCTACACAGCAGTGCCAGGTGACAAAGCAAGTGTAGGCAGATGCAGACTTAGTTAAAGTGACATCTGTTAGGAGCTTCCTTGGTGGTTCTGCTTGTTCTGGAACCAGGTTCTTGGCTAGAACTGTTGTATGGCTCTACCCCAGGGCTTCTTTTAATTCAGGACTTTGTGAACCCACACTTTTTATTGAGAACAGGAAATATGTACTTATAAGTGATGAAATGTATAAGAGAGTCAGCAGATTCTGATTTGAAGTTTTAATTTCTCCTTTCTAAGGGTCTGATAATAACTAATATTCCCTTTGCTACTTCTTTCATTCATTATGTATTCCTGCATTTTACCCACAAATATTTATTGAGGAAAGCTCTATGTCAGTTATGGGTTTAAGCACCAGAAATATAACAGGGAGCTAAGCAGAGATGCCCATGGTCCTGGGGCTTGTTAATGGCACCACTGGTTGGAATCTCTGTAATGCTTTGAGCAGCTCCACCCTCACACCCTTGCTATTTGTACAATGCTGCAATGTACTACTCCTGTTTTGGGCTCTTCAGTATTCTTTGCAAAGTCTCTAACCTTTGTGGTACATTTACTTCTAGAAGAATCTTTAGATATTGATTCTTCATCAATTAAATTTAATAGAAGACTTTTCTCCCTCTGGTAAACTCCTCATGGGGCTAGACAAATGATTTTGCAACTAATAGCCTCTTTAATCTGAATGTTCTTTGTGATCCTCTTTTCTGATGCTTTCTCTAAGGAATTGGAGAAAGGGGGGCTCTTTGATGGTTAAAATATCTTTTATGGCTTGGAACATGAGTTTAAAGTGGATTGCATAACACACTACACTTTCAGGCACCGGGGAAGGAAGGTGGTCTGATAGACTATCTCACAGATTCCAGTAGCTGCTATTTATAGTGGTAGGGTGGGGAGGGGGGTGAAGTAATCCCCAGGGGAAGTACAGAGAGGGCAATAAGGAGAAAGCACAGCTGCAAAACTCCCCAGGAGGGCAGGGACGAGTAGCACTTGACACCCTAGCCCAACAACTGCTTAACTGCCTTTTTTTTTTTTTTTTCTTCAGTAAAAAGCTTTGAGTCTGCCAAGTGGAGTTATAGGCAATGACAAGCTTGTTTCAAAGTTTTGTTTTGCTTTGTTTTTTAATAAATAGAACAATAAAATGAGCAGTGATAAATCTAGCTCTCAATTTAAGAAACAGAGCATGATAAATATCACTGGAGCGCCCTGTGCTTAGGGTTGCCAGATTAGCCAACAACAAGAAGACAAGCCTATGTTGGACAAGGATGCAGGACGATGGGTGCCTTGATAGTGGGTGTGATGTGATGACATACATCTGAAGGGTGTGACACTATACCTCTGAATCATATAGGGTATTGTAAACCAGTGTCAGCTCAGTAATTAAAAGAAGGATGCTCAGCTAACTTTTTTTATTATTATTATTTTAAGATTTATTTATCTAAGAACCGGGGTACAGGCCAGATGCGCGGGAGGATGAAAGGATTCACCAGAGACAGAGTAGGTAACAGAACAGGCAGACTGACGAAATAACACTGCTGACCAGAGCAGCGGGCAAGACAGGAGAGGTCTGCTTCGCCATGTGGGATTCTCGCTGGCCGGCTGGGATCGAACTTACACTGCAGAGGCTGTGGACAGTGTCACAGTGCAGCGCTCAACCGCCTGTGCCACCAGGGAGGCCCTCTGCTAACTTTCAATTTCAAGTAAACAAATAATTTTTAGCATCAGCATGCACTCCCTGGGACTTACAACTTCAAAGTAGTCATTGCTGGTGCAGCAGACCTCTCCTATCTCACGCGCTGCACCCGTCAGCAGTGTTTTTCAGTAGATCTGCCTGTTCTGTTCCCCACTCTGTCTCTGGTGAATCCTCTCCCCCCACACCTCTGGCCTACACCCCAGTTCTTGTATGCAGACATACAAGATCTTTAAATAAAAAAAAATTTAAAAAAAACTTTGCTAAATTAAAAAAAAAAAAGTACTCACTGCTTAAATTCAAAGTGATCTGTGTCATCTGTAGTTTATCTGGCAATACCACCTGTGAGACCCCAGGCAGTCACTGCCCATGGTTCCTTCCTGACAGATAACCATCACCTTGAATCTGACTTGATCATTCCTTTGCTGTTGTTTATAGTTGAGTGCACAGGTGTATCACTAAACAAAATATTGCTTTCTTTGCTTGTTTTTCAAATTTATTAAAATGTCATATATTATTTTCTTTCCCGCAGTCTATTTCTGAGATTTTTAATTGACCCATTTTTACTGCTTCCACCATCTTATGCATAAACCACAAATGATTTGTCCATTCTCCTGTTAGTGAACATTTAAATTGTGGGGCCTCCCCGGTGGCGCAGCGGTTGAGCGCTGGGTTGCGAAGCTGCCTGCAGCCTCTGCAGTGCCAGTTCGATCCCCGGCTGCTCTCCGGCCACCGCAGGAGGGTCCCACATGGCGCGCAGACCTCTCCTGCCGCCCGCTGCTCCCCTCAGCAGTGTACTTTGGTCCTTCTGCCTGCTCTGCTCCCCGCTCTGGCTCTGGTGAATTCTCTCACCCTCCCGTGCTTCTGACTGTACCCAGTGCTTGAATAAATAAATAAATAAATAAATAAATAAATAAATAAATAAATAAATAAATCTTAAAAAAATAAAATAAATTGTGTACAGAAAATTTTTGTTAAAATAAACAATGCCACAAACATACCACCTGGTGCTCACTTGTAAGAGTTTTTCTAAAGCATATTCCTAGGATGCATAGATTGTATCAGGTCATGTCAAATTGTTTCCCAAAGTAATTGTTTCACCCCTTACTAGAGTTCAAGAGAACCTATGGTATATAGTTTTGTCAAAACTTAAAATTGTCAGGCTTTAAATTTGTTCCAATCTGGTAGGTGTAACCACCTTTTGGTCTGATTTCATTTTACTTTATTTTTATATTTATGAAATTATGCTACATGTATATATTGATTAGTCATTCTCATTTCCTCTCCAGTCAAAAGCCTTTTCATTCTTGTTGCTTATTTTCTATTATTGTTTGTGCTTTTCACACTGAATTTTAGGAGTTCATCATGGCTTCTGCATACTAATTTTTTGTTAATTTTATGTGTGAAAGCATGCCCTTTCAATTTTTGCCTGTTTTCACTCTCTTTACAGTGTCTTTATAACAAGAAACGAATAATTTGATTTTCTCTAATTTATCCATCTTTTCCTTTATGGTTTGTATTTTATGAGTCTCGTTTAAAAATTACTTTCTCGGCCTCACCATGGCACAGTGGTTGAGCGCTGGGCGGCGAAGCTGCCCGCACCCTCTGCAGCGCCAGTTTGATCCCCGGCCGCCAGGCGAGGATCCCAAATGGCGCAGACCTCTCCTGCCACGCCTGCTGCTCCCCTCAGCAGTGCATTTCGTCTGTCTGCCTGTTCTGTTCCCCTCTCTGTCTCTAGTGAATTCTCTCACCCTCCTGTACTTCTGACTGTACCCAGTGCTTGTATAAATAAATAAATCTTTTAAAAAAATTACTTTCTCACTCAAATTCATTAAATATTCTTCTGTATTGATGTATAAAGTCTTAAATTTTTTGCCTTTAACAGTTCAGTTTCTATTTACCATGAATTTCATTTTATATTTAGTGTGACAGAGGACACCAAAATAATTTTTTCCCAATAGTTTTTTTTCCAGAAAGGTCTTGCCCTCATTCTATTATGTCTGTGTTTCTATTGTAATGATATCTTTTAAAAATTATATTATTATAATTTTTATGATAGTTTTATGGAACAGCAATTGGCTTTTGTATACTCAGTCACTTTGCAAAATTCTCTTCTTAATTTTAACAATTAAACTAATTTGACTATAAATTCTTCTGTATATTCTCTATAAGCAATGATGTCATCTGATAATAATGATTATTTTATTCCTTCCTTTCCAATTTGCTACTTTTACTTTTCTATTTTTATAAATGATCATCATTAGACATTGGACATCCTTAATTTATTCCTGATATTAAGGAAAATGCTTATAAATTTTACCAGGAAGAATGTCATCTGCCACCAGTTTTTGTTTTGGGCTTTTATCCTCTTGAAGGAATTACCTTTTTAATTATAATTTTCAGTTTCTATCACAAATTAATATATCTCAAATGCTTTTGCTGCATTTATTGAGAATGATTATCAAATGGTTTTTCTCTTCTGTTCTTTTAATCTAATAAATAGCATTAAATTTTTAAAATAATGTTGACCCAACTTTGCATTTCTGGGATAAACTCAACTTAGCATTATGGTTATCTTTTTCACATGCTGTTGGATTTGGTTGATGATTGTTTAGAATAGTTTGGTTTTGCAACTTTGCTTATCAATAAGATTGACCTATAATTTTCCTTTCTATTCCAGATTTGTTTTATTTTAGGATCAATGTTATACTAATCTCATAGGATGAACTGCAAAAATTTAAGACTGACACCAGAGGAAGTTAAATTAAGTTTCAACTGAAGTACCAG
The DNA here is from genome assembly GCF_964194135.1 of Talpa europaea. Taxonomy (NCBI): domain Eukaryota; kingdom Metazoa; phylum Chordata; class Mammalia; order Eulipotyphla; family Talpidae; genus Talpa; species Talpa europaea. The sequence goes on from NC_140076.1 coordinate 42,056,379, forward strand.
GATTCAAAAGATACAAATCCAAAGTGAGATGCTAGGCCAACATAACCTTTTCAAAGAAAATATTGGGGAATTAGGGCCCTCACAGTAACAACTCATCCTCTCAAGCATGTGGAGTAGAGTGTGATGGAAAGTTTTCAGTTTTCTTTGGGAAACATTACTGGCATGAATTGAGCCATTGAAAAGATATTCTGTAGTTCCCCCTTGGAGAACTCCATGTGTGTCCTCTGTGGTTAGGCAGAACCAGGGACTTGTGTCTGGCTCTTATCTAGAACAGAGGAGACGAGAGCCAGGTGCTAACTGCTTTAGTGTTGGAGGGAAAGAAAGGTCTGCTGGGCTTGAATTATCATGCCTTTCCAAAATATGATGGGGTAAAGAATGCACTAGTTTTTCTTGGCTTAGATACAGTTAGACATGCATACAAGAGCTGCCACGGGGTCGTCTTACCTTGTCTCAAATAGACCAGTTGGAGAGGTGAATAGACTTTGTTATGGGGCATCTGGAGGTGACTGCTGCTTTCAGTAGGCACTAAATGGGGGTTCATAAGCAACTTGCAGAATACAGCATGTTCATTTGGATAAAAGCAATTGACAGAGACAGAGTAAGAAAATAGGTTCTCCAAAGTTCACATGAAAGCTCTCCATGAGAGAATCAATTTCAGATACCCCGTAGGCCCAGTGAGAGCAAAACACTCTAGGACAGAACAAGTTAAATAAGAACTTTCTCTTTCCCTCCTTCCCCATCTCCCAAACCTGGAGAGGGGCAGACACAAAGTGTGTCAGCTATGATGTTTTTGCCTTTCAGCTCTAAGCCCACACTCTTTTTCTTCTCTGCTCTGTGATGCCAGGGTCCATGACCCTGCAAATCTCCCTTCTGTGTTGCCAGTGACTCCCTGTTGGGCTTACAATCAGAGGCTCATTCAGGGAGGTGCAGAAGAGATGTGTGCACCCGCCTCGTCCCCCTCCTGTGTCTCCCTTTCTGCTTGTGTCTCCTGTGAGTGTCTCTTTAACCCCGTCTCTTCACCTCATCAGGCAGTTCCTTCCATAGCTGCAGCTGATCCAAAGTATGCTTCCTACAAAGCTAGCAGCGCCAGACACATCACATCTACCCTTCCATCCTGAGACACGGTTACATGCAAGCTAGCACCCCCTCTTCAGAACCTGGCTCCCAGATTTACAGGCTCTTTCCTCTGAGCTCAGAGACAGCAGCGCCTGTCAAGCCTTACTTCCTCCTCAGCATCTCAGCTCTGAGGATCCTTGTCTAAGCGCTAAAGTCTTAAGAATCTCTTTATGTTCCTTCAGCCATGGGGATGGTAGTGCCTTCTTGAAATTGCTGCATTTATGGTACACAAAGGCACACAAACCTCTTCTTGTCTCCTTAGTTACCTGGTTAGTAACTTTACATTTAGTTAATGATTCTTTGTATTAAATTCTTTCTCAAATAACTGGTGAGTCTTCTGTCTCCTGTTGGATGGAGGGTGATGGAGAAGCTGAGAGGCAAAGACTCCAATTCCTCCCCCCCAAACAGGTCCTCTGCCTGCCATATCTTCTAGTTGGGGGGTGAAAAGGAGTGGAGAGTTTTAACCTTTAAATTGAAAACCTTGCTTATTATATTATGCTGGACATTTTAAGTTACTAATTTGAGTCTGGGTTTATTATGTCTAAAATAAATACAGGCATTTTAATTACTCAATGATAGTCATAAAATCAAGGACTTGCCCATTTTCATCTAATAGCAGGGAAAGGATTCTCTTCACTGAGAAGATTTAAAGGGACAGCAGGAGGCTAAAATATAATAACTTTCTTGATTACATCCTAGGAGTCCTGTTTCCTTAACATACAGGTTATAATCTAAGACTATAATTAAATGTTACATAGAACTTACAAATAAAATTCTAGAAGTCTAGGATTTCTTCATGGGAATATTTTGTTGCTGAATATGCTCTTTATTTCTTTTTTAGTCAACTTTCATAACTTATATTTTTCTAGGTATTTTCCACTTAAAATGGACATTTTCAAATTTATTAACTTGAGGATTTCAATCTTATATTTCTATTATCTTTTGGACCTTTGTACATTCTCCTTTATCATTCCTGATATTATTTGTGCCTTCGCTCTCTTTCTATTTGTTTTTTATTTCCTTATTCAAACTTCCCAGGGGTTAGTCTGCTCCAAGAGCTAAATTTTGCCTCTTTTTTTTTGTTTTTTTTTTTAAATAAATTTTATTTTTATATTCCCCATACAACTGCAACCCCCCCATTCTGACCCCAATCCCTCCCCTCCCGCCCCCACCCCCAAAAAAAGTGTCTCTGGTTCATAGTTTTTGTTGATTTTGATTTTCACTTTCTTATAGTTATTCATTTTTCTGGTCCCTTATTTAAATTTTCTAGATTCCTGCTATGAGTGAGACCATCCGGTATTTTTCTTTTTCTTTCTGGCTTATTTTGCTGAGCATGATCCCTTCCAGCGCCATCCATGTTGCTGCAAATTGCATGTGTTTATCTTTTTTGAATGCTGAGTAATATTCCATGGTGTACATGTACCACATCTTCTTGATCCAGTCATCTATTTGGGGGCATTTGGGCTGTTTCCAAAGCTTAGCTATTGTAAATAGTGCTGCTATAAACGTAGGGGTGCAGGTGTTCTTTGGAATTGATGTTTCTGTGTCCTTTGGGTAAATACCTAGGAGTGGAATTGCTGGATCATATGGAAGCTCTATGTTTAGTAGGTCCAGAAATCTCCACACAGCTCTCCATAGTGGTTGGACCAGTTTGCACTCCCACCAACAGTGCAGGAGAGTTCCTTTTTCTCCACACCCTCGCCAACACTTGTTGTTGCTAGTTTTTTTAATATGAGCCATTCTCACTGGTGTAAGATGGTATCTCATGGTAGTTTTGATTTGCATTTCCCTGATTACAAGTGATGTTGAACATTTTTTCGTATGCCTGTTGGCCATTTGCATTTCCTCTTCAGAGACATTTCTTTTTAGCCAAGAGCTAAATTTTGTCTTCGTGAATCATCTTTATTGCATCTGTTATCTGCTTCTTTAAGGTTATTTCCTCCATTTTACTTTCTCTGAGAATTTTCTGTTGTTTTGTTCCTATGTTCTTATGCTTGATGCTTAACTTATTCAATTTAAACATTTCTTCTTTTTCAAAGCACATTTAAAGCTGGTTTTCTTTCATGGGTACTTTGGAGAATTCATTATTATCATCTGTCTTGAATGTTCTCTATTGATCTGAATGAATTCCATGCATTCAATGAATTTTGAGGGTAGTGTCATTCAGTTTTTGCCTTTTATACTTTTATATTTTGCCTTTGATGCATGAGGAATTAAGTAATATGCTTTAAAATATTTAAGCTCTTTATTGAAGCATAGTATAGAAAATGAAAATGTGTACATATAATAGAAAAAAGTGCACATTCATAAGTGTGTAACTTGAAAATGTTTCACAAACTTTATACACTCACGTATCCACAGATTGGGATTTAGTAACACAGAGGTGATGCACACATTATTTCTATTGTGGTGAAATTCACATAAAAAAGTTGACCATGTTGAAATCTAGTACATTCACAGGGTGTGCAACCACCTCTTTCTAGTTCCAACACATTTTCATCTCCTCTAAACAATACACCATGCCCATCAAGCAGTCACCCCACATTCCTCTCTCTTTCCAGCTCTTGGCCACCAAAATCTGCTTTCTGTTCCAGATTATTTGAGTACTGTGCTTTTAAGTTTCTCAATGTTTAGAAGTTTTAAGATATAATTTTTACTGTTTTGTAACTTAGCTGTGATGGTCTCGTGATACTGATTCTTTGTTGGAATTTGATATCTGCTTAATCACCTAATTCATCATCAGATTTCATAACTGTAACCTGTGACTTTGGAAAGATTATGTCTCCTCCAGTGGTTGACTGCAGCTCTTCACATCAACCTTGTTAAACATCTTGTTCAAAATCTTTATAACTTTACTGAATTTGGGGTAGGGGGAGGCTGTTTGATCCATCAATTACTGAGGAAAAAGTGTTAACTCTTCTGCTCTGATCACAGATTTGTCAATTACTCCTTGAAGTACTGTCAGTTTTTGCTTTAGTGATAGACTTTTCAGATAACACAGAGAGGCACTAATCAAAGCAGAAACTTCAAATGTGTTACATGTGCAAAATGACTGTCAGCTGCCTCTGTCTTTTCTGCCACTTGAGCCCAGTTGGGTCAAAGTCTTCCTGGAACAAGGGAGCTTTTGCTTCCCCTCTATCTCCCAGTCCCTTTCTTTTTCTTTTCTTCCTCCTGTTTCAGAAATGCATATATTAAAAATCAAAAGAATGGTCTAAGAAGATGTTAAACAAAAATACTCTAGGTCCTTGGAATTTATTTCATTTCAGCAATAAAATCCAAAACTTTAAATCATTGTTTTACCCTGGACCATATAACCTTGTAGTTTTCCGTTTTCCACAAAGGTCTCTGTGCACCAAGGACAGTATTGTACCAAGGGAGAACTGAATGCCGCTGGCATCTCTCATCTGCACAGTTTCCCGTGGTGCATACTCCTTCTTTGTCAGGCAGCAAGTGATGAAGAGTGACTCAGTCCACTTGTGGTGGTGGTGGTGGTGGGGGAAGCCCCTGTCATCTGCAGCTGATTCACTGTTTATTTGGCTGCCTTAGCAAGAACAGGAAGAGAAGCAATATGGGGTGAATCATTTGTCTGGCTCCAGCATCTTTATTCCTCATTATCTTTCACATTGAATACAATTGCTAATGAAACAATTACTGTCTTTACCTGGTAGCAAACTTGTATTTTGCTTATAAGATAGCTGACTGGTATGCACTGAAAAAGCAGCACAATGTCTTTCCCTGGGCTTGGATTCATTTCCCTTAGCAAATGACTTCAGTAACTTATCATTTTTCATCTGGCAAGTTAAGAGGAGCCAAGCTTTGAGAGAAATAAAGCTTGTTCCTTGGAATGGAACAGTGCCACAGAAGGTGAAATAACTTCATTTTCCAAGCAGACATGTATGCCACTCCAGTTTTTGCAGGGAGAGGTGTCTGGATTTGCTCAAACCAACTTTTGGTACTCTTACTACTTGGTTGCTTGAAATGGGTTGCCCAGCTGGCAAGTGTTGAGACCACGGAATGGCCTTGGGGTTGCTGATTCATTTCTCTCCCCAAGACTGAATGGCCTATTATTTGAAATGGGCAGATGGAGCCAATTCAGTTTGCCACAACTTGTTGCAGATGACCTAGGAAGGGGACCGCCTCTCCCCTGCTTCTCCTGAATTTTGAAGAAGCAGTTTGCATCTTAGCATGATGAACAACCCCAGGGAACTTGTGCTGCTTCTAGGTCCCTTGGGTCTGGAGGTCAGAGAAGGTCACAAGTTGTGTTGGTCAAGCGCATAGTATGAGGAAAGGAGACACAGTGATAAGCTGGCATGTGCCAACCCATCAATCCACATACTTTATAGTCTTTTGGGAACATTACCCCACCCCACGACCCTCACCCTGTTTATTTTCCTGTGGCAGGAAGTTATGACAAAGAAAAGGAATATGAAGCAGATATCTCTTGACAAGTATTGTGGTGTTAACATTTATTTATAGTCTCTGCCCCTAGTCAATCGAGGAATATTTATTGATCATCTATTACATACAAGGAACAGTGCTGAGTGCTGTGAGCGATATAAAAATATAGAAATCTAATAAGATCACTGCCTTCAAGCTCCTTATTGAGAGGATAAGACAAAAACATAAAATAAAGAACAATACAAGAGCTAAATGAGGCCAAAATATTGGAAATCTAAAAGATGCCCAACTCGTTTCTCACTAGAGATAGATAGAGGTGAAGTGACTCAAATCTTCAGTAAAACTATCCCTCTTAAGAAGAACGTAGGTAGGCAACACAATTAAGAACTGACTATAGATAGGGCATTTGTGAGCATTTTACCCGCTATTTTCTTAATCTTCACTAAATCTTCACTTACTCTCCACTTAATCTTTACTAAATTAGTATATTTAGCAAAAATCAGAAAGAATGACGCATGATTCAGGTTTAAAACTAGATGTTATATTGTAGTAAGTCCCAATCCTTTGAATTTCAGTTGTGACTCAATTTGTGGCAGAGCTGGGAACTAAGATTCTCATTTTATGCTGTGTTATGTTGCACATAACATCTGAGAAGCTGAACCCAATTCAGGTTTAACATTGTGACCTAGACACACTGGTGTGCAACTAAGACTATTTGCTCTGATGTGTTCCCAACTGTGGCACTGGGAGGAAGTACTTAAGATGGGGGCAGGGTCAAACCCTCCTGAATAGGATAACTTATGAATTCTAATTTCCATTGAAGCAAAAGCTCTCTCTGCAGATTAGGAACTACACTAGATGTTGAAGATTTCACCCTAGACACTTTCAACCAAGAATTTCCATGTTAGATATCCAGTTATCAAATTTGTTTAATAAAGGAGCAACTAAGTGCTAAAATGGTGGAAGAGCATCTTGAAATACCAGCACATAAACCTGTGATTGCTGCAGCTCAACTCTTCAGCATTCTCAGGAGGCTTCAGTAGCAAAGTAAGTAGCAAATAAGATGTAAACTGGGGGCCTCCCTGGTGGCGCAGGTGTTAAAGACAGTGCTATCAAGCTATCACCAACCACTGCAGCATGAGTTCAATTCCAGGCCAGGGAGCTAACCCACGTGGCGCAGCAGACCTAACCTGTCTCGCCTACTGCTCCCCTCAGCAGTCTATTTCAGTCAGTTTGCCTGTTCTGTTCCCCACTGTCTCTGGTGAACCTCCTCTCACCCTCCCACACCTCTGGCCTGTACCCCAGTTCTTGTATGCATAAATAAATAAACCTTAAAAAAAATGTAAACTGACCATGTCACCCCTTTGTTTCAATCCCTTGGAGTGTAAGTCTCATAGGAGAAGGCCTGGCGTACTAGGGCCCTTGTCAGTTTTGGGTTCTAGGCCCTCTTCACAGCCATCTCCCAGTGTGGCCCCAAGTTCATACTTTAGGAGCACAAATTGGTTTCCCACCCTTTCCCTCAGCCAGCCCAGTGGTGCTGTGCACTGTGCTTGACTTGGAGCCAGAGGCCAGGATGCATCATGCCAGTGTCTGGAACAACCACCCCCTCCCCAGTGCTTGGGAACCTACATGTGTCCCAGAGACCCAGCTCAAGCTCCATGGCCTCCAGGGAGACTGGGTTGGGCCATGCACCCTCCTCTTCGTTGAAATTATTGGAATTGTGTTTCTGAGTGTGACTTAATCCCCTACTGAATACCTTCTAAAGGTAGAGGCTCATTTATGTCATATCCCTAGTACTTAATATCATGCTTGGCACACAGTAGGTTCTCAACAAAGTTGAACTGAACTTAAGACCAAAGTTTAGTGGGGATCACACATGAGGGTTGCATATTCAAGGCCCCCAGGAGAGCTGGGGTAAAATGGAGTAGTATGTGTGTTAAATGACTGAAGCATTTGTTTTTCCCAGGGAAAAGGAGGGTGTCACAGAGTTCTTGGTGTTCCTTTATGTCCAAAGGAGTTCTGATTTCTATGGGCTCTTTTCCATTCCCACTGGAGACATGCCCTTCTCTAGAAGGGGAGGTGAAGAGCTTCCCTGACACTGGAGGGGTGTGTGTGACAACAGTGACCCCCTAGTGTGTGACCTAGATTGACCCCTGATGAGGATGGGCAAACAAGAGACATGGAGGTTTAATTGACAATCCAAGATGTAATAACTGTTAGTATGCTGACTTGGCTAGCAATTGTTGTCAAGAAGCCCAGGGCGGAAAACTGGAGGGACAGAGCCCCCCAAATCCTTTCTGCCATCAGTAACAACAACCACAAAGAGAAGCGCAAAGATTTACAAAGGGGTTACATAATTAAGAGGCTGTTCTACGGCATTCTTATATTAACAATATCAGGGAGGGTGTCCAGGTGTGTGAAAGGGGCCTGCGAAACATACCAACCTCACAGAGCAGAAGGAGTTGGCCCTTTTCAAGCACCTCCTCAGGGGAGGTCGGGATTAGAGCGCAGGGGAGAACATGTAACCCTGAGGTTGATCTGGAAGAATTAGAAAGCCTGCCCCCAACCTGGCCCAGGGCCAAGCTTCCAGTAGGGAGTGCTTGGGGTGGTGGTGGGGGGGGGGCTTCTGCAGCTTTTTTTGCACCCCTCATGAGTTCAGGGCGGCCCCTTTGGCACAGCCTTGCCAAGCCCTGGCCCCCAGAATCCGCCAGTCAGGATTACACTCCCTACTGGGAGGAATATAAATATGGATGGAGCAGAGCATCTTTAAACAGTGTACAAGAACAGAGGGACAAGCAGGTCCAAATGATAATATTTTGAAAAGCCACAGGGAGCCTCTGCTGCTGTTGAGTTAGAATTGCTCCTCTTTCATGTGATTAAAGAAGCCCTTGTGGGTTTTTTCTTTTCCTTAGAGATAGACCATGGTCGCTGCCCTCCTGCTGTAGCACTGAATGATTTTTAAGGTTTCTAAGTGCACTGCATTTACATTTACTACTCATTCTCTAAATGAAAGGCAGGCTGAAACACATTAATGAGCCTTCTGATTACTGCAGCCCTTGAGAAATTAATTAACAACAATGCAGCATGCACTTAACATTCCTCCCACTCTCCATGCCCGGAGAAGCTGCACTTGAATCTGCACCAACCAAGAGCCACCACGTGCAGTTGCTTTTCCTGGCCACATTTTGGATGGCTTCTCCTTGAGAATGCCATTCCCTGTATTATAAAATGGCAACATCTTTCTTGTGACCTAGAATGGCTTTTCCTTTAATGAGGATTTTTTTGCTGGAAAATCCTTGAGCCTATCATTTTGTTTCTTTTTTTCTTTTTCTGATTATTTTGAACACCAACATCAAGCACCAGCACTTATCTGGTACCTCACTTATAATAATAGCCAACACTTAATGTTGTCAGGAACTGTTTGCGTGTGTATGTGCGCACACACTTACTTCTTAAATCTCACAACAACCCTGGAGCAGGTGCTATAATTTTACAAATAATAAAATAAAGGAACAGAGATGGTAATTAAGTTGCTTAAGATCACACAGCAAGTAAATGGCAGAGTAAATGGCAGAGCCATAATCTAAACTCTGAGGGATTGTTTCAGATCCAAAAACTTAGCCAGTAAACACATCTACAGTTATCCATGTGCACATTTGTATTTTGGATCCCAGATTCTTGAAAGAGCCGTTTGACTTTTTGGCACCCCTAGGAAGCTCTAAAGTAAGCTGGGGACCAGAGTTGCATTCACTGGTGGTCTTACTGAAGGATCCATCAGCAAAGATTTCAGGAAGCCACCCCTAGAAACAACAGCTTTGGCTGCACAAGGTTTCCAAGTAAGAGAGAACAGGATCGTCACAAAGAAGGTGGTTTGTAAGCATCTTCCAAGCAACATGCAGCTTCAAAAGTATTCTTTCTTAAAAAGAAAAATACCGGATGGTCTCACTCATAGCAGGAATCTAGAAAACTTAAATAAGGGACCAGGAAAATGAATAACTATAAGAAAGTGAAAATCAAAATTAACAAAAAACTATGAACCAGAGACACTTTGTGGGGAATTGGGGGTCGGGAGGGGAGGGATTGGGGTCAGAATGGGGGGGTTGCAATTGTATGGGGGAATATAAAAAGAAAATTTATTACTTAAAAAAAAAAAAGTATTCTTTCTTCCACACAAAGCCCTGGGGGCTGGGAGTGTCCTTGACAAGGCAGCACAGAACGCGGAATTTGGATGTTAGGAACATGTGGGTCTGGACTCATGCTAGACTGGAGGATTGCCTTGTCCTGGCTATGCGAGCAACCAGATCATTCTTCAGTCCTTCCCATCATCCTCCCACCAGTGATATGGGAGAATAATTGTACCTGGCTTATCGTAATGTCATGACAATTGAATGGAACAACGAACATAAGGTGTGCAAAGTGCTTACACAGAAAGCATTTAATTATATCTGTCCTTTTTACAGTCCATAGTGCTCTTTGCCAGTCTTCCTTCAACTGTGTCCTCCTGGTCCCTCTGAAATGCCCTGCAACAGGCAGCTTCGGGGTTTTGCTCCCTTCTCCATCCAGGACTCTACCACAAGGGCAGCTCACCAGCTGACCTCCCCTGACCAGCTCACATTCTCACCCACCTTGCTGTATGTTTTTCATAGCGCCTACACCACAGATGCTATACCATATCTCACTGCGTGGTCCAGTGTCTGTCTCTTCTCCAAGAACATAGGTCCCAGGATGACAGCAGTTGTGTTGGGTTCACTGTCGGATTCTTGCAGCCAAAGCAGTGGCTACGATGTCGAGGGTACCAAGTAAATATACATTGAACACTTGTAATTAAAGGCACCTCTGTGAGTAGACCGTGATCCCATACGATGTTATGAGACCTAGACTGGGACCATAAGTGCAGGAGCTGTGGTATATGTCAATGTCAGGCAAGGCTTGGGTTTCAGAGCCTCCAGCAGAATGCCCAGGAAGGCCTGACCCACAGAGACACTGAGCCATGCTCCAGTGAGTCCTACAGCCCCGAAATGCAAGGCAATCACTGCAGGCTGGAGGGGATCCGACTGCTCAGCCATTTTCTTTGCTGGGAAAGTTATAGCCTGAAGTGAGGAGGCGGGGAGCTCCCTCCCTAGTAAGCTTCCCATCCCTCTGCCTCCCACTCTCCTCCAGGATTCATTACCCCCTAGTGTGACTTCCTGAAGGACAAAGAGTGCGTGTCTTCAAAGTAACCTGTGGCAATGGATAGCTTACTGCTTTCAAACTCAGGAATTATTTTTTAATGGCAATACATTGTCCGGATTATGGTTTTCAGTGAATAACAGCTAGAATAAGTTTTGCTTCTGGCTAGGAGGCCTGACTTGGTGCAGCTACCTGTGTCCCTCACATCAGGGATCCGCAGATGGCACCTGGTAGGAAGAAGAGACAGGGTGGCTGTGGGGACAAAAGAGCTGCTTTCTCACTGCTGCAGCCCGGGAAGGCCTCAGCAGCCCAGAGGCTCAGGGAGCATCAAACAATTCATCTCTGCCTCACCCAGGTTCCTGGTTTAACACACCCAATTCAGATCCAGAGACAGATTGATTTGGACACAACAATGCATCTCAGAGCCAGTGGCATAGATTGATTTAGAGGCACCTCCAAAGGGCATGGTTTTCTCTAAGGTACAAGACTTGTAAATTCTTTTTTTTTTTTTTTAAAGATTTATTTATTTATTTGTACAAGCACTGGGTACAGTCAGAAGCACGGGAGAGTGAGAGAATTCACCAGAGCCAAAGCGGGGAGCAGAGCAGGCAGAAGGACCGAAGTACACTGCTGAGGGGAGCAGCGGGTGGCAGGAGAGTCTGAGCACCATGTGGGACCCTCCTCCGGTGGCCGGGGAGCATCCAGGGATCGAACCGGCACTGCAGAGGCTGCGGGCAGCTTCACAACCCAGCGCTCTACCACTGCGACATCGGGGAGGCCCCAAGACTTGTAAATTCTAAGCACTTTCAGAGGTAGTGATGAACAGACTGTGGTTCCTCAAAGTCTCTTCATAGAGCAAAGAGATTGAGCGTGAAGTAAAAATAAATAAGATGCCAAATAGCAAAAAAAGGGGAACATGCTCTGTGAACTCTAGCATGACTTACAATGCCAATAATTCAGGTTAGAGTAAGTTTCTGTGTCTATGATGAGTTAAGATTTGCAAGATGAGGAAGAAGCTGCTTTTGGGCCTTGACTATAGATAACATAATACAGTAAATACTTCATACTAACACAATATATAAGGGGACTATGACAGTAACTCTGCTGTCAGGTGCATAAATCATTAAGAACTATGCTACCCTGAGTCAAGGATTTGGGTGAAAGAAGAACCCAAATTGACATGTCGATATGGTGGGCAAGTTCCATAACTGAGGAGCAAAAATGGTTTCCTTAGTCATTCTGGGTAATATGATCTGTGCTCACTGGACAGACCTTGCTGGATTTCTGGACAATATTCAGGTCTCTGGCCATGGGTCAGTTGATTGTACTTTTACTTTGATTTCTTTATTTTCTCCCAATTGGAGTGCTTCTTAGACTAACATAGCTCTTATTGAAGGAAATATCTACTTGTGATTTCCTGGGTGAGATTGTGCCACAGCAGGAATTCCATTCTGAAGTAGCTATTCTCGTGTGTGGAGTATGGACAGATGCAGTTTCTGCTGTGCAGAATCCATGCTCTTAACCTGGGGACTTGCACAATTCCATCCATGCCCCAGATGCTGGTCCCTACCAAACAGGACAGGTAGACAGCTCATGACCATCGGGACCAAGCCTGGCTAACAGATCTAAGAGGATATGGATGAATCCCATGTTGCAGTTTTCTTTCCCAAAACAAATCCAGGCGGTGGGAAACTGTCCCTCCCTCTCCCCTCCAATTATCTCCTCACAGAGGAAATCACTGTCCCAGCAGTTTGTCCCACTGAATCCAAAACTTACTCATCGTAGCACCTATAACATCTTATTTTATTTATTTTTTTGCGTAGAAGAACTGGGGTATACGCCAGAGGTTCAGGGGGTGAGAGGATTCACCATAGACAGATTGAGGAGCAGAACAGGTGGATCTACTGAAATACACTGCTGAGGGGAGCAGTGGATGAGACCATATGTGGGTTAGCTCCCTGGCCGGGGATCGAACTTGGGCAGAAGTGGTGATAGCGCTGAGACTTAACCCCTAGGCCACCAGGGAGGCCCACCTGTAACATTTTTACTGATTCATTTTCCCATATCTGAAAGCCTCTTGAGGACCCAGAGCCTGGCATAGTGCCTGGAACATGATAAATATTCAAATAGTTCTGAGGATCTATCCTCCTGAGGGCACAGGAAGTGAAGTTACACGCACGTGCAGCCTCAGTCTTACCAAAATTCAGAGAAGATGAATCTGACACAAGGTGTAGCCAGGCATGTAAAGAAATTTCACGAGATAGCTTGGATCAGAAATCCTTACAAAACTTTCCTTATCAAATCCTAAAGGCAAGTATGCTTTGAGTAGCTGGAATTCAGCTTGGCCGAACAATGGAATGTTTCTTCCTCTCCTTCAGGATTCTCCTGAATCCTTGGAGACAGAAACTTAGCCCCATGTCTCAGCTGATGGATGACAAGCTCACCTTTGACGGTGCCATGAGGCTCCTCAGGACACAACGCACCTACCCTGTGGTGACCATCAAGTTGTAGAAACAATCACTCCTATGAGTTGCAGTCTTTTGACCTCTCAGAGTTTCCTTGATTGAGGAGTATGTGCTGATGGTGGCAAACGAACAGCTTTAGAGCAGATACAGCGACAGCAACTGTGTTCCTTTTACACATGGGCTTCTGGGTGCATCAGCATCAGGGCAAGTAAAGGCTGTTGCTTTGTTAGCAAGAATCTGGTGAGTGTTCCTTGGGACCTGCCTGGAATCAAATCCCCTTAAGGCTAGGAGGAGCATGCACAGAGAGGATGGAAAGGCCTTGCCCCAAGGCACTGACCAGAAGACTCACAGTTTCTCAAAAGCAGGGCCTTTCCCCAACCAAAAGCCAGGCTGTCTGGTGGCTCTGAGACTTGAGGTTAGTCATCCCTCACTGTGAAAATGCCTGCCTACAAAGGGAGGTGTATGTCAGGGGAATTTCATCCACACCAAGGGCCGGCCTATGGCCCACAGAGCTTAAGGAATTCCACCCTAGCGGCATGTCAGCTTCAAGTCTTTCACCTGGTATTTTGGCAGCTTTTTAAAATGGTAGATTTTATTTCATGGCAAATAAAAGGGCATTCAAGCTCCAGGGCTCTGGATGGGCCCTAGAGTTTCCCATGCCCAAAGGCCAGGCTGCCTTCTTCACCCAGGCAGCATCCTCCCTCCCAGGGTGGCCTGACAAGAGGGTCCCTGCACATGCTCAGGACAGCCTGCTGCCTTCCAGATGAAGGAGAAAAAGACAGATGGACCGCCGCAGGCAAGCCTGCTCTGTGGGAACACAAAGCGCAGGCATCTGCTCAGGGCAGAAGCTCCAGGGTGCCCCATGAGAAAGCCATCAGGGCCCTCGGGCGTGCAGTCAGGGGAAGCTGATGGGCCGGGCACTTGCTGCCAGCCAGGGAACACAGAATGTTCCTTCACAGTACAGCGAGTCCATCTGGGCTGGGAGCCCCTCCACAGGGGCCTCTTAGGGGCTGCACCTTTGCCATTTGGAAGGCCAAGAGCCATCATTTTTCATTCAGATGCCCCCTGTGAGGCCTAGAAGGCCTGCCCCATTCCCTGCCACATGCAGCCTGGAAGATTCTCCCTGGTGCCACCTGTCAGTTGTGCAAGGCTATTTTAGAAGTCTCTCTTGGGACAGGCCAGGAGGAGAAAGGCGTATATTCATGGGGACAGGAGTGTTAGGTGCATTCATTGATGTCACCAGGTAAATCTGTCAAGTTTGCAGAAAGGAAGAATCACATGTGTAAGGAATATACAGCTGCTGAGGGGGCAAGCAGAGCCTGCTCTCAGAGCATCATCAATTTCATCATCACCACCATCACCATCACCCTCATCTCTACCATCATCAGCATCATCCTCAAACAGCATCTTCTAAGTACTTGATTGTCACATCCTCCAATTAAGAGGGAGACCTGTATGGAGACAGCTGAACCTGAGGGAGGAAGTCAGCGTTCCCATCCCTACTCTGCTTCTAATAGTTCATGCCTTTGAGCATGACATGGTTTCCTTTGTTCTTCTCACTTTGCCCTGCTCTTCTAGATATAGCCCTGCTCTATTTCTCAGCCCCTACCCACAGCAGGCATGACTAATTGATCACTCTCCCATGGAGTCTTAGAACATGGCCTCAGAAACCTTAACATAGAGCTCCTGACAGTCAATGTTCACTGATTTGAAGGGCACTCAACTTGAAACCTATTTGCCGACACTGCCCTAAATAACTCTATAGGCTGGAAGTAGAATTTTGTACCTAGAACAGGCCTTGTCATTTACCAAAAAAAAAAAAAAAAGAGTTTAAAAATCAATAAAGCAATAAACCCACCCGACTAATCTAGACTGACCAGGTCGGTAATACTTATCTACTAGACAAAGATGTCTTCTCTTGTTTTATTTGAGTAGGGATATTGAAGCACAACCCAAGTCAGTAATTTCCTTCCCACAGATGGAGTTCCCACAGGAGGGAAGGAACTTCAGTCTAGCCTTTCATTCCACAGAAGAGCAAATGAAAAATATAGTGGGTGTGACTTCCTGGGCCCCCAACCTGGTGGTGGCCACTTCACAAACCCCCAAACCCCTGGTCCTAGTCCTCTCTCCACCCATTGACTACATCGCTTTGCCTGGCAAGAAACAAAAAGCAGGGCTATTTAAGGCACTGGCAATGAATGGTTTTCAATAGTGTTTGTGGTGAGAATTAACTAACCCAAGGCCTCCTCATGGATACATTAAAAAAGCAAATCCCCAACCCTGCATAATTGAATAGCAAGTCAGATTCCTTTGTTCTATTGTAATTCCACCACTCCCTGTTTGGAGGACTGAGAGAGTCACCTAACCTGTTTTTGACCTTGGTTTTCTTGCCTGTGCAATGGGCACCAAGGATGTTGTCTGTACTTGCCTTACCAGCACATGGAAACCAAAAGCAAAAGACTTGGAACTTTTGACAACAGGTGACTGAACAGCTGTCATCATGAGGAGTGATTAGCAATCAGGTTGTAGTTGTCATTTCTGGATTAGTGGCAACATTTGACCAATGCCAATATGTGTGAGCTAAATGCATCATGACTCAAAAATGACTTAATGTAATTCAAACTGGAGGTCCACCGGCTTCAGCACTGACCTTTATTTAGATGGAAATGTCAGGAAAAGGAAAACTCTGAGGGACCTTCCAAGGATGAAGGATTGCTTCAGGTCAGCAGGAGACACACAGGTAATCCTCGATTTTTTCTGCTTCAGATGTCTGCAGGCAGGTTCTGCCAGCAGGGCTAAGTCCGGGATAGAAGTCCTGCATGCATGCTTAATGAGTGTTAACTGGGGAGCAGCTGAAGCATTAAGGACCAGCGTGTAACAGATTAGCACACAGGGAGTAACCCAAACACATCTCTTCCTGCCTGCATTTATCAGGGCTCCTTGCTGGGTGTTCCTGACAGTAGGAGTCCTGGTTTGTAATCACATGCCCACCACACCAAGGCCTTTGCCATAGGAAGTGGCAGGGTGTTCACACAAAATATCTTCCCAGGACATGAATTAAACATATGTTTCTCCCAGGTCTGGCAGTTTGCCACACTCCTGCAAAGGAAAGACTGGGCTGGCTTTGTTCTCTAGCTTGACTGAGGCGAGACCATGAAGCAAAAGGCATTTTGGGGAGAAAGTAGTCTCTGAATTGGCCACTAGGTGGTGAAAGAGCTCTACCAATGAGACAGTGGCTGCCATGGCCACTTTTAGGGAAACTGGAAGTGAATTTGAAATTTCCAAGAATTTCAGAGCAGGATTGGGCTTTAGGGGTCATCTAGTCCAACTCTGTTGCTTTAAGGTCAGGTAAGTGGAGCTCAGGATGATGAAAGCTCTTGACTGCTGTCGACAACCAGGTAAAGCAAAACTGGAATTAGAACTCAGATCTCCTGCCTCTGGATCCCTCTCTATTCCATCAAGCCACCATGATTTCCTTTCTCTAGTTAAGTGCATCCTGTGTTCTCAGTCACTACTGGCACAGAAGGAGGTGTTGGTGTTAAGGACTAAACACAGGAAGGATAGGAAGGGAGTGAAACTGCTGAGTGTGACTCCAGTGGTATAGAAGGGACAGCACCCAAGGTCCTAGTCTGCAAGGACAGCAATTTCTCCTGCGGTCCTGCCCAGGCAGACTCAGATGAAGGGATGCCCCCTGCTCTGTGCGTGGTCAGATCATGAGGGTCAAAAGCAGCTCGTAATCCAGCCTGGAGTCATGGGTTCTAGCTTTGATGGGCTTGCCACTCTCCAAGTGCAAGTTGCTTGCATTCCTAAGCCCTGGTTTCCTGTCCCACTAAACAGCAAGGCAGTGGAAAGGTAAACTCCCCAATTGAATTTCCATTCCAAACCACAGAGATCCAGAAAGGGAAGCCTGCCCTTGTTTTTTCTTTCCTATGTTCTTTATTATTTTACTTATGCTCTATCTACATGTTCCAGAAAATAATTAAAGCAATGCTAAATAGTAAGAGTATATCCCAGAGACCAAGAAAATATGTGAGTCTACTTTATCTAACATTCATTCTGCAGAAACTGCATTTATCTGGTAGATCTGTACTTTTTCTGCCAAGCAGTAATTCAAAATTATAATAAATGAGGCATTTGTACTTGTGGAGAGATTCAGAGTGCAGGTTGCCCTGGTTTGGACTTTTTCTGCCACTCCTGCCTTGTGTGCGAATGAGTAATCGTATAACCTCACTAATCCGTACATTTCTCATCTCTAACATTGGAATCATATTTTATGTTAAATTATCTTATAGGGATATGCCACTTAGCATCCAAATCTTATTTGTTTGTTTTTTAATATCATTCCCCAATAAAAGGTCCCAGGGCTCCTGAGCAAATAGCTGACTATAGAACTGAGATAGGAAAAACCTACCATGTACCTGGAATACTCTGGTGGTGCCAGAAAGTAAGGAAATACTCCTCATCAAATGCAATGGCATGTCAAAAGGACACAGAGATAATATGAAAAAGCTCCCAATGACCAAAGCTGGAACAATTTGAGCAGCAAAACAAATCATGATAGTATTAGATTATAAATCACAGAATAAAACAAATATCCACGATAAATAAATGGTAGGAAAAGGGACAAATCTTCACAAAGAATTACAATTAACAAATGAAGAGGGACATATAAAATCACTCCTAGAACATGCAAAACTCATAAGTGAATGCTAACATTAGTGGGTAGAGGTTTGAAGGCAAGAGGTTATTTGAACAGTCTCAAAACCTCTCCTCTCCCCCAAGATACTTATTAGTTACAAAGGGAAAGATAACAATTTTTTTGTGGGAAAACCCAGCGACATCACCTTAACCAAATGATCAGGGTCAACATAACCAGCATAAGACATATGGACCTGTCAGTTCTAAGCATCCTAGATAAAAATGTATAATCTCAATCTAATTAAAGATAATATCAAACAGACCTAATTTGAGAGGCAGTGTGTGCAAACAGCTGACCAGTACTATCCCAAAGTGTCAAGGTCATGAAAGCGTTAGGAGTTGTCACAGACTCAAGGAGACTAATGAGACATGACATCTAAATGCACTGTGGGGTGCTGGATTGAAGCCTGGAATAGAAAAAGAACATTAGTGTTCCTGGCAGAGGAGGCAACAAGAGAAAAAAAACACCATGGAGTAGTCAAGAGGGGACCTCTCAGACTCTAGCAGGAGGGAGTCTGGTTCAGCTTCTGTTACCCCCATGTTGTACAAACATCATATTTTATTTGTGCCTTGATGGGAAAGAAATTAGACAGCACTGAGGCTGAAGACCACTCAAAGCTGTGTGATCTTAGGCAGCTTACTTAACCTCTCTGATCCTTGGTTTCCTCATCTATAAAATGAGTATTAGTAATGGCACTTAACTTTTAGGACTTTTGACTGGATTAAATGAGACATGGTAAAGGCTTGATTAATAGGTTGTTTGCCTCTTTCGGCACTAGTGTCCTTGGTGGTGCCGGCAATTGATAGCAGGTTATCCTGGAAGTACTTGGCTTCTGTTTAAAGTGAGAGTACAGCCTGGCTGAACGGAGCTGCTCAGTCTGTTCTGGTTGAAGTGCACCACTAGCAATGCCACAAATGGCCCTCTTTATGGAGAGATAATAAACATTAAGTGCTCAACACTGATTTAAGGGAGAAAAGAAAAATCAAACAGATCAGAGGTCAGAAATTAGATGCGTCTTAGGAATGAAAGAGGGCCAAGCAGAGCAGGATGGGACGAAGCACATACTAACTTTCTATTCAATAATCATTATTTTTTTAAATATTTATTTATTTATTTATACATACAAGCACTGGGTACAGTCAGAAGCACGGGAGGGTGAGAGAATTCACCAGAGCCAGAGCAGGAAGCAGAGCAGGCAGAAGGACCGAAGTACACTGCTGAGGGGAGCAGCGGGCGGCTGGAGAGGTCTGCACACCATGTGGGACCCTCCTCCTGTGGCCAGGGAGCAGCCTGGGATCTAACCGGCGCTGCAGAGGCTGCGGGCAGATTTGCAACCCAGCGCTCAACTGCTGCGCCACCGGGGAGGCCCCTTTCTTGTTATTTTTTAGCAGTGAGCTCAGTTTTATGCATTGTGGCATCAGCCAGCAAGAGACTGCAACTCAGGGCTCCCTTGCGGACAGAGATGTCCATGTGACTAATTTCAGGCTCATTAAATGGATGTTAGGTGTTACTTCCAGGAAGGCCTCTTAATGGGGAAAAATTGTTGAGACATGCTCATTTTCTCTTCTTTTTCTCTGCTTCCTGACTGGAAGGCAGGCTTCATGGCTGGAGTTATTGTGACCATATTTGCAACATGAGGTGGGGTCAAGGTAGAAAGCACATGCCAAACAGACAAGGGAAGAATATGGGCTCCTGATGACACTGAGGAACCACTACCCCAGGCCTAGATGACCTATTGCTAAATGCATATTAATTTCACAATATTTCCAGTGTGTTGTCAGTTGCTGGTAGAAACCTCCTAAAGTGTCTGGAAAGACATAAGATAGAGTGAAAATTGATGATTGACACTGATTTTCACTGTATAATGTTGCGAAGAAACCTGTTGGGTATTCTTGACCTGAAATTTCAAAGCATAAGGAAGAGAGTTTAGAGGTAAGAATGGACAGAAACATGTACATGTGTGCACATACACACATGTGCACACATGCACACACCATGATTTGTTTGCATTTGTTTGCATTGCTTAATAGGTTGTTTGCCTCTTTCTGTACTAGTGTCCTTGGTGGTGCTGGCAATTGATGGCAGATTATCCTGGAAGTTCTTGGCTTCTGTTTAAAGTGAGAGTACAGCCTAGCTGAGGGATAACAGGCTACAGAGGGATAACAGGGTACAGAGAAGAACACGTGATATTGCTGAGTTAATTGATCAGAAGGACGGTACGAATGCCTTGGATTGTTCCTCAAGTCTTGCTTCAACATCCATTCCCAAATTTAACAATCTCATTAGCAAATGGGAGAATAACTACAGTCATTCAAACATCAGATTGTCTTGGTTAGGGGAAACCCCAACATAAATTGGTTAATGCAAACAGTTTTTTCACTGGGCTCTGATGGTATAATAAAAGCATCATCACTTTTTCTTTACAGTAAGCAATTTTCTTAAATCTCCTCTGTGCAAGTCATCTCTTTCCTCTCTCAGACAAAAAAGGCAGATTCTATAAAGGTCTTACAGCATATTGAGATGTTCCATCAAAGAAATAGGCAGGTTGGCTCATGCTGGGCTAGGAGAACAGGCAGTTGTATTCTTAGTCAGTAGAAACCTCCTTGGGGAGACTATAAAGCAGCACTGGTGAGGGTGTTTTTTTTTTTTTTTTAAAAGTGCCAGATTCAAAAAAAGTCTGATTTTGATGTTCATTTTTGGGTGTTATATAGAATAAGAGACTGCCAGCTGTGCCTGCTGGGGAAGAAGGAATTCTGCAGAGACTGTGGGGTTTAGTGCACTTGTTCAGCCATCCCAGCCGTCCATTCATCCCCCTGGCCATCTGCTCGTGTAGCTGGCCACCTACCCATAAACATCTACTCAGGACCTGCTCTGTGTCAGGCCTGGACACAACCCCTGATCTTGAGGCGCTCCTGTTCCAGGAGCCCCAATGCAGACATAAACCACTCAACAAATGTAGTTGATCCTATAAGACATCTCCTCATTTCCCAGCAGAAGCATAAATTTGGCGAGCTAGTGATATTAAAAAGCAAATAAAAGTAGGTGCTTATTTTCTGCAGGCATTAATAGTAATTCTTCTAGATTATCACTTATAGAACTACAGCTTTGTGTCAGGCCCTTAACAGGCACTATGTCAGTTCATCTCTCCAATGATCCCCCAAAGACAGAAATTTGTATGGGGTAGAATGCTTTCAGTGGCAAGGATCGGAGAACTCAGCTGTCAGTAGCCTAGTTATTAGCTGGTCATTGAATCATTTCACCCAAAGAAGAGGTGACCAGTTCCAGGCTAGCCCAGCAGCTCAGTGACGCCAGGATGCAAGAGAGCATTTCTGTGTCTCCTTGGTCTTCCCTTCATGGCAACATGGGTTATGTCAACCCCAAATATCACATTCTCACATGATACACCCAAAACAGGAAGACAGAAAAGTGAGAGAAAGCAGAAACTCTGCCATGCTTTTTCTATTATAGAAGAAATGATTTCCTCTGGTTTCCCCAGCAAATGTGGGCTCCCAGCCCACTGATTGTCTTCTGTAGCTGCACAAGAAAATGGGGAAAAGCATGTCTGTTATGTTCAACTTCCAGCATGAAGCAGGCAAGGCAGACAGGCTTGGGTAGGTACTATTGTTACCTCCCTTTTACAGACAAGGAGGCTGAGGCATGTGGTAGTTACTCTTAGATTTGCCCAAGTCACACAGCTAGAAATGGCAGGATCAGGATTAAACTTCAGGAAGGTCTGATCTTCAGCCCAGACCCCATCTCTGCGGGGGACCTCTTTCATCTGCCTTACCAGACTTCACGTCGATTTTACCACCTGCCCATTAACTGTATTTCCCTGCTCTTCCCATTAACCTTACATTAGGTCTGGGGTGTCAATTCTTTCTGTAAGACAAAGAGACAGGCATAATGTTTCCCCAGCATAGTGAGGGAGCTCAAACTACCTCTGAAATAATAAAACTCCTAGGAAAAGAGCAATTTTACAGAGCAATAATGGAGGTATGTGCGTGGACTTGGAATGCTGTGAAATTGTATGTTCAGCACAGGGGCTGGGAAATTATCATTCAGTCAGGGGTGGCTGATGAATGTTGGCTGTTCAGTGGCATTTTGGCCACAGAAATAAAGTTGAAGGTGAAGGGCAGATCTGTCAGCCAACAAACTTGTTTATCACATAATGTACCTTCAACATAGTCCAATTTCAGCCATTTTTCTCCATGATTTTCAATACTGTTTTCATTGGAAAAGGCATTTTTATTTTCCCACAGGGTCAGCTAGGGCTCAGATGCCCCTTTGTATCATGGTAATTCAAGGGTTTCTTCTAGCAAGTGAGTGAGGAAGATTGGATACTGAAAGTGACTTATTGACTCTACACTGGGCAAGCCCTAGGTCAGGATTTGCCAAACCTCAAGCATAACCTGAGTTATGGACTCCAAATTTGGGGCCAGGGCAGAGAGGCCCACACTCCAGGTAAATTGCCCACTTGAAAGGTAGCAGAAGTTTCAGGCTGTCCAGGTGCTATGGTTCAGGAACCAGGGTGATAGTGAGCCAGATAGGACCAGTACCTGACATAGTTGCAATAAATAAATGCTAGTCTCGTAATCCAACTGGTAAAGAATGCCACCATGCCGTGCCCCACTGCCCCCAGCTCACTGTCCCCCCAGACCCTGGGATAGCCTGGCACACCCGCCACTCTGGTTGCTGAGCTAGGGCTGCAGGGGGCCGCCAGCAAAGTCCAGCCCTAACCCCAGGGACCTGTGACTATGGTGCCTGACATGACAAAAGAAACTTGGCAGAGGTGCTAAAGTAAAGGGTCTTAAGTTAGGAAGATTGATTATCCTGGGTTATTTGGCTGGGCTCAGTATAATCACACACATTGTGACTAGGGAAAGGAGACACCGGAGGGTCAGGGAGAGATTTGAAATGCTATACCTTTGACTTTAAAGACAGGAGAAGGGACAATGAGGCAAGTAAAGGAGGTGGCTTCGAGGAGGTGAAAAAGAGAAGGAAATGGGGCCTCCCCAGTGGCGCAGCGGTTGAGCGCTGGGTTGCAAAGCTGCCCGCAGCCTCTGTAGCACCGGTTTGATCCCCGGCTGCTCCCCGGCCACCGGAGGAGGGTCCCACATGGCGCGCAGACCTCTCCTGCCGCCCGCTGCTCCCCTCAGCAGTGTACTTCGGTCCTTCTGCCTGCTCTGCTCCCCGCTCTGGCTCTGGTGAGTTCTCTCACCCTCCCGCGCTTCTGACTGTACCCAGTGCTTGTATAAATAAATAAAAAAATCTTAAAAAAAAAAAAAGGAAGGAAATGGATTCTCCTTCAGAGCTTTGAGAAGGGATGCGGTCCTGCTGACATCTTGATTTTAGCCAAATAAGACCCATTTGGACCCCTGACCTCCAGAACTGTGATACAATAAATGTGTCTGCTTGAAGCCACTCAGTTTGTTGGATGGCAATAGTAGGAAACTAATGCAGGGCACAGGTGCCCCGTTGAATGCCCACAGGCAAGGCCGAGCTGGTCAAGAGCATGATCAGGGAAAGGGGAAGAGGTCTGTGTGTGGACACAGCCTCAGTGGTGCTGTGCTCCAAGGCAATCTGTTTGTATACTGTCCCCCACCCCAGGCCCCTTCCAACAACGGGAAACTCCTTTTTGGAGCTAATCATCTGCCTGTATTCTCTGCGCTAGAAATACACCAAATCGTATAAAAGGGCTAAAAGGCTGATGACAGTCCCTTGATTTCAGGGGCACCTGCCCATTTCCTGGGTTGCGCTGAATTGCCCCATTGTGTTTCTCTTGCAAAGTGTTTTCCTTGCTCTCATTTTAAAGGATTCATCTGAAAGGACTGTTTCTCTCTCGCTCTCTCTCTCTCTCTCTCTCTCTCTCTCTCTCTCTCTCTCTCTCTCTCTCCTTTTCCATGGGAGTCTTGGTTCATTACATCCATTAGCACTTCCCTGTCTCTTCCCAGCAGGAGATTTTTAAAAAGCATTCGTTCAAATGGCAGCCACCTCCCCTCCAGCAGAGTGCTGGCATCCTGGCTCTGTTCTGGTTCTCTCACCAGTCCCTGGCGGTGGAAACATCCCAGGAGGCCTCTGCATTGTGAGATGTGTTTCTGGTTAGAAAAACCCTGAGTGCCCTTGGGCTTTCAAGGACTGCATTCCTTTGCAGTGGTTGTTCCCTGATTGGGAAGATAATCACTTTCAGTCACTATGGAGAAAGTAAAGAAAATACCCAGAGTGAATAAATCCTCCTTTCAGCTTAACCCAGACTTCCTTGTTTTACCTGAATTGCCTGTGATCACAGGGCATGCGTGGGTCACCTGACTCAGGTTAGAAACCTCATTAGTGAGTGTCTGCGCAAAGACAGGGGACCTGTCTCAGACTTCCAAAGCAAATTTCCCGGCTTTGGGCACCCAGTTAAATCAGGATGGGAAGGCACTGGATGAGTATGTCTGGTCTTTGGCAAGAGTATTTTGCTCTGCAAATTGCTGGATGAAAATCAGGCTGTGCTTCACCGTTAAGCACCCAGAACATGTTGTTAATTGCATGTAGAAGACAGCGTTAGGTTGGATTAGTTGTGCAGACAATCAGTAACATCAGAAGCTCCAAATTTTGAAAACCAGGACTCTACAATAATGCCTTAATATTTCCAAGTATCAGTGGAAGGTATTTAATGCAGCTGCATTTGGTTTCTATGATCTTTTTCTGTTATTTAGCCAGAGCTGCAGAACTTTTCTACCAGTCTGCAAGAATCTACAGGCCAAATGTGGATAAAATCAATGGGAGGGGCAACAGACAGCGAACACCTGACTCATAATCACCAAGAACGTATTAATTATATTCATAATAAGAAGTCATAAACAACCAGGCCTCTACTATAATAACAACAATAGAAAAAGTCTGTGCTCTTTGGAAACTTCTTGTATAATAAAGAAAAAAAAAGCATGCCTATTGCCAGCCCTTCCTTGTGATGGTGGAGACATCTTTGATCAATCACCATACTTTCCCTGCTAGATCATGTCTGTGTAGTCAGAGGATAAAACTCTAGTCTATAAATTAGAGTCACCCATTTACCACTCTGTTGGCAGGTAAGGTGAACACAGATGAGCGCTGGAGGTGCAGCATTAGTAGACAGACTGATGGAGTGAGATCCTAGTATAAAACACATACCACAGGGCTGGTCCTGACAAGGGTCTCAAACTGATTGTTTTATTGTTGTTTGTTTCCAGATGCTGTGGCCTCTGCCCGAGAGGTCACCCTTCAATCTTGAAGGATCCCAGAGAAAGCTGGGTGGGGGACTGGGCTGTTGGCTGCAGAAGAGAACTCTCATTTCTAAGTACCAGCTCAGAGCCGGGGACAGTGCCAGCAATGTCCACATCTCGTTTATTCCTCTCAAAGCCAAGGCGGTTAGCATTCTCCTCCAGGAGAACTTCATCAATTGCTATTACCTCGGAGCCTAGTTGTTAATTACACACTACAGGTCGGGGAAATTGTTAATTTTGTCTTGTGTTCATTTTGCTTGTTTTTGCATTATGCACACTTTAAAAACATAAATCATTTGCATTAATGGGTTTCTTTCTGTAAAACGGGTTAATAATAGTTCCTACTTAGCACTGTGGTCATGGGAATTACATGAGGTGATGCATATAAGACGCTGAGAACGGTGACTGACATGCAGCACCCACTCAATTTCTTTCTAAATTGCACTTAGGATAATGATGATGATGTATTTAGTGTCACATGTTTATTTCTTTTTCAAAATGAAGCAAATATTTTTCTAACAACAAAGGTAATACATGAAAAACAGAAAACAGAGACTAGAAATAAATATTAAACATTTTTAATATCTTGGCTAGATTATTTTAGATTCTTTCTGTACGCCTAGGCACATACTTACAAATACACACATATGCACACATAAAATGTGTTTTCAAAACACATTTTTTTCAAGACATGTTCAGCTATCAAGTGTTTATCTAATTCGAAAAGCAGTCATTTGTTTAACCGCTGTTCATTTATTTATTGAGAATTGATGACTTGCCCAGCACTGCGAGGGTTGGACAGTGTGAGCAAGTCTGTGCTGCCTTCTTGGAGCTTTCAAATGCTTTTCACAGCTTGAAATGAGTGACTTTGAGAAACCCGTAGGGTTTCTCCGAGAGGAACAAACCTGGCTGGCTGACAGCAGAACAGACCCGTGGGCTCCTTCACTTGACAGCGTTTTCTCCAGAGCCTTGAGGTCGTTGAGTCCAGGCCCTGCACCCTTCTGCTCACGCTCCACCTCAGCCCTCCCTCCAGTGCCTGCACTGGCCCGGATGGTGGAACACCCATTGCTCCAAATGACTTTGGGAGATGATTTGGGAGTTGTGTGAAAACAAACATCTTCATTCTCACAGGGAAGCCTGACTGCTTCAGCCAAAAGCTCACTCACTGATTAAACAGGAGAAAAGCTAGAGGAGCACTATTTACTCTTGGCAATTAATCAGACTCAGTCATGGGGACCAAGATCAGCAGGTACCCAGCCATGGTCAGGGAGCAGCTCGGGGCTCACAGCAATGACTGCCAGCAAGCGCTAGCCAGACGACTGGGGAAGGAGAAGAAGGGGTGTTATCCATGTCCTCCCTCAGCACAGACCCAGCAGAAGTAGAAAGCCCCCATCAGCTGGCAGTGGTAGCAGCTCTGGCATATGGCACACCCCGGTTCTCTCTGCTGAAGAGTGGGTGTCCGGGCTGCATGGAGGTGCTGCCCAAGCCATCTGCTGAGTGCCAGCTCCTCTCACTCTCAGCTGAATTCTAACTGTGAAGCAGGAGCTCGGGAAGAAGGGGTGGGGAGAGGACTTGGAGAGAAGACACGGTTTTGTTATGGAGGAAACAAGCCACTTATCACAGGTGGTGCAAGTCCAGGCACCTGGAGAAGGTGAGAAGTTATGAGTGAGGAGGAGGGAGGTGTAGGGCAGGGGGAGAAGGAGAAGGGAAAGGGAGGGACAGGGCGCATAGGCGCTGAGCCACACACGAGGAAATTTGTGGGTTCCTAGTCACAATTCCTTTCTAAAAGATATTTGACACGGCTAACCTTTCTCACAAACGTGGATGAAAGCGGTTACAGTCACAGCACCCAGAGTGGGTGAAACTGTTTTCAGGAGTGATTTGGGTCACCAAGTGAATGCTTAGTAAAATGTGACCCAGAAAATAATCCTTTTGTGCTCAGGGGTTCCAAAATGAAAGACATAGGGAGAATCCATGCAGGGCTGGTGGCCTGAGGGGGGCTCCCTGCTTTTGTGGCCCTGTGATCTGACATAAAACAGGGTAGGGGGCAGTGATGGATGTCCCGGAGGTCTGAGCTGGTGTGTCCCTGTGTGTGCATGAGGCAGCACAGGTAGAAATGGCATTTCTCTAAGTGAAGATTTTCTTCTGCACTTGAAGAGGAAATAGGGAGACTTACTTTTTTTTTTTCTCTTGCATTTTCTTACATTGTTGTTCATTTTTGTACAGTATTTGATTTCTCCCCTCAGGTGTAGTCCCATAAATACCCCACCACCACATCACCTATAAACCATCATCATGGTCCCTTGTGCTCGTCCCACCCGTTTGGATCCTTCTCCCTCCCTCTCCCATGCAGTAAGCCTCAGATCTATAGTTGCCTACAAGTTTTATCTTTTTTTTCCACCCTTTGTTCAGTTTTCCTGTATTACTCCTGTAAGTGATTATCACCCGAAGTTTTTCTTTTTCCTTCTGACTTATTTCACTGAGCACGATCCCTTCCAGCTCCATCCATGTTGCTGTGAATGGCATTTTTGTTTGTCATTTTTGTTCACTAAGTAGTATTCCATTGTGTATATGTACCACATCTTCTTGATCCAGTCATCTGTTTTGGGGGCATTTAGGTTGTTTCCATATCTTAGCTATTGTAAATATTGCTGCAATAAACATAGCAGTGCAGGTTTCCTTTTGAATGTTTTTGTGTCCTTTGGGTAGATTCCTAGGAGTAGAATTGTAGGAAAAAAAGGAACCCTCTTACATTGCTGGTGGGAATGCAAACTGGTCCAAACACTATCAAAAGCTGTATGGAAGACCCTCAAATCACTTTCACATTCTTAATGGTATTTTTCTTTTAAAATAAAAATATTATGATGACCCCTGGCCCTACCTCTGCTATCTTCCTGATAGGCATCTCTAAGGATGATCCAGGAGCTGTGGGTCTCATATGTGGATGCCATGAGGAATGTCCCATTGACACAGGTGGTAGACAATGGGGTGACTAGATCACACACCTTATCCCTGATGTTTGTCTCATGGAGTTCACTGAGTTGTCTTTTTCCCCAGATAATGAATAAAATATGAAATTGATTTTTCAGAAAGAAGGAAATAAAGGGGGGTTTACTATATGGTGATGCACAAAATATGTGTATATAGATGATGATATATAAGTTTGTGCCTTTAAAACTTGTATAATGCTTCAAACCAATTTAAAAAAAAAAAAGAAGAAGAAGAAGAGAAAAAGGAAACCGCTATTTGCATGTCCTAAGAAGCGTCACCCAACATGGGATGGCGTCTTGTTCTGGAAGCTGCCTGTGTCCTTGCAGGACTCGTCTCCACAGTGAAGGGGTTTGCTGTATAGCTGCTGATTGAGGCCTCATCAGAAATGAGGTGTGCTTCAGATCCCAGAACCTCTGAGTTGGGAAACAACAGTCCCTTAGAGCAGGGGTCGGCCAACTTTTCCTGTAAAGGACCAGATGGTAGACATTTTAGACTTTCCAGGCTGAGAGGAAAAATTGAGCAACTGTTCTCACTGAGAAGCTAATAGACCTTTTGACATTTTACAATTTACATTTTAGAATGCAGAAACCATTCTCAGCTGTCAGGCTATACAAAATGGGCAACAGGCCGACATTTAAAGCCCCTCAGCAGCCTCCTTATAAGTGGCTGTCCAGACTTTGCTTAAATACCTCTAAGCCATAGGACACTCACCACCTCTCAAAGTCGCCAAATCCATTTAGGGACAGCTAAAATTGCTAGAAAACACTTCTTCAGATGGAGGTAGAATTTTACCTCCTGCATGTCATTACTGAAGAATGACTTTAAGGACTGATTTAAATCATTATATAAGAACGGATTTAAATATCTGGAAATCTTTTCTGGTGGAAATCATTCTCTATTACCTATTCCCCCACCTGGCAGCCGGCATTGTAACCTTTTGTTAGCATGTTAGTCATTATGAAAATAAATTATTGTATTGTACTGTAATGCAAAGAAACCCTGAGGGGCTGCTGGGGTTTATAGAGCTCTTTGCCCTTATTCCACATGTCCCTGGACTGCCGTGCTCCATGGATTCTTGTTGTTTTTTTCCTCAGTGTTACTACCTGATCCCTTATTATAAAAATGTCACCTATGTCCTTTCTCACTGTAGTCTTGTGCCAACTGAAGCGGTTTATCCCTCCTAATTAAATGCTTCTAATCTTCCTGTGGACTAAAAAAAAAAAAAAAAAACTAGCTCACCATGAGAGAGAACAGACCGTGGAGCCCTGGGGCCTTTGGTACTTGACTCAAGTACTTTCATCATGGAAGTATTTAAACCACTCAAGGCAATTTCTTCCTGTCTCTCCCTCCCACTCCACCCCACCCTAATATAAAGTTGATTTTTGAATAAATGTGATCACTTCTTAAAAGTCGTTACAGACATTTGTGTGGTTTACTGATTATAAATCCCTTGAGGGACTTTACAGCATTGCCTTAGATCCTACTTCAGTGCTTCCCCTTCAGTAGGAGCTTGGTGCTTCTGAACATTTAAAGGAATGAGAGGTTCCAGGGTAGGGCTGCTTGATTTATTTATTTTTAAGATTTATTTGTTTATGTATACAAGAACTGGGGTGTAAGCCAAAGGTGTGGGTGGTGAGAGGATTCACCAGAGAGAGTGGGGAGCAGAACAGGCAGGTCTACTGAAATACACTGCTGAGGGGAGCAGCGGGCGAGACAGGAAAGGTTTGCTGTGCCATGTGGCTTGCTCCCTGGCCGACCGGGAATAGAACTCGTTCTGTAGTGGCTGGCAGTAGCTTGATAGCGCTGTCTTTAACCCCTGCGCCACCAGGGAGGCCCCTGATTTCAGTTTTTAGTGGCAGGTTCTTTTGTTTGTTTTATTAACAGTAAAATCAGGACTATTGATGCGATTTAGAAACCTACCTTTAGCGATATGAGTGTTTTAAATGGAGAGAGACAACTTCTAGTGTGCTGTCTGTCTGTTTCCACAGGGCTGACACTGCTGTCCTTAAACAGGAATCCAGGGGGTCTATGTGTGAGCAGGCTATGCCCTCCGTCCTACCACTGTGTTGAGGGCTGGTGGCTGGGCTGTGTGGAAGTCAGCTGTGTTTGTAGTTCTGGATGCTGGGTGGTAACAGTGAGCTTTAACTAATTACACCTCACATCACCCCCAGGAGGTAGGTAATGATTATAGACGTGCTTGGCTGAAGTAACTCAGAATGTCTTAATAATCACTTAATAGAATCTTATCAAGAGAAGCAAATTGCATTAAATGGGCAAATGAAGTTGACTGTGAGAAGCAGAGTTAGGAAATAAAATGCTATGGGGGGTTTTATATGGAAAAAATCCAATTAACAGCTTTTTAAAAGAGTTGGCCCCGTGGCTTTTTCATATCCCTTGCAGTGCCTGTCACGGGGTTACACCCTGAATAAATACTTTCTCAATCTATGTGAAAGAAATTACAGTAAAAATAAAGGCTGGGAAAAGATACCTGGGGGGCGGGACACATGGCCGCCCCAGAAGCCGTCGGATAGCACAGTTCCACTTGGCAACAAATGGCAAAAGGATTTGATTGTGAAGCTACTGTGAAAAACTTCACAATAGGGACATCCCCTCCCCCCCACACACACTTAATTCTTAAGCAACATGGCCGTCACCATGCAGCCATTTTGTCATGATGTCAACCAGATAGACAGTGTATATCATGGATATGCCCTCCATTTATCCAAATCTGGGAAACCCTGGATTCTATAGATCCATGCCTAGTGTTAAGGCAGCAAGATAACAAAGAGAGTGCAGGTAGTACCCTAGGAAAGAGAGTCTGAGTTTTGAGTTACACCCAAAGATAAGGGTGTACCCTGGAAGCCCCTGGAGGACCTGTGACATTGAAGGTAAAGGAGGGGAGTGGACTTTACTCAGATGAAACTATTCTGGAAGCATGGTGCTAAGTATTTGAGCTGGGGTTAAAAAACAAAAAACAGAGGGTGACACAAGGACTTGGACAAAATCCAGACAGCGTGTCCAGGACTCACAGATACAACATACAGGAACAGGGGCATGATGTATATGGAGGCTAGCATGGAGTGGCAGGGGGCTTGGGTGGGATTCTGGGGGCAAGCCAAATTAGCATCAGAACAAGCAGGCATACATCTGAGACTGGACCAAAATTAAAGCAACAACAAAAGCTGTACAGAACATAGCATGAGGGGCCTCCTGGGTGGCCTAGGGGTTAAGTCTCAGAGCTATCACACTATCAATTCTACAGCCTGAGTTTGATCCCCAGGGATCTACCTACATGGAGCAGCAGATCTCTCCTGTCTCACCTGCTGCTCCCCTCAGCAGTGCATTTCAGTAGACCTGCCTGTTCTGTTCCCCACTCTGTCTCTGGTGAATCCTCTAACCCCCTGCACCTCTGGGCTACACCCCAGTTCTATGCAAAATATAAACTAAAAAAAATCTTAAAAAAGAAAATAGCATTATGTGATAATTGAGTCCTAATGTTGAATTGTAACCTTCATTGTGTGTATGTGTGAGTGTGTACACCCATGTATTGATATGAATATATAAATATATATGTATGCAAAACTAGACACCAAACTGCTCCAAGAGCGCCCCTATGGAGGGTTAGAAGGGGGTAAAATAGAGGAGCAGTAGTTTTTTTCCCACACACAGTTCTGTGTTACTTGCTTTCCCTCTTCTATACATATCATGCATTGGGGTAAATCAACTACCATATATTTATCACTAAAAATAAAGCGTGAGAGGTAGAAGCACATACCACTTAAGCACAGAAGGGGCACAGAGGGCTTTGATCTTTCTTCACTGGAAAAAATGCCTCCCCCACATTTTTTGGAAGGACAGGATGGACCCTAAAGCTGTTTAATGATGTTTAAGAGAGGATGTACTTTTCTCTACAATGCAAAGGAATGTTGTCTTGGCTTCTTCCTGGAAGCTCTTGTAGCTCTACCCACATGCGCAGCTGTTCTGCAACCGCTGTCTGCCTGCATTTCCTTTGCTTAACATTTCCATTTGCCTGCCACAGCGCAGCTGGCCTGCACTGCGCAGCCTCACTAAATCAACCTCATTTCCCGGGTGCAGAGACTGCGAGGCGGCCCTGGCCATTACGCCTAATGGCATGTTCTGCTGCTTATGTGTGTCGCCTATCTGTGATGAACAGACCTGGGGATGTAGTTTAGCGCCATTCTCATTGAGCACTGAACGTTTTGTTTTGCTGTCTTGTGGGGATGACTAATGGGCGAAAACAAACAGGGGTGATGGGAAACCAGTGTACTCTTCTTGCACTGAGGACCAGCAGCTACAGAAAAGAAGGCTCTGTAAAGAATGAGGAGCCCAAGCAGCATTTTCCAGCATCACCCTGACTGGGGTGCCTGCTGCAGCTGCCAGGCCAATGCAGATTCTGTCCACAACACCCAGCAGTAATACCCTCCTAGGCTTTTAAAACCTTGTAAGGGGTGCTCAGATGAGAATCAGATCCTTCTAGAATTCATTATGTCTCTCAGAGCACAGATTCCTGCCGACTCCTTGGAAAAATTTAATAACATGTCATTTAACAAATTAGAAGGTGGAGTAGATTAAATATGGTAAATCAAAGCAAAATTTAAAATGCAAAGTAGAAGCAAGCCTACCTTCTCAAAGCATGCAAAAAAAGAAAAAGAAAGAAAGAAAAAGAGTAAGGTTTCCAAAGCATTTGAAAAGGGAAAAGTTACCATAAAAATTCCTGAAGTCAGTCTAGCTAGCTAAGCTCCACCTATTTTCAAATGCCCCGCTCTGTGAGGAGAGCGGGATGGGAGATGTTTGAGGACAGGTTTTGGATTTTTAAAGTAAAGGAAATAAATAAGAAGATCAATTTAGTGGATTAAGATTAACCTTTAACAGGATCAACCCTGTACTGCCACTATCACAGGAGAGAACAGACGTCGTGGTAATGGTGACTTGACCACTTGGTGGCGCTGTTGTTCCACTGCTGGGTTCTGCCGAGCCTTTTCCCTTGCTGGTAAAAGACGTCCTCCCTTTGCAAATAGGTGCTTTCTCTGTGAGCCGCCCTAGCATTCATTTATTCGAAAAATATTTATAAAGCATGTGCCAGAAACCATGTGAGTCTCTGGGGATAGACTTGCGAACAGAATAGTTTGTGGAGCTCATAGGCTAGCAAGAGAGACAATTAAATCAAATGAAATAATTGCACGTTGTGATTAGATCTGTGAAGGAAATGATCAGGTTCCTGTGATAGAAAATAATGGCAAGTTACTGCCTTTATACAGGGTTGCCAGGGAAGACCTTTCTGGGGAGTTATTAGGCTGAGCCTGAAGCATGGAGAGTCAACTTTCCCCAGAGAATGAAAGGAGAGTGTCCCAAGAAGCCACCTTAGCTGGGCATAGCTAGAAAAGAGAGACACAGAGAGGGTGAGCAGGAAGAACCTGCAGTCGTAGTATGACTTCTGTACAGCTTTTATTCTCAGGGCAAAGAGAAGCCTTTGGATAGTTTAAGGAGTAAAGTGAGGTTACTTGCTTAAATAGTTTACTCTCTATACTGTATTGTAATTCCCCTTTTATCATCTTTGCTTTAGATACACATAAATGCTTTGAAAAATAGTATCCAGCATTAGGACAATGTTATATTTTTACATGGCTTTTGTTTTCATAATACAAACTGAAGGATATAAAACTTTAAAAAATTATATTATATATACAAGGAGTTTGGTGGAGGGCAGTGTTTAACAAATCTGAGAGAAGTACAAAACACAATGAGAGAGCACCGGATTGTAATGTGAGTCAGGAAAGTGGGTTCACTGCTCCTTCTCTTAGCACTTCTCATACCATGTTGCCCTTACCCCAACCTTGTCTTCTGCCATTCTAGACTCTGGGATCAAAAGGCAGGACTGTCTTAATCCATATTAGTAACCACTATGATGAGCATATTAACACAGTAGATTCGCAGTAGGTTTGGATAGATAAATGGCTACGTGAATTGAGGGATGGATGATTGGGTGGAAACTGGATAGACAGCTGGATAGATGGACAGATGAACTGGATGGATGGATGGATGGATAGATGGATGGATGGATGGATGGATGGATGTATGGATGGATGGTTGGACAGGTGATCAGGCAAGAAAGAGGTGTGGAAGTGCCAATGCTGGATAATTGAGTCTCCTACAGAATTTTAGTGACACTTTCTCAAAGATAAATCATTTTCAACTTCTAAGTATGACAAAACAGGCCTCTTTGTGTGTATGTACCAAATATCAATTGAGTACCTACTATGTGCAAGGCACTGTGCTAAATCAGGGTCACAAAAATGGTTGAGATATCACCAAAGTTCTGAGCTGCTTATAGTAAAAAAAAAAGAGGTAAGATCCCATCATAATAATCTATAGTTTAAAAAGTGTACAACATCAGATGCAGCCTACGTGTTGCAAATGTTGAGAAAAGGTAAAGAGAACTTTCAAGAGTGAGAGGTAAGCAAAGTTTTGTGAAGGTGACATTTGAGTTCCTCTAGGGATGGCAGAGCTCAGAAGTCCGCCGGCAGCTAGGAGTGGTGGCTTGTTCTGATGTGGAAAAAGGAACACATGAGTGTGAAGACCTGACCTATCTACACCCCCAGCAAATCCAGACAATCCAGCTTCCCAGACCATGAGCTCTGGAACACCATTGCTGAGTGTGTTGAGGGGCTGGATATTCCCAAACCTCAAGCAGCCAGTCTTTGTGGCTTCCTGTTAGAGTTTTTACTTTGGGGACACTTCATTTTTCTTTGGCAGTATTTTTCCAACTGCAGATCACAGTCCATTAGTGGGTCAGGTAATCAATATGCTGGCCAGGATGTGACCAGCATTTACAAAACAAAAGGAATAGAATAGAATGAAAATGAAGGTGCATTGCCCAGTAAGGTTTCATTTGGCAAAGACTTTGTCAGTGTAATGTGGTGGCTCCCTGTTTGAAGATAATTTCTGAATGCCCCAGGGACAAGTTTCCTAGCCAGAGTATTCTACTCCCACGGGGAGCTCCCAATTTAAATTTATGTCTCCTCTAAGACCCACAGAACTGGAAATTCATGCCATCACTTATTAGAATCAGCATTTATGCTAAATATTTAAATATACATTTTGAAAATGGGTATCGTTTCTGGATTGCCACTAAAGTATTCTCAAATCTCCATCTTCTGCACACATGTACGTGCCTTTCCTGACTCCATGACAGGCCAGAGAAGGTTCCTGTCAACACTCTGCAACGTGCCTCATCAAACAGGAAAACCCGTCCAAGTATCACAAAATGTCTGGGCCGGGGAGTCGCAGGGGCCTCACAAAGCCATGGAGCCTCTTAAATGTACCTTTATTTTGTTAGAATTGTTTGCAAATTATGATTTCTGCCACTCAGAGATTTTAGTCACTGTTTTCTCTTAATGAATGCCTCATAGAAGCTTTGCATTATTGGTGGAATCTAGGGCGTGCCTCCAACTCTCACCTCTAAATGTAGGTTGTGAAACCACAGAAGCACAATTAAATTTGAATAGAACTAAGTAAGTCTTTAGCGAGCCAAGCCAGCGTGTCTTTAGTGGATTAATTTTCTTATTCAATTAACATTCACAAGAGCCCAGTCAGAGCAAAGCGCTTTGGTGGGTGCTGGAAATCCATCAAGATAAGCCTGGGCTCTGGTCTCAGCCAGCAACAGTCACACTGAAAATTCAGTACTTTTCCTTTGGGGGATGGAATTATAGAGAATTATACATTTGGAAGAAAGAATGAACCTCCTCCCTTTCTAAACAACGAAGGCATTTTAGTGACTGTGTCCTGGTATCAGGAGTACAGATTATATCACATGGCCATTTTATAGTGGTTGCCCCTCTTCTATAGAACATCCAAACCAACCTCAAGAATTAACAAGTAGAGGGCCTCCCTGGTGGCGCAAGGGGTTAAGGCTCTGAAAGGTTCAGCAAGGTAAAGGAAAGGAGAGGCAGGCTAAGCTTTCCCAAAGGAAGGGAAAGTTTATTGCGCCCCGGGCGGACATCATGGACCCAAGGTGGGGGTCAGTGAAGCTGCGCACATTGTAGGGGAAGGCAGACTTTTATAGGGTGAGGAGAGGTCAGGTGGGAAACTGGGTTCCTAGGGCGGGAAAAATTTGTAGGACGGGAAAAGATGGGGGGGCAGTTTTTTTGTCTGAGAAAAGATTTGTGTGTGGGGGAAAGGTTCATTGTCTGAATTCTCTAGGTAGGCTTCGGAATTACTGTTCCCAGGTGGGCTGCCTGGTGGGTTTTTGCAATCCGGCTTCCTGCATGGACCTTTCAGTCTCAGCACTATGAAGCTATCTGCAGCCACTGCAGCACAAGTTCAATCCCTGGCCAGGGGGCTGACCCACATGGCACAGCAGACCTCTCCTGACTCACCCGCTGCTCCCCTCAGCAGTGTATTTCAGTAGATCTGCCTGTTCTGCTCCCCACTCTGTCTCTGGTGAATCCTCTCACCTCCCGCACCTCTGGCCTGTACCCTAGCTCTTGTATGCATAAATAAATAAATCTTTATTTTAAAGACGGGCATTCATCCTTTTTTTTTTTTTTTTAAAGATTTATTTATTTATTTATACAAGCACTGGGTACAGCCGGAGGCGCGGGAGGGTGAGAGAATTCACCAGAGCCAGAGCGGAGAGTAGAACAGGCAGAGTGACGAAGTACACTGCTGAGGGGAGCAGCGGGTGGCAGGAGAGGTCTGCGCACCATGTGGGACCCTCGCTGGCGGCTGGGGATGGAACCGGCGCTGCAGAGGCTGCGGGCAGCTTCACAACCCAGCGCTAAACTGCTATGCCACTGGGGAGGCCCTCATCTTTATTTTAAAGATTTATTTATTTATGCATATAAGAGCTGGGGTACAGGCCAGAGGCGCAGGGAGTAAAAGGATTCACCAGAGACAGAGTGGGGAACAGAACAGGCAGATTGACCAAAGTACACTGCTGAGGGGAGCAGCAAGCAAGTCAGGAGAGGTCTGCTGTGCCAAGTGGGTTGCTCCCTGGCTGAATGGGAATCGAACTCGTGCTGCAGTGGCTGTGGATAGCTTCATGGATTACTGTCTTAACCCTTGCGCCACCAGGGAGGCCCAGTAAATAAATCTTAAAAAAAAAAAAAAAAAAGAATTAACAAGTACAACAAGTACTGTGTGAAACATAATAGGAGAATTTGGAATGCAGATAATAATCCAGCAAGCATTTGCACAAATGACTTCAAGCTCCCTCCCTACAGTTTTTCCATTTTCCATTTTCCATTTTGCTCCCACAATTTGCAAGTAATTTGTAGTCAGTAAAATGCTAGGTAAGAGTCAGAATTCATCTTTCTAAGATTGGCTACCAGGGAGTGGCAATGAGCTGGTGAAGTGGATTCAGAGGAACAATTAGTCATTTTCAGATTTCCTGGAAATCTTATATTGATTCCAGATATGACTGCAGTAATATTCTGATGTCGCAGCTCCTAATATTTGACAGCCTTTTATGGAGATGGGTCAGGATGTGTCCTGTGGTTGTAGCTATAGGTACAGTGACCTGCAAGGACTGAACTAGAACCACTCACTGTGGGTCAGGTCAGGGCTAGTGGGCTGGGAAAATCTTATCAACCTTTTCTTGTGACCTCCACCACCAGCCAAGGCCACTTCTGCCCAAGATTCCTGAGTCTCTGGAGGAGATTCAAAGAACAGTTTTGTCAGTCCTTTGGATCTTAGCAAACTTAGGCACTACTGAGCTTGATCACAGAGGCCCCTGGCCCCACTGCTGTCTGCCCCCACCCCCAGAGTTCTCAGGAGAAGGGCTGATGTAAAGATGACCCGCCCCTGAGTTATTGTCTCGAGTCTCCATCTGCTCTGTCAGATGCCTATCTACAGGGTTGTTCATCCCTCTCAACAGATAAGGTGATTTGTGCTTGCTTCAGCAGCACATACTCTAAAATTGGACCGATACAGAGAAGATTAGCGTGGCCTCTGAGCAAGGATGACATGCAAATTTGTGAAGCGGTCCATATTTTTAATGGAATATTATTCAGCAATCAAAAAAGATAAACTCATGGCATTTGCAGCAACATGGATGGAACTAGAAGGAATTATGCTCAGTGAAATAAGCCAGAAGGAAAAAGAAAACTCTCAGACGGTCTCACTTATAACAGGAATATAGGGGAATCAAATAAGACATTATTAGTGTGTTAAAAAATAACAGTACAAAACACAACAAAGCACAAACAGACAAATTACAAACCAGAGACATCCTGTAGGGGAGGAGGAGGGAGAGGGGTGAGAGGGAGGGAGGGAAGAGCACAGGGGACTGTGGTGATGGTGCATGGGTGCCTAGGGGAAGGAAATTCTTTTTTTTTTTTTAAGTTTTTTTTATTTATACAAGCACTGGGTACA
The DNA here is from genome assembly GCF_964194135.1 of Talpa europaea. Classification (NCBI taxonomy): domain Eukaryota; kingdom Metazoa; phylum Chordata; class Mammalia; order Eulipotyphla; family Talpidae; genus Talpa; species Talpa europaea. The sequence continues at coordinate 42,094,853 of NC_140076.1, forward strand.
GTCAGAAGCGCGGGAGGGTGAGAGAATTCACCAGAGTGGGGAACAGAACAGGCAGACCAACAAAATACACTGCTGAGGGGAGCAGCGGGCGGCAGGAGAGGTCTGTCACATCATGTGGGACCCTCACCCGGGGGCAGGATCGAACAGGCACTGCAGAGACTGCGGGCAGCTTTGCAGCCCAGTGCACAACCGCTGTGCCACCAGGGGAGGCCCAGGGAAGGAAATTCTATGGGGACTCAACTTGAGGGGGGTGGGGGGAAGCAAGTATTGTTTTAAAAAAAATTAAAAGAAAAACAGATAAGGTGATTTGACTCATTCTACACCTTCTTGCATCCAAGGGGCTGGGGGGAAATGAGTGTGAGTGGCAGGGAAATCTGTTTTGCCTCATGTAAGGAAATGTTCTCTTGTCCTTGATCAAGTGAGATGACCTATATAAATATTCCCAAATGAGACCATAGATTATTGAACAGAGCTGACCCACTGGAGCGACATTTCTCTCCATGTGGAAAAACTCAAAATCTCCAGTATACAAATACCAATAAAAAAAAATTTTTTAAGTTATAAAATTAAAGCTGAGTGAATAAAAAACCAAGCAAACAGAAGCTGGTGAATCTAAAGCAACTGGCTTTTCTTGCAGTGCATGGTGGGCATTCGTGTGTGTCTTTCACTTAACTCTTCTTTGAAACCTACCGTTGAGACTTAATACGTGAATGTGTAATCACAGGAGGTGGTAACAGGGAAGGGAGACTCCCTGAAGGCCTGATCAGCTACTGTCATTTGGTGGCAAAGGAGGGGAGTGTTCTGTATACACACCATGAAAATACCCTCACTCTTTTCCATCCCCCTTGGTGGTGTCAGCACAGCAGAGACAAATTGGCACTTTTTTTTTAAAGATTTTATTTTATTTATGCATACAAGAGTTGGGGTGCTGGCAGTGAGAGGATACACCAGAGACAGAGTGGGGAGCAGAACAGGCTGGAAACTGAAATACACTGCTGAGGGGAGCAGTGGGCAAGACAGGAGAGGTCAGCTGTGCCATGTGTGAAGCTCCCTGGCCTGCCCAATAGCACTCTGGAGTGGCTGCAAATAGCTTCATAGTGCTGAGACTTAACCCCTTGCGCCGCCAGGGAAAATCCCCAATTTGGCATTTTCAAGCCCCTCCGTAGCTTTGTTTTAGGGGCCATAGCCAAGAGTCCCTTCCCAAAGTTTCTGCTTTTGAGTCTGTATCCTGGCCTTAACAATGGCAGCTGCTGACAGTGCCCCCAGAGCAGGCTTGGGGCCACAGGGCTGTGGGGCTGCACCAGACTCACTGAGGTATAGATTAAACCAGGAAATTCCCAGGCTTTAACCAAGAGCTGCTTACACTGGGAGCCTGCCCTTCCAGTCCCTAATGCACTTTAGGTGATTCTTACTCCAACTGAGATTTAAAAACCATTGCCTGCTGAGAACCAAAACCCTCTCTGCACATTGGAATCATTTGAGGGCTTTAAAAAATACCAGTTTCCATATTCCTACCACAGACCCATTGATAGACTTCAGCAGGAATTTGTTATTAACTCTCCAGGTGATTCTAATGTGCATCAGGGTTAAGGACAAGCAACTAACTAAAGTCAATATTAATAGCTCCCAGTTTCTGTGGGGAAGTAAGTTCAGGTAACACTTTGAAGGCCACATCCTAGTTCCTCTCCTGTGTCCAAAGGCAGGTGTAGGACAGGGTATTGGATTCCTTTTGACAGTAAGAGGCCAAGAGGGGTCAAGTCAGGGGCTAAAGGACAAAAACCCCAGGATCCCTTCTGGAAATATCTGATTCCCTCCCTGGGGTCTGGCTAGAGATTTCCTGACTTCCCAGGGTTTTCTCTTATGATGGAGGAAACTTGGCAAAACTCCTAATTTCTCCCCATGGTTATAGAATAAGGGAACTAGTGAGAATCAAATTCCTGAAGATGGGTAAACTCAGTTTTAATAATAACATTGGATACACGATTTGTTTTTAATCAAGGTAATTGTTTCTTCTATCTTTCCTGCCTGGAGTAAAATATTAGGAACAAATTCTTTCCATATCAGGAAAATAAAAATAATCTGATTTTAAGAGAAACTAATTAAATGAAAGTGGTAAACAGACTGCCAATCTCAAACAGACTAATCTCTCTTTGGATTCATTACCCTTGATATTTAATATCCTGGCAATCTATTAAGAATTCAACACTGAGTTACATGAAGTGCTTCTGCAATACAATTCCTTTAATATCTCCACAGTTATTACCCAGCAAGTACTTTTGGTGCACTGACTAAGTGCCAACCACTATGCCAGTTAGGAGACAAAATGAGCAAGAGCAGATCTCCACCCTGAGGTGAATGATGTTAGCACTGATCACAAATAAATAGTAAGTGCTCTGGGAGGTGAAGGAACTGTTTTTCAATGCCTGTCTGAACGTGCCAATTTGAGATGGGTTTTGAAGGGTGAGTAGAAGTTTTCCAAGGGTACCTGACACAGTATTCAAGACAGAATAAGTGGTATGCAAGAAGGACACCTAAGCAGGTCATCTTTGTCAGATTGTATGCTTTCTGTTCCTGCTGCAAAACAAATATTATCAATGTAGCAGTGTAAATAACACAGGCTTATCTTATAGTTCTGAGGGTCAGACGTCCAATGAGCTCAAAATCACAGTGTGGGCAAGGCTGCATTCTTTTCTGGAAGCTGTAGGAGAGAATTTGTCCTTTGCCTTTTTCTACACACTGTCACATTCCTTACTCACGGCCTCTTCCTCCATCTGTAAAACCAGGAATGACAGGTCAAGGCCTGCTCACATCACCTCTCTCTGACCTTCTTCCATCATCATATCTTGTTCTGATCACAGTCAGAAAAAAGGCCATCGTGTTTAATGATTCATGTGATTAGATTGGGCCCACCTTAATAATCCAGCTGACTCCCCATCTCAAGGCCCATAACCTCATCACATCTCTAAGTTACAAATCCCCTTTGCCATGCAAGGCAACATATTCACAGGTTTTGGGGATTAGGGTATACACATCTTTGGGGACCCATGATTTTACCTTCTATATTATGCACCAATTAACTGAGTGACATTGATAGGCTAGTGTGATTAAAAATGATGAGGTGACATCAAAGGCCTTTATATGTGAAATTAAGGAGTATTCAAATTACTCTATGTGGGACCAGGGCCACTGGAGGTTTTCAGCAGAGGCTTTCCTTCTTCGGGATCTTTGGCTATACAGGCTGATCATAAGAACTAATGTTTGGGGGAGTAGGTGGGAGGGCAGGAGGAGGTGCTTATTACCAAGATTGACATGTAGGCTTGGAAATTCTGACTTAGTAGGTTAGGGTGAGCATGCAGGAATGCATTCATGATCCATCAGGTTATCAGCACACCACTGGAGAGATTCATTGAGAATGCAGCCAAGACTGCAGCAGTATGGGAACCAATAAGGAAGTTGGGCCATCTGTCCTGGTACACAACTAATGGTAACATAAACTAAAGACATAACTAGCCCTGCAGATAGAGACAAGCAGAGGGATTTTGATAATATAATATTTAAAAGGAAAATTTGGCATTACTGTTGGTATATCCCTAAGTAGTATAAAATGCATATGCTTTTTTAAAATTATTTCTTTTTTTTTAAATATGTATTTATTCATGCATACAAGAATCGGGGTACAGGCCAGATGTGCAGGAGGGTGAGAGGATTCACCAGAGACAGAGTAGGGAACAGAACAGGCAGATTGACTGAAATACACTGCTGAGGGGAGCAGCGGGTGAGACAGGAGAGGTCTGCCACATCATGTGGGTAACTCTACGGCCGTCAGGGATCGAACCCATGCTGCAGAAGCTGCAGACGGCTTCACAGTGCAGCGCTCAACTGCCTGCGCCACCAGGGAGGCCCAAAGCATATGCTTTAGAATCAGATGGATATGGGTTCAAATCCTGATCCCACTACCACCTGCCAGAAGGTGGACTTTGTTGAAATGATGTCTCTGAACCTCGGAGTCTTTGACTAATAAATGAAAAGAATAATATAAATTTTACAGAATTTGTAAGGATCAGCCATAATGTGTCTGAGGTACCAAAAATATAATAGACACTCAAAAACGGCATCGTTGTTATTATTGTTGTGGTGGTACTGATGGTGCTAGGTGAATGTCAAGGGTGATGGTGGAAGACAGGGCAAAAAGAGGAGAATGAGGATAACTACTAAAACTTTGGACCTGGATGACCAGATAGGAGTAAGTGTCCTTCGCTGAGCTAGAAAAAATATAGGAGGGAGAGCAAGCTAAAGTGAAAGGCGATGAGTTTCAGTTTTGAGAAGTTGAACTGGAGAGGAGGGTGGGACTGCTGGGTAGTGTCCGGAAAGCAGCAAGATATACAGGTTTGGAGCCAGAAAAAAGAAAATCTGGATAAGGAAGAGCTATAGAGCAGCTTTTCCATGAATCTGAAAACATTTAAAAGATGTCTTTGAACATAAGCCGCAAAACTGTAGGAATCAAAAGAACTACTAATTCATCAAAGCCTTTTTACTGCTTAAATTACTTTGTGTATTGTAATAATGCAAAAGTAATTACAATGTTCCTGTTTAAGTAATAATACCCTGACAACTGAAAGGCGTGCTTAGAGAACCACAGGTCCTAAACGTGCATTTGGAGGCCTCACAGAGCTGTTTGGTTTATGATTTTACAAGTTTCCTGGAAGCGGGGTCATGAAGAGGTCAATCCACTGGGCTGTAATTCCTCCTGGGTCATTGGCAGAAGCCCAAATCCAGGTCGAAGATTTTTGCTCTATCACTTCATTCATTTTCTTGTCAACCCAAGACGGACCTCCCAGGAAAGAGATCTCTGCATCCATGGTGAGCCACCTTGGGGTTGCTAATGTGACTCTCCTTCATCCTGGGGCTCTATCACTTGCTGAGATGGCAGCAGATCTAGTTTTTGGTTGATTTCCCTCCGTGGATGCCTGGCTCTGGCAGCGGCATGGCACCTGCTGATGGGGGAATGAGGCACCATTGTCTCTGGTCTACAGAGTCCCCCAGACAGGTTGATTCTTGGGACTTGTCTTTCATATCCAGGTCTGTCCTTTCATGCTCAAAACATCATAGTCTACAACTTCAGATCACCTAACAGATGGCCTTCTCGACTCCCCTTTTCTATTCCTCCCAGCCACTCCCAGAGAAGCCCCACAGTGGGCGTGGGGATTCCTCTGCCCTCCCACAGGGCCTCACTGAACCTCTCTGTACAGCAAACAGTGCTCAGTCGCTGTTTTCATCTTATTTTTTATGATACTAAATCCCTTGTTCAATTGCGATCTGAAGTGGAAGCCCAGAGAACAAAAGAGGAAGTGCAGGGTGCTGTGTGGAAAGTCGTAATCCCAGGGCAGGCGAGTTCACTGGCCCTGATGACTCTGAGCTCCCAGGGCAGCACTGGCGCCCTCACAGAGCCCTCTGCCCTTGGTCCCTTAGCTCTTATGGCCTCCACTTTTGAAATTCTGCTCCTTACATCACCCCACACTTGAGACTGTCAGTGGCTTTCCATGACCCAGAGATCAGGTCTAAACTCATTAATCTCTCATTTAAAGCTCCCCACAGCCTGACTCAAACTGACCTTTCTGACTTTAAATTCTATCATATCCCCCACAGCAACCATCTGGTCTAACGACTGTCCCTAAATCATACTTACATTTTCCTGTCTCTGCGCTCAACTCCTCGCCCTGATTTACACTCAGTATTAATTTTCTATTGCTGCTGTAACAAATTACCATAAATTTAGTGGCTTAAAAGTATAAATTTCTTCTCACAGTTCTGGAGGTCTGACACAGTTCTCACTGGACTAAAGTTTAGGTGTTGACAGGAACTACTTTCTGCTCTGAAGATTCCAGGGGAGACCTTATTTCTTTTCCAGCTCCTAGAATCAGCCAGCAGTGTTGCATCTCTCTGCGCCTGTCTTCTGCGGTCATGTTCCGCTGGGTCTCTTCTCCCTCCTCCACTTTTATGGATCCTTGTGATTACATTAGGCCCACCCAGATAATCCAGGAAAATCTCTCTCCCTCAAGACCCTTAAGCTAACCACATCCTCCGGGTCATCTAAAATAATGGCAGGTGCCAGGAATTAGGACAACTTTGGGGCCGTTATTCTGTCCACCCCATGACCCAATACCTATTCATACAAGTCACAGTGTGAGTGGCAGACTTTATTGAAAGATGCTGGGGAGGAAGTGTCCTTCATCACAGCCACACAACCATTGCGAATTGAGTTTTAAACATCATCTTTTGCCCACCCCACCACTGAGGGTGGTTTCCTGGCCATTTCACCCCAGATAGCATCCTAGCCTGGTTCTTTCTCTCTTCCTTCCTCTCCCACAGGTTGGCACTGAGAACTCCTAATTCTTCTCACTCTGTTATGCAAAACTATGACGCTGTCTCCATCCTCTGCTTCCACTCAGCTCCCCTGACAGAGCTCAGATGGGAACATGGCCTTTCATTTCATGGCAGCCACCTTCAGAGAATGTGATGATTGTTGTAAATACCCATGTATTCCTCCACTGGAGTCACGTGAAGGCTTGGTCACCTGCTCACTGACATGGAGCCGCTACCTATGTCAGTGCCACGTTGGTGGATCTGCTCTTTTGTGGACCTCAGGAAAAGTTCTCAGGAATCATTGCTGCCTCAGCAAAAGGACAGAAATTTAACTTGGTGTTAGCATAAGCAGAAGAATGCTCATGCAAGAGATGAATCTAAATGTTAAATGTGAAATTGGTTAAAAACAGTAAGTCATAGCACTCCTTGGTAGTCAAGTCCTAACCCTGACAGGATTATTACAACTCGGGACCTGGAGACCACCTTTACTCATTGTTACACAGCATCCTGGCATAGTAGCTGCACATCACACACCCCTAATACATTTCCAGATATAATTAATGGTTTAAAAACACAGTATTTATAAATATTGATATATAAACTTTCCCCCCTCACAAATGCAGCTCTCTTTTTCTAACTCAGAAGGGAGGTTGTCCTCTCCCTGGGATCTGGCCTGTTAGAGGGTGCACCGTGTTTCTCGTCATCTGATGAGAATTGCTGTTAAGAGAGTTGAGTAATACAATAGACAAAAACCCTCTGCAGGGGATATTGGAACAGAGCATTGGCGTAATGGAAGAAGTGTTTCAAAGCCACACATTTGTATTAACATCTGTGCAAAACAAGCTTTCAAACTGTGAAGCAACAGGATTTACAGCAGTCTATTCATCTTCACTCTGCTCCTGAGTTAGAGAGATGTTTATTCTCAACAGTGAGTCACTCACAGACAGGAGCTACAAAAAGCAGCAATCTTCAACACCCCGAGAAACACAGGGGAGACAACTGAAAATTAATTCTCCTTCTTGTAATTAAGTATAACTTTTTACGTTTTGTTCATTTGGTTGGCAAATAGAACCCCTTTTCCCACGTCGGGTTTGTAAGCCAGATTGGAAGCTTTTCTTTGCCTAGTGAGGCCACCGGGAGAGGCCTTTAGTGGGACCGCAAGGGTTTGAGTGTCTTTCTAGTAAAATGTGCAGTGGTGGGAGTGGAGGTTGTTCATGGATAAGAGAACAACAAAAATATATGGAAAATGACAAGAGCTTTCTTGTGTATGAGACTACACCTAACGCATCATTATTCATATCGTCAGAGAAAGAGCAAAGCATGGTTAGATCTCCCAAGTCCATAACATATATCAGTTTCATACTTTTATCCTCATGCCCACCCAAAGCAAAATGGACCAATTCTGAGTTATTATCTTCATTGCTTAGCAATTTACTATTCATTCAACCATCTGGCAGATACACATGGTGTGCCTGCTGCATTGGGGTTGTCACAGTGATCGACATGACCTGCTTGATCCCATGAACACACAGAGTGACACTTTATCCAGGCCTAGGGGAGCATGAGGATGTCATTGCCTTGGGCTGGTGGCTGTAGAGCTGGGTACAAGCCTGAGGTGCAGGGGAGTGAGAGGATTCACCAGAGACAGAGTGGGGAACAGAACAGAACAGGCAGATTGACTGAAATACACTGCTGAGGGGAGCAGCAGGTGAGACAGGCGAGGTCTCCTGGCCAGGGATCAGACACTTGCTGCAGTGGCTGTGAATAGCTTCACATGCTATCGCTTAACCCCTTGCACGACCAGGGAGGCTCTGTAGAGCTGAGTCTTAAGGGATGAGTAGAGAAGATTTGGGGACCAGACAGGGGACAGAGATTGTGGGGTGCAATTTCAGGAAACAGAAGGAGTTAGCAGAAAGGGAGAGGTAGAAGTTGCAGGGGAGAGAGATCATGGAGAAGGTAGAAGAGTTGGGGTTAAGGTCTAGGTACTGCTTGTTGACAGCAAATAAGAGAAGAGATAGTATTTTTTTTACCCTTTGTCTCTAGTAAAGATACCAAAAAGCAGTACAATAAACAAAAGTCACCTACAAGAACCCAGGGAGGGAACTGAGCAGAAGCGAAGGGTGGGAGAGCCTCAGCAACTCACAGGCCCCTAAAGGAGGCCATGCCAGGGATGCTTTGCCTACAGGTGGGAAATGGCAAGAGTTAGAGAAACATTTTGAGGGAACCATGCACCCAACCTACAAAGAGCAAGGGAAGCTAGCTAATAAACTCAGTCCGGCAAGCCCAAAGCACAAAATACAGATGTGGTTCAAAAACATTTAGACCAAATATCATCAGCACTGGAAATTGCAGCAGTGGCAACAGCAATCACCAGGAAGACCCAGTCTTGGATATGGAGCTAGACAGCCAGGCACAGTACCTGGAGCCTCTGTCTCTATGGGTACAATGATCCCAGGGTCTTAGGTTCTGGCTGTTCCCCTCTGCCTGATCCTTTATGAATTCTAACAGCAGAATCTTGTCTCTATCCACCTCCAGCCCTGAGTCACCCGCACAAGGATGCCAGCAGGGGGCTCTAGTGGCCTGGAAACTGGTCTTAGCTTCTGACTTCCATGCCAGTGATTATAAGTCAGAATCTGAAATTTCCCCTGGCCCAGACCTCAGTGACTTCAATATCTGACTCCTGTGCATGACACCTCAGCTCCAAGCAGAGCTGATGCTCTTAAAGACAATGTTCCACCACCAAGATATATGTGAGTTTATTGACCAATTCATCCACAAAGACATCCTGTGCTTCCGTGGGGGACCATGATGAAATCTCTTGACAACTGTGTGTGTCTGAGAGATTCATCAGTGTTGTGTGAGACTGGATTGTTTGTTTTCATTGCTGTTTAGTGTTCCACAGTGTGAATATACCAGGACTAGTCCATTCTTCAGACGCTGGTGGTACATCGGAATTATTCAGTTTGGGGGTATTACAAATAAGGGGAGGATCTTCCACCTGCCAATTGACTTTTCGTGGCAATTATCTGTGGCATGTCTGAGAGTAGGTTTGCTGCCTCATGGGTAAATGTATATCAAACTATGTTGTCCGAGAGTTTTCCAAGGTGATTTCACCACTTTTACTCTCTCAAGAGCATCATATGAGAGCTTCTGTACCTTCAACTAACATTCAAATGAGGGATAAAGTTTTGTTGATCTGATGACCGTCTGCTTTTCACTGTGATTTTCATTTTCATTTTCCAAATGAATTGAACCCTTTCCATATGGTTATTGCTCATTAGGATTTCCTTTTCTATGATCAAGTTTTGTTTCATTTTTCCAATTAATTAGAGTAAATTCTGTATTTTTTTAAAGATTTATTTTCTATATGCACACAAGAACTGGGGTGAAAGCCAGAGGTGCAGGGGTGGGGAGAGGATTCACCAGAGACAGAGTAGGGAACAGAACATGCAGAGCTACTAAAATACACTGCTGAGGGGAGCAGTGGGTGACACGGGAGAGGTCTGCTGTGCCATGTGGGTCAGCTCCATTGCTGGGGATCGAACTCGTGCTGCAGTGGCTGTTGATAGCTTCATAGTGCTGAGACTTAACACCTAGGCCACTGAGAGGCCCAAATTCTGTATATATTTTAGATACAAGTTATTTGTTAGTTTTCATGCTTTACAATTTTTTTTTTCCATTCTGAGGCTTGTTTTTCACTCTTTGTAATGATTTTTTAAAAAGATTTATTTATTTATTTATTTGCCGCGGCCACATTTATTTATTTATTTATTTATTTATACAAGAACTGGGGTACAGGCCAGATGCGCGGGAGGGTGAGAGGATTCACCAGAGACAGAGCAGGGAACAGAACAGGCAGACAGACGAAATACAGTGCTGAGGGGTGCAGCGGGTGTGACAGCAGAGGTCTGCAGCGCCATGTGGGACCCTCACCAGCCGGCTGGGACTGAACCAGCGCTGCAGAGGCTGAGGGCAGCACAGCGTTCAACCACCTGTGCCACCAGGGGAGGCCCTTTGTAATGATTTTTAATGAACAGATTTTTTAATTTTAATGTAGTCTATTTCAGTGTTTCTCAAACTACCTACAATGGACACATTCAGGAGGAGGGCTATTGTTTCATTACTAATCACAGGTGGATAAATTAAATAGAAAGCAAAGATATTAAAATACTTATTTATCTGAGAGATAAACATTCATTTAAAAGAGAATTAAGGGAAATAAATGTCCCAAAGCTGAATGAATGATTTTAGGCTCCCTCATAATTACACTCAAATCCCCTAGAACCATGAGCACACACCTCCTTCTCTTGCAACCACAGAGATACAGCCAGATCATTGCTAGTCAGGGGTAAAGTCATTCCATTAAGTTTCCAATGACCTTTGCCCTGGTTCTGCCCTTCTGCTGAGCTCTCCTTATCAACAACTCAGTCTTGACTTCAGTCATCAGTGAGATATGACCTTGCTGTGTGGCATCACTCAGACCTCCTTGGCCCTTTTTAAAAGAAGATGTAATTAATGTATACCATTATATTAGTATTGTGTCTTTATTTAGGCTGAAAGAAATCTCCAAACCTTGACATAGATGAAAGTCTCTGCAGATTTTGCCTGTGTGACAATCCCAGGCATAGGCAGGATAGTAATTGTAGATATACATCTTCCTGAGGGAAGGGAAGAGCAAGGTCTTACTGCTTCAAAGGATCCCACCTTTACAGCTTCCTCTCCTTCTTGATGGGCTGTGGGTGAGAGAGTACAACTTTCAGGCAGTTGTAAAAACAAAATGGGAGTGTAGAGGCAATCATTGTCAAAATTAAGTCAGTCTTCCCTACTCCCTCTACTCCCCAAACACAATTTAAGCACTGGCTTGGAGAACTACAATGCATGTAGTCATTCCCATAACCATGACAAATAACAGCTATAAGGTCAACATTATTTGGGCTGTAAAGTAAAATTCCAGCGTGAGCTTGAAGTTATATCAACATTACTCAGGCGAAGAAGCTAAGGCCCAAGAGGTTTGAACAATGTTATTCAATCAATAGTAATTTTTTATAACTTTTTATTATAAAGTAAAACAAAACTATGTGTAGAAAACCACACAAAACAAATACATGGCTTAGTGAAGTATTATCAGCCAAACACCCTTGTAATCACAACCCAGATGAAGAAATAGAATATGGCCAGTTCTGGAGGTCCTTCACATGCTCTGATTTAAGCAAAGTCATAACCTCATGCGTTTCTCCAGATGTAACCATGCTCTTGACTTTGTACTAATAATGTGCTTATGGTTTGTTATGGCTTTTCATCCAAGTGCATGTCCTTAGACACTATGATTTCATTTTGCCCATTGGAAAAAATGTGATATATGTCTTTTAATCTATAGATCCCTTTCTATGCCCTTCTCCCCTTTTTCTTACAATTCTGTGGAAGAACCCTGGACATCTGACCCATACCAGTGCTTTTCAAACATCAGCCTGCATAAGAACCACCTGGAGAGTTCATTAAAATAAAGATTGCTGGCCTTGCTTGTAGAGTTTCTGATTTAGGAGGTCAGGATGGTGTCTGAGCATCTTGCTTTTCTATCTGTAGGGTAAATAATTGTCAGGCTTTTTCTGCCTTCCTGCCATCAGGGTTGATGATGGATCCCTGCGGTCCTGAATGCATGCCTGATGGTGGGCACCTGGAGTAGGGTGTGGGCATACGTAGGTGGGTACACCTGGGCTAAGAGACTGGGCGGCACCGAGGGCTCCAGGACTCTCCTCCTTTACCCATCTGCTCGAATCATAGAGCTCCTGCTCTGTGCCCATCCTGCCCCTACACTATCAAAGTTCCCAGGTAACATAGATGTGACTGGTCTGGGACCACTATTTGAGAATCTCTGACTTGTGGACTTTCCACAAGTATGGTTTTGTTAATTGCATCCTTATGGTACACTCAGTATGTTCCACTATCCTCTGGGTTTCTTGCAGAATGACTGCTTGATCTAGAGGCTTCACCCTTCTCAGGTTCTATTCTTTTGCAGGAATATACAATAAGTATGTGTCCTTTCTTCAGAAAACACGTGACACCTGAATGATTCTCTTTTTTAAGATGTAACTGCCATTAATGTTCATTTCCTAATATTCATTGGTGGTTGCAATTCAGTGATATTCAAGTGATATGATTTAGTTTTCATTTATTAATAACTTTATAAAGAGACACTTTCCTTCTTTACTATTGGATTACAATAATGCAGTTCACATAGGGGCTACAGGTTAAATGTTCATTCTTTCCATTTATTTACCAGTTTTCCAGATAGTGATAAATTGCTTCTTTATCATCCTAAAAGATCATCAGCAAATACCACCTTAACTCAGCCTACTGCCTGCCTTTTGAGGCTATTTATTATGTTTCAATACCCTCTCTACATTTTGATAGTTTTCCATGTTATAATTCCCAAAGCAACATCTCCAGGTTCTTTTGCAACACAGGTGCAGAGCTATGAAACTTGGGTGTTACCAAGCAGAAGCACATAGATTTAGCAGATACTAAATGATGGTGCCCAGTTAAATTTTTTACTATATATATATTTTTATTGAGTTGTAATTCACATACTGCACAATTCATTCTTTTAAAAATAAAGTAGTTTTCAGTATTCATGAAGTTGTGTAACCATCACCACTATTTAATTCCAGAATATTTTCATTAGCCTTAACCCATTAGTAATCACACCCTGCCCCCACCTCCTTACTCCAGCTCATGCCAACACTAATCTGCTTTCTGTCTTCCTGAATTTGTTTATTCTGGATATCTCATGCGAATAGAATTATGTAATATGTGGTCATTTGTGTCTGGCTTTTACCTTAGTATCATGTTTTTTTTTTTTTAATAGAGGCATGTTTTATTTATTTATTTATTTGTTTGTTTGTTTGTTTGTTTATACATGCACTGGGTACAGTCAGAAGCGCGGGAGGGTGAGAGAATTCACCAGATCCAGAGCAGGGAGCAGAGCAGGCAGAAGGACAGAAGTACACTGCTGAGGGGAGCAGCGGGCGGCAGGAGAGGTCTGCACGCCATGTGGAACCCTCCTCCGGTGGCCGGGGAGCAGCCGGGGATCGAACCGGCGCCGCGGAGGCTGTGGGCAGCTTCGCAACCCAGCACTCAACCGCTGCGCCACCGGGGAGGCCCAGTATCATGTTTTTAAGGTTTATTTATGTTATACTAGGAATCAGTCCTTTATTCCATTTTACGACTGATAATATTCCATTGTATAAATATACCACATTTTGTTTGTGCATTATTAGTTGATAGAGATTCAGGTTTTTTCCACTGTTTGGTTACTAAGAATAACACTGCTATAAACATTTACATGAGAGTTTTTTTTGAAAATGTTTTTAATGCTCTTAAATTTGAATGTCAGATAAACAATGCATAATATTTTAATGTAAGTATGTCTCAAATATTGCATGGGACAAATATAAAGCTATTTGTTGTTTATTTAAAATTCAAATTGAATTTTGAATTTTTGTAGTTCTGTGTGTTATCTGTCAGCCTTGAATTGGTGAGACTTGGATAAAGAAGTGGTAAATATGAGGCACTATCAATAGGGAATCTGGTCAAATATATATGAAAGAAATATATATGTTTGGCCAATTCTACATGATCTTTTCCGGGAAAAAAGAGAAGGGAACACTTTCCAATTCATTTTATATTGTGAATTCATTCAGACAAAGTTATTACAAAGAAAACTATAGACCAACATTCTGCGTAACTATGTACATAAAAACCTTAATAAAAATATAAGGAAATTGAATCCATAGATAGATTAAAAGGAAAATAGATAAAGAGATAATAACAGAATCTCAGATGTCTCAGATTTAGCCCGCCCTGCTCCACCTCCCCAACCCCAAGGGTATCTGGAGGAACATCAAAATTTTAAAAGTAGCCAAGATGAATGGTTCAAAACCATGATTCTAGAGCACAGTTTTTGGTCTAGAATTAGTTTCCATTAAGATCCCCTATTATAAACATTGATGTAGAAATCATACATGTACATATTTCAATAGGAAAATTATGAGAGATAGTCATGTTTGTAGGACATGCAAAATCAAGAAAACTATTCTTCTCTGGAATAATAGCTTTCTTTTATATTAGCTGATGAAATATTCTGAATCCTGTAACTGATTGGGTTTCTCACTTTCTTTTGACCACTAGCAATATTAGAGCCAAATATATGGCTCATCCCTCCAAATACATAAAAGTGTGTGGTCTCCTAGGTATTTACCCAAAGGACACAGAAACATTAATTCCAAAGAGCACCTGCATCCCTATGTTTATAGCAGCACTATTTACAATATCTAAGCTTTGGAAACAACCCAAGTGCCCAAAAATAGATGACTGGATCAAGAAGATGTGGTACATATACACAATGGAATATTACTCAGCAATCAAAAAAGATAAACACATGTAATTTGCAGCAACATGGATGGAGCTGGAGGGGATCATGCTCAGCGAAATAAGCCAGAAAGAAAAAGAAAAATACCGGATGGTCTCACTCATAGCAGGAATCTAGAAAACCTAAATAAGGGACCAGGAAAAAGAATAACTATAAGAAAGAAAAAATCAAAATCAACAAACAACTATGAACCAGAGACACACTATGGGGGGGCAGGGAAAGGAGGAACTGGGGTCAAAATAAGGGGGTTGCAATTGTATGGGGAATATAAAAATAAAAAAAAAATTTAAAAAGTGTGTGGTCAATTTTTGTATGCTAGTCTTACATCTTCAGTATCTTTTCTTTATGGGGGTGATAGGGGAAGTTGTCCCAAATGAAGAGGAGTTTGGTAGATGATTCTATTTCTTAGAGTAGACCAGTTAGAGTTTATGTTAAAGGTATACTAATTATAACAATCCCCAGGATATTGGATAAGATATTATAAATTATTTTGAAGAGGAAAAAAAAGATGCATGTTGATATTGAATGCCCAAATTAGAATGACAGATAAAAGCACTTAATTAAATCCTAGAGTGCCCTACTTTATTTCCAAATGGGTACATTTACTCTTGATTAGTAACAACCTCATGTCAGATTCTGGTCACTCTGCAAGGTTGAAAGGTAATGGGAATTTCAACAAACGCAGCTTTAACTGGAACTTCAATATATCATCATTTTTCCTTTAAGTCAAGAGTAGTATTTTTTATTAAGAGGTAACTCTGAGTTTTTGTATCTCTTTTTCATTCAGAAAGTGAAAAAATAAGTAACTCCAGGGATTTACAAATCCACATGCCATGTATTCCAGGGTTAGCCTGCTCTACAAATATACCAGTGATGGTTTATTTGACATGTCAACTTGGAAGGTGTTTGGGATGAATTAACATTCAAATTGGCGGACTTTAAATAAACAGAATTCCCTCCACAATGTGGTGGGTCTCGTCCAATCAGTTGAAAACCTGAATAGGAAAAAAGACCTGTTTTTGACCAAGAGGGGCTTCTCCAGGTTTCCAGCCTTTGGACTAGAACTATACCGTCACCTCTCCTGGGTCTGCATCTGCCAGATTTGGGGCTTGTCAGCCTCCAAAATTGCATGACTCAATTCCTTATATTAAATCTCTGTGTACATATCCTATTTGTTCTGTCTCTGGGGAACTTTAAGACAAACCCACAAAGCAGTATGAACCACTTTAGAAATATTTAAGCTATGAATTCTACTTTATGTCAATAAAACTGTGAGTTAGGAAACATAGACTTAAATTTTGATAGAGAACAAAAAATAACAATTCTTTTTAAATACTTGGAAGTCTCAAAGGAGAAAAGACTCAACACACTTTCAGAATAATCTCATAGAAATATTACTTGAAATACCATTATAAGAGTAACATGTACTGTTTAAGTAGTATATCAATTAGAGATTGTATTTGATTATAATTGAAACCTCTAAAAACTGTGATTTAGACAAATTCCATGTTTGTTTTCCTTGCAGAAATGAAATCTTGAGGCAGGGAATTGGGGATCCTATAGAAAAAGATTTATAGGGTGACCAGGGACCCATGTTCTTCCCAGCCTCACTGCACTGCCACCCCCAATATGTTGTTTTCATGCTCACAGCCATCTCCTGACTTCTTCTATAGCCTCCACACATGAAAGAAGGGTAGAAGAAAGGGCAAAAACTGCCTAAACCTATTCTCTTTTAAAAGCATTCCAGAAGCCCAACCCAGCAACTTGGCTTATAACTCTAGAATGTTGTAAAAAGGCTAAAACCTTTCTTCACCCTTAGCTACAAAGGGAAATGAGATTGGGAATACTGTCACCTTGAACAAAGTTGGGAATCTCTTAGTAATGAAAAGGGGGCACATATACTAGGTAAGCAGCTGATTACATCAGCTATTCATAATCATACTTGGGAACTATAAGGTAGTTTTGGGACTTAAATTGTTTGGGTATTGCTGTGACCTTGGAGAATGGGGAAGGAACTAGCGAAGAAAAAAAGGTTTAGCTTTTGTCTATTCCTTGATTACCTACCTTTGGACACATAAATCCTGACAGGATGATTTGGAGAACTAAAATGTCACTCCAAGCCATCAGCAGTGTTCTATGCTTTGCTTCCAATCACCCCAGAAGTTGATGACTAAGAATGAAATGATGTGGGGTGGGGTGGGGGTGACTTTCTCTCCCTAAATGTAGGATCCGGCTTGGAGACAGTGGAGATATACGTAGAGATGGATAGATAGATAGAGAGATAGATAGATAGACATAGATAGATAGATAGATAGATAGATAGATAGATAGATAGATAGATAGATAGATATACACACATATATATGATTATAAATAATATAATCTATATATACGATTATATATGTTATATATATATATATATATATATGATTGCTGCACTCTCTCCTTTTTCCCCATCTTCATTTTAATGATAATAATCTAGGGAGAGATGGTTTTGTATATTACACTGATAAACTTTTATGATCACATGATAACATTTTAACGGAATCAGACACTCTTTAAGAAAGTGTTTCTCAATTCGGAGTTTGCAGGCACACACTTCGGGGCTGTAAGGGTTGTTTAAAAGCATCTCGACAGCACTCAAGTTTGAGCAATCTGTTCTAGTGTCTTTGAGCAAGGGCCTTTGGAGAGGGACTTACATGGCAGTGCAGTCTCCGTGGTGGTGGAGCTAAGACACTCTGTCCTGCTTTGGGTCAAGGACTTCACAAAATGCTGAGTCAACAGACACCTTAAGAGAGCAGGTCTGGTAGCAGACATTTGATAAGTTGCTGCCATTAGCAGGGGGCTGCTGGGGACATATGACCGCTGTGCCTTTTGGTGTTGAAAGGAGCAGGTAAGAAACACAAATTTGCTGACCAGAGCAACCCACAGAACAGCAGGTAGAGTCAGGCTGGATGAGGGGAACCCACACTGGTCCTTGAGGGCATAAACCATGCTCTATTTATTGCTTATTTCCCAACATCTACGATACTACCTTGTATTATGTCAGCAGCTTAATGTTTTCA
Organism: Talpa europaea; assembly: GCF_964194135.1. NCBI lineage: Eukaryota > Metazoa > Chordata > Mammalia > Eulipotyphla > Talpidae > Talpa > Talpa europaea. The sequence continues at coordinate 42,112,709 of NC_140076.1, forward strand.
AGGTGAAAACTAATAGAATGAACAAATGAATGAATTATGACTAAAGATGATGGATATTTGAGTTTTCATAATCATTTCCAACTCCCATTCTGAGAAGTTGGCTTCTGCTTGCTTGACATCTCTTTCCATCCTCTGAGGGGATTTCTGTATTTGACAAACTTCTTAAGCTTTTATGATGGAAAATAGGGAAACAAGTTGAGGAAAAGAGGAAGGAGCTCAGCTTACTGCTGTGGTAATGTGATTCCTTCTGCTTGACCTGGGTCTCCCACATTGGGGGAATCTTTCAAGGGGCTCATTAATGCAGAGTTCACAGCATAATACCAATTAATCTACAGTCAAGCCCAGATCTTCTTGGAAGTTGTCCTCCATTCCTCAGATAGACGTCTACATCGTAATAATTAGGAAACATTTGAGGACAGACTCAAGTAATCTAAATAACATAGCACTAGCGGGTAAAGGAGTTTTGAGGATTAATTTTAGGAGCCTGCTATGGAAGTGTGGGATATGACTAGGAAAAGGATATTAACTAGTGACTAGTTAAGCAGCCAGGGATATTGACTAGTGTCAACATATATTCAGATTCCATTTAATGTTCTTTGAGAATCACACACACAGAGACACACACCTTGATAGTATTCTGTGATTCCTGAGTGTAGAATTGCTATGAAGGTATGATTTTGAACCACATTAATTTCTGGGTTTATAAGAATTACACAGTAATAAATGAAGGGGTGAAAGAAAAGAATGTGTTAGTGTAATGTCTCTTGTCCATTCACATCATAATGTAAGTTTCTCCTTAAAATAGGAGAAAAATAGAGAGAGTTATATACTTTCTGTGGAGAGGAGACAATTTTCTAGTCAAGGAGCTCATGGAAAAACCTAGAACCTAACAAATTCTGGGAGAGTTTTAATTAGAAGTTACAATCTTGATTTACAACCTGACCTTTATTTTTTCCAGTAAAGAATATGCCTGGAGAAAGAGATATATAATGAAGTCAAACTTTGAAAGGCAAACTGGAATAGTAGCACAGATATTGTGAGGGAAAAAAAAAGCAAAACAGCACAGAAATTTAAAAATATTTTATTTTGAAAATTCTCTGACTTCGGGGAATTTCTTGATTAACATCAATTATTAATATCTCTTTCAACTTTTGCTCTTCCAGCCCTCCCAAAATTCAGTGTAGTAACAAAAGAAATAATAAATAGCTGTCTTTTGAGTGAGGAGTTAGAAAACTCATTAAAGCAGAGAATTAGGCAGCCATTCGATGGTGGGAAGGAAAGAAGGGAGAGAATAATTGAGCATGACCTTGGGATCAAATTCCAATTCTTGAGGCCTCACTGGTGGTGCAGGGGTTAAGCACAGCATCTATGAAGATATCTGCAGCCACTGCAGCACGAGTTTGATCCACGGCCCAGCCAGGGAGCTACCCACATGGTGCGGCAGACCTCTCCATTTGTGCCCACTGCTCCCCTCAGCAGTGTATTTCAGCCAGTCCACCTGTTCTGCTCCCCACTCTGTCTCTGGTGAATCCTCTCACCCCCTGCACCTCTGGCCTGTACCCCTCTTCTTGTGTGTATAAATAAATAAATCTTCTTAAAAAACCCAAAACAGATCCTGATTCTTGTTAGGGGAAAGACATGGCATGAAGACAAGGAATATGTTGTAGTTCTTAAAATTAAGAGCTGCGCAATTTAAGTATAGGAAGCAATGATTTGTTTATTACTGTTGGATAATCAACGGGTGGCTGAAGTCAATATTATTCACATTTGTGGTCACAAAGGCTCTGAACCCTCCCTCTTGTTTAGAGAATCTCCACACCGCAGTTCCTGCCTCAAGTTACCCTCATGGCCTTCCATGCAGTTAGGGTACAGGCATGTGGTCTTGACTCATCTATATCCATGCAAGTCTCTTATTTGGAAGTGAGGAAAAAGAAATCCACATAGAGTGAAGAATAGAGCCATTGGTGAGGGTGGTATTAGAAACACCCCACATTGAATGGGGAAACCAGGACAGATTTCCTGGCATCAGCTCCATCCCTACCAGTGTGAGCAGGGTGTCTTCACCGGAGTAGCAACTGTGGTATGGTTTGAATCTTGTTTCTGACTAACGCTGGCCCTCTGAGCTACCTTTTCAAAAGGATATTGCTGCTTAAACTAGCCAGAATGCATTCTGTTTCCTTTACTAAGAACCTCATCTAATTTAGGGTAAAAAAAATATACATATGTATATACAAAAACACACATAGTCATCTTTATAGCTAAATAGATTTTTTTTTTAAAAAAAAGCCTTGAGGTTACAAGAAAAAGTTACTTTTCTAAAAATGTGTTCCTCTCAGTTTTCAATTTTTATTTCTTTTGGAAAGAGAAACAACTTCTTGTTCTTAAGACAGTTAACATCTAAAAATATCAATAAAACATGAATGATGTTTGGATAAAAATGTGGAGCACAAGAATTTGCAGATTAAATTAAGATGTTTAATTAAGAAGATTAAATCAAAGTTAATTTTCCTCTCAGCTTAAATTTAAAATAATTCTAGTAACCAAGAAGGGACAAGGCAGAGCTTTAAACCTTCTCTCCCTGCCTGACATCTGGGCCACAGTCCATCCATGAGATTTCTGTCAGGGATACAGGGTCTGATCCAGACGTTCCCAACTAGGCCTCTTAAATCTGCATGGGGTGGGGTGGAGCGTGAGCAGTACAGTGGCTAAAATCCCAAAACCCTTCCCCTAAAGCTAAAGATTATCCATTGACAAAGAGTCATCTTGGCCTAAGCAATCATGAGTTTCTAGCACGAAAGAAAGAGGGAGAAGTAAGGACACTGGTCTCTGCCAAGGTGCCTTTGGCCAGGAGATAGACCAGAGAGTGTCCATTTGTGATTCTGTCATCTTTCTTACTCACAGAGCCAGGCAAACATTTGCACAAGGGCATCCAACCAAATGTGCCTGTTACCTTTCTTGAATTTCTCCAACATTTACAATTGTGCTAAAGGTGAACACTGAGCCCCACTACACTCCACCATCCAAGAAATAAGAACTCAATCAACTTCCTTCTGTCCCATTCACTACCTCCTCCTCAGTGTCAGTCAATTTGATGAACTGAGTATATGTCAATCACTCTCTTTCTCTCTCTTATCTTTGTCTCTTTGGAGCTAACCTCTAAAGGCTGTGTCTGTCAGTTCTATGTGCTGCAAGTTACTGACAAGACTTGTCTACGTAGCAGAGACCTTAGGATGCATATTTGTGCCAGTGACTTGGTGGATAAATATTTTAGAGAAAGATTTAAGACAGCCTATTTTGCACAAATCGAAAGTCATTTTTTATTTCTCCTATATCTTATTTCTTCATTCATTTGAACTTTGGCAGAACCTCATGCAGCAACAGATGTGGGGTAGGGAGGAGCAATAATTATAACACCCTCAGCAATGGATCATCTTGGCTGATTTAATAACTCTTACCCCATGCTGTTCAAACTGACTAGTAAAAAAGAGACCAGGTGGCACTCTGTGGCATGCCACAGAGTGAAGATAGGGGTATTGGATTACTTCCATATGGGTGATGAGACAGGAGTCTAGTGTTAACATTCAGGTGGTCAGAATTTCTAATTCCAGTCATGGAACTTGGCTTCTGTGCTTCACTGGCCTCAGAGCAATACAAGAAAACTACCAACCAATTGCTCTGAGGTCTAGGAACTGGAGGTTGTGAAGACACAACCAGATAAGGCCATACACACCATCAAGTGTGATGTAAATGTGGGTTTTTTTCTACCAGTTTACAAAGATTTGGAAAGTCAGGGAAAGGTGTCCATAATGCAGATGTTGGAAAACCTAGAAATTAGACCATTTTTGACCCAGTTGAAAAAAAATAATACATAATCTAATTGCTATCCAACTAAAACTGGAAACTATAAAAATGGAGTTTCCAATGAAAAATTTAAGCTCTATAAGATCCTTTGCATTAGAGTTTATATTTACTGGTCAAAAATGTGAGGAGAATGAAGCTGGAGGCACATTTGCTGCTTTTTCAAGGAAAAAAATAGCCAACTGCCAGAAGTGGAAGAAAAGCTAAAGCTAGGTATTGGGCTAATTGAGTCATTGAGTCTGAGGCTAAGACTAGATCATAGTGTTTATTACCAAACTCTCTTAGAGTTACCTAAGAGTTACTTAGTTTGACCTGTGGTGAAGCCCTGGGCCTTGTGGCAGGGTGCCTAAATTGGAGGAGAGAGGAAGGCCCTGGGTCCTCTCCTCTGTCTCAAACAATCTGAGATTCCACTGGTGCAGCCTGAAACATGGTTCCCCAGTTAACTACAACTTGAGAGGTGTTTTACGGCTCTTGGTGGGAGAAGCTGCTTGTTTCATTTATACACTCCTATGTAAGTTTGCATAGACCTAGCTTTTGTCTCAAAAATGAGGTTTGAACTGAAATGTGTCTATAAAATAAGGTTAATCCTTAGACTGCAGTTTAAGTATTTGAGGAAAGGTACTCTTCTGGTCTTTCTTTTACATATTGAATTTTTTTTTAAAGATTTATTTATTTATACAAGCATTGGGTACAGTCAGAAGCACGGGAGGGTGAGAGAATTCACCAGAGCCAGAGCAGGGAGCAGAGCAGGCAGAAGGACTGAAGTACACTGCTGAGGGGAGCAGCGGGTGGCAGGAGAGGTCTGCGCGCCATGTGGGACCCTCCTCTGGTGGCCAGGGAGCAGCCAGGAATCGAACCGGCACTGCAAAGGCTGCGGGAAGCTTCGCAACCCAGCGCTCAACCACTGCGCCACCGGGGAGGCCCCTACATATTGAATTTTTAAAGTCACCAATCTCCAGAAAAAGAGATCGTTTATATACCTACTTTGTATACGAACTTTTAGATTTCATATTGAAAGAACTTTGACCCTTAACTGTTTGAAAAATAAGAACATTATGTGGTGGCCAGAAAAATAAAAAACACCAATAACTTCTGTGAGAGGACCTCTCTTTTTAACTAGGCACCTGATTCAGTTGGCTTTCAGTCCCAACATTATCACTATTTGTTAGAGGTTTAACTAATAGAGGTTTAACTAATAGAGGTTTAACTAATAGAGTTTCAACTGTTCAATTTGTTGGAGAAAATGCGTGGTAAGTAAGAGAAGAAAATGTAAGATTAATTAGTTTCTGTACTTTCAGCGAGCTAGAAACTCTGGGAGTCTGGGAGATAGTGAATGCATGACCTTTTAGTCCCTTAACTCTTAGATTGCAATTAATGTTCTTGTTCTTAGTCTTTAACTTGGTGTAAGAAGTGCAGGTTCAAAGAGATGTTTGTTTAAAAAAGGGAATTTACTAGGGTTCAAACTATAACCCAGTCTGTGAGCATGCTGGTTTAGAAAGTGGCAATGTTTTCAGCAGTGGCAGCAGAGTTTCTTTATCTTTGTTGTTCACAGAATTTGTGTTAGAATGATACTTTTAAAATTCATTAGACCAGTAATAATACAGAGGCATTTAACCTGATACTCAGATGGCACAATGCACTCTCATTACTCTGCTCTGTTCACACAGTTACACACTAATAAAGGGCCCTTTCATTCTAGTCTCTGCCTGTTCAGCTGAAAGCCTCTGTTAATGTTTTTCTCAGAGTCACAGATTTGCTAAGTACACATTCCTTAGCCCATAATAACTAATGTTTCTCACCAGAACCCTGGTTTAATGGTTTTTCAAATTCATATCCATAGACTGGCCAAGTAGGATTAGGAAACAAAGCTCAATACATACTAAAGGAGGACCAAATTGCTTCCTGCTTAGCTGTGTCTGAGTCCTTAGCACAGTATCTGGCACAGAGATACTCACGAATATTTACAAAATGCATGAATGGAATTCTTCAAAGAAATAGGACAAACATTATTGAAATTTATGTGGGACCATGAAAGACCTGAATAGCCAAAGTAAGCTTGACCAAAAAGAAGAGGAATGGAGATGCCATACACCCAGACTTCAACTACACTGTAAGAATATAGTAATCAAAACAGTATGGAATTGAAATAAAAATAAACACATCAACAAATGGAATAGAACTGAGAGTCAAAAAATAAATCCACTTTTATGGACAGTTAATCTACAAAAAAGGAGACAAGATTATACAATGGAGAAAGGAGAATCTCCTAAAAAATGGTGCTAGGAAAACGGCAGCCACATGCAGAAAAATCAAACCACTTTTCCACACTATACAAAAATTAACTTAAAATGAATTAAAAGATTTGGACATAAGATAGGAAACCATAAAATACATAGAAGAAAACATAGGCAAAACATTCATGAGACTGGCTTCAGTGATGTCTTTGGGGACTCCTCTCCAGTGGTAAGAAATACGAAAAATAAAATGAGATGACATCAAATTAAAAGGCTCTGCACAGAGAAAGAAACTATAATTAAAATGAGAAGATATTCTACCCTAAGGGAGAAAAACACTGTATACCTTTCATCCATCGAGGGGCTAATATCCAAGATCTAGAACTCATACAACTTAATTAAAAGAAAATAAAGAGCCCAATTAAAAAATGGGTATAAGAGCTAAACAGACACTTCTCCAAAGAAAACATCCAGTTAGTCAGTGAGCACATGAAAAAATGGTCAACATCACTTATGGTCAGGGAAAATGCAAATCAAAACCACAATGACATGCCATCTCACACCTGCGAAAATTACCCATATCAAAAAGATCAGAAACAGCAAGTACTGGTGAGGATGTAGAGAAAAAGGAACCCTCGTAGGCTGTTGATGGGAATGTAGACTGGCCTAGCTCCTGTGAAAAACAGTAGTTGCTCAGCAGATAGTAACTGTGGACAGAAGACATCAAGGATCTGCTGGACCACCACCCCCAATCCATACCCCCAACTCTAACCCTCAGATCTGTAGACACCTCTGTAACTTAGATACAATTGCAGGTAAAAGTTTGGGAGGGTGTTAGAATAGACTTAGGGTGATTTTTTTTTCCTCTACCCTAGTAGAAAGTAGAATTGAAAGAGAGATTATGTTTAGTTTTAGAAAAATGAAGCTTTTTTTATACACTTGCATTTGTAGGCTAAGATTTAGACCCACCACATTTAAGAAAATAAGAACTGATTAACATTTATTACAAACTTATCATGTAGTTTACCTGGCATAAAGTTAAAAGTTTTGTGTGTATTAATTAATTTGGAAAAGAGCATCTATGTTTATGAATGTTGATTTGACTTTTACAATGTCCTTATGTAAGAACATTTAGAAGTACTGTAAGGTATTTCTAACAAGAATGATTTCTGGTGCCTTCCAAACACAGCTCTCCTCCATGCCTTGGACTGTATAGGTAATTTTTCTTTATCCTTTTCCTAATAAACTTACCCTTTTAAAATGTAAGAAAAAAATTTCTGATTTATTATTCAGACTATGCTCATTTTTAAAAAAAAATTATTATGGATAATTTTGAACACATGCAAAGTAGAGAAGATATTATAATTCCTATGTACCCATTTCATAAACATTAAAATTATTAAACATAGACAATCATACTTCATTTTTTGAACCAAATCCTAAACAGTATTTAATTCTATCTATTCATCCATCCATCTATCCAATATGTATTTCTAAAATATAAGATTTCACTTAATCAAATATCCAGTTTTCAAATATTCCCAATTGTCTCAGAGATTTTTTTCCTTAACATTTTTTTTAAAGATTTATTTATTTATGTATACAAGACCTGGCGTACAGGCCAGAGATGCGGGGAGTGAGAGGATTCACCAGAGACAGAGTGGGGAACAGAACTGGCAGATTGACCGAGAAGTACACTGAGGGGAGCAGCAGGCGAGTCAGGAGAGGTCCGCTGCACCATGTGGGTTTCTCCATGGCTGGCCAGGGATCCAACTCGTGCTGCAGAGGCTGTGGATTGCTTCATAGTGCAGTGCTTAACTCCTTGCACCACCAGGGAGGCCCTTAACATTTTTTTAAGTCAAGATGCAAACAAAGCCCACACATTGAATTTGGTCAACATGTCTCTTTTCATTCTGTAGATTTTCATTTCCACTTTTCTCCTACATTTTTTTTTTAAAGATTTATTTATTTATTTATTTATTTATTTATTTTTTTAAGCACTGGGTACAGTCAGAAGTGCGGGAGGATGAGAGAATTCACCAGAGCCAGAGCGGGGAGCAGAGCAGGCAGAAGGACCGAAGTACACTGCTGAGGGGAGCAGCGGGCGGCAGGAGAGGTCTGCGCGCCATGTGGGACCCTCCTCCGGTGGCCGGGGAGCAGCTGGGGATCGAACCGGTGCTGCAGAGGCTGTGGGCAGCTTCGCAACCCAGCGCTCAACCGCTGCGCCACCAGGGGAGGCCCACCTACTTTTTATTTATTGGAAAATCCTGTAGATTTTTCTGGATTTTGATGATCTTCATCTAATCATTCATCACATGCCCTGGACCACTGTAAATTCCTGTAGTTATTGTTAAACTTTAGTCTCATTTTTGCCTGTTTCCTGTTTCCAGTTTTATATAAACATATAAAAGCAAAAATAAAAACAAAGCCAATATATATAACAAAGATTTGATTGTAGCAGGACATCATTTTATTTTAATGATTCTAAAGTTTTCACCTGCAGAATCTAAATCTCACCTGGTCTATTGAATGAGCACCCCCTTCCACCCCACACTACTAGTAATCTAACCAGACATTTATTCACAGATGACTCATGGCTTGTCTCAAAAACATTTATTTAAACAGAGACAAACATTAACACACATAAAGCATTAATTTGTCTTGGCTTTTGTGTTCTTACTCTGGTGTTTCTAATTTCTTTTTGTTTACCAGACAATGCCTGGTGCCCTGGGATCTGCAACGTGCTAATCTGCTCCCCATTGACTGTGGGTTTGAGGTCATCCCTCAGGGAACAGACTTTCATCTGATTAGACATATTGAATGGCTGATTTATCTCCATTCAGATCTGTGTAGAGAAGACAGACAGTGGACTATCCCCTGGGAGAACGTGGACCTGATTCTAGACAACATTTGATATGCTCGCAACTGAGAACTCTTGAAAACAAAGAGGGAGAGTCGGGGTGGGGTGCACGGGAAGGACTGTGCTGTATTCAGAGTAGGTAGTTGCAGTTTAATAATCAGAAAAGCTGCTCATAAGCTGACATATTGCAGCTCCTATGTGTGAATGCTGAAAGGGACTATTATTATTTTAGCTTTGACCTGTTGGATGCTAGTGGCATTGACTTATATCTATTCATTTGACCTCAAAATTCTGTCATCTCCAATGCTCTTTAAGGCCTCTCCAAACTCTGTTATGTAAGGCAGATATATGCTAGTCAGCTAAATACATCCTTAAACTGACTTGGTTATAAATAATTCCCAGTTGCATGTAGCTTCAAATCTATTTTATCTTTTTGGAAAGTACAGTTATTTTTATTGCATCTCAGTTCCAGTTTATAGCAAGTGAATTTGCAAGCAGGAAAAAAAACTTGGAGAATTGAAAAACCAGAACCTTATTATAGGAGAAAGCACATTTTGCATTTGAATGTCAACTTGTGAAGGGATATATTGAAATACTCAAGGCAGAAACTGATGTGCATTGCCAGATCCATTATCTAGACAGGGACATCAGAAGGTTGTCGCTCAGTCTAAAAAGCCTTGTGGAAAGATAAGATTTGCTCCACAATTGAAAATAAGCATGCCCTGTGCTTTTACAGGCTGGAGAAGGATGGAAAATAGGCTGCTTGGGAGGAAAGACATAATAATTCTTAGCTTCATCGCCTTGGAAGTTTACAAAATGGTCTTATAATTACTCCTTTTGTAAAGTATGCTATGTCCATTTTTTAAGAAAAATAAATGAAATAAAGGGTGATTAAATGACTTGCCCAAATCACATAACCAATAAGTGACAGAATTTCAAAGTATGGGTTGGTTCTTAGGGGCTGGGCAGGAGCTGTTAAAGGCATTCTTCAACCCCACCCCCTGAGTGTTTGGTTTGATGAGAACGCTAGGGGAGTGGGGGAGAGAAAAGAGACGGGTCCAGACAGATCAGGCCTAGATCACTCCCAGCTAGTTTCCCAGCACAGTGAGTACTGTCTCTTTTTTTAGTCTGTGTATCCAAAGTCCCACAAATGATTCTCATTGGGTTATATGTCTGTCCATTTCCAGTTGCTGTGGATGTGGTATTCTATTTGATCCAGAGGGATATAATATTCTGGTCAGGACTGGTTTTCATGCCCTCCAACAAATTTATGGTTTGAATCAATTCTAATTGACTTCTTCAAAGAGAGTTTGGGAGAGGAGCTTTCCTAAGGAAATCAGGATGTTTTTACCAGAAGGAGAAACAAGATGATGGGCAGACAAAAGTAACTTATGTCCTCTACCTTCTCCAATTGCTAAAGGTGGATTTACAGGCACAGAGACTCTAAGATAATAAGATAAGGGAGATATTTTTTGAAGTGCTTTTTTTTTTTTTTTTTTTTGGATCCTCAGATAACACCATGTTACCATCAGCCTACTTAAAAAGCATTGAAGAGCCATCTGGTCTGGGTTTGACTATTCTATCCATATTGCTTGCAGTTCTAGCTTAAATCCCTTGGCTTGTAAAATCAGGTAGCAACATATAAATATGCTGAATTCTGAAAATGTTGGGATTATAAATAGTTCATCATATTTTATGAATGCCAGCAGCAGTTCTGAGAACTTTAGCTTTCAAAACCTCCGGAAGAGTTTATCTGTTTCATTTTGTTTGCTTTGCTTTGCTTTATCCAGTTGAAAAATGAGAATGTTTTAATATAAATAATTATTCTTATACAAATGATATAGCAAAACTTTCTTTACAGAGAAAAACTCTGAAAGCTTATTTTGTTTCTTAGGCTATGCTTCACTATTTGAGAAGGTGTTTGTGTTTTGTATTTCTTATATTCGGTTTGTGGAAAGTGTGAAGTTAGATTTAAAACTTTTTTCTTATGAAAATGAACATTTTTTATTGCTCTGATTTGGATATGTGTCTCATATGCTGTCAATTTGCAACATACAAATTAGATTTTTAATCTTTGCCTCAGTTTTACTTTATAGGGTCTTTAATTAATATTATTTTATATTGTTTTAGTTTTATCACTTGTATTTTAAAGATGACTAAACAAGGCATTGACATTTATTGCACCAACTCCACTCTCATATGGAATAAATTGTAATCTAAATATATTAAGTCATGTTGTCTATGACTTGTCTACAACCCACTTTTTCAGGTTCCTGTTCCACCTGGATATGCAAGCAATAAGAGGTAACACAAGAGTTATCTGCATCTATATCCCCTAACTAACAGAGAGATCTTGTCTGGTGCAGAAACAAGTGAGGTCAAATGTACTGAAGGAGCCAGACAGAGGGAAAAGGAAAGAGTACACAAATGATTTTTACAGTTCCCTGTCTATATAAAGATATTTGATGCAAAAATGCATTATAAGAAGCTTAGACCCACGCAAGTCACAGAAATTAATTGCTGAAGATTTAGAAAAATGGGTATAGAGCCTCCCTGGTGGTGCAAAGGTTAAGCACAGCACTGTGAAGCTATCCGCAGCCTCTGCAGCACGAGTTTGATCTCTGGCCTGCTGGGAAGCAACACACATGGCACAGCAGACCTCTCCTGCTTCATCCACTGCTCCCCTCAGCAGTGTATTTCAATAGATCTGCCTGTTCTGCTCCCCACTCTGTCTCTGGTGAATCCTCTCACCCCCCGCACCTCTTGCCTATACCCCAGTTCTTGTATGCATATAAATAAATCTTAAAACCAAAAATAGAATGCTGAGTAGAAAACAGGTATTTTAGTATTTGTTTCTCCTCCAATCAGTTTATATGAAGTTTTGTAGTGTTCAGGCACCATCTCTTTTATTCAGGAATCATCTCTTCATCTTTATTGTCAAATGAACTGTTCCTCACTAATATCATGATATTTATAAAAAGGTAGCAATGCTTTTATTTCTCACACTGCCATGGCTCTTTAGCTTTCGCTTATATTCAAAGAATATAGTTCTCGGGCCTCCCCGGTGGCGCAGCGGTTGAGCGCTGGGTTGCGAAGCTGCCCGCGGCCTCTGTGGCGCCAGTTCGATCCCCGGCTGCTCCCTGGCCACCGGAGGAGGATCTGCATGGTGTGCAGACCTCTCCTGCCACCCGCTGCTCCCCTCAGCAGTGTACTTCGGTCCTTCTGCCTGCTCTGCTCTCCGCTCTGGCTCTGGTGAATTCTCTCACCCTCCCACGCTTCTGACTATACCCAGTGCATGTATAAACAAAACAAACAAACAAATAAATAAATAAAATAAAAACATGCCTCTATAAAAAAAAAAGATTTAAAAAAAGAATATAGTTCTCCTAGGCCCTACAATTTCCATAATGCCATTTACTTAATGCTGGTTGCATCATTATTCATGAAGCTGCATCATCCACAGTGCACTCACGAGTCCTGGCTGCCAATGATTTTCTCAGAGGCAGTTGTTATGCTTCATTGCTAATGACCACAAATATAGGTCTGATCCAGAGTATGAAATGAATGATAATTTGTTTTCTTCTTATGTTAGTTACCATTTTTCATTTTATAGTATTATCATAGAATAGCACATCTCTCAATTACCTCTTCTCTTGAATTTTTTATACCATTATCACCCCATGCCTTCCACATACTTCTACCAACAGGAGATAGGCTATGGACCTATGGGCCCATTTTCACAAGGAATGGATGTCCCTTTTCTAGCATGGCTTAAGATTGACTTAGAAGAGCACAATATCACCATGTCAATTGGAGACAAGTGAAGACATGGCTAGAAGGTCCCCATGACTTTGTAGAGTGACTATCTCAGGAGCCCTCAACAAAGAAGTATTGTCACGCTGGGAGCATTGGCAGACACATGGCCTGAATTCTGCAGGAGGAGCAGGGTGAATATCCCAGGTGTGAGTGGAATGGGCACACAGAGTCAAGAATGCCAACACTACTATCCCACCCTTAAGTATGTATATAGACTGAAAATAACACCATGGTTTAAACTTAAAAGGGCAACAGATGACCCAGGCATGAAGTTCAAGTTCAAAAATCAATAGTAAGTTATTAGTAACCCAAAGATCTGAACTCAACCTATGCCTGTATTGACTGAAAGTCATAAGAATCAGAATGTCAGCAAGAGTTTGGCAGCTCAGTCACACAGTTCCACAAAAAAATTGATATGCTGGTCAATGAGAATGATTTGCTTACCAGATTATCTCCCTGGAACTGGGGCCCAGCCGCCAAACCTAAAAATAACCTTCTAAGTGAATTATGAAGTTCCTTGAGGCATCTGGCTGAATTGCAGGTTGAAGGATAGCCCAAAGGCAAGAAACAGAGAAGGTGTTCACTTGGGTCCTAGTCTGGGCCCAGGTAGTTCTACAGGCCCAGCCAGTTCCAGCCACAAGGGCACTTAGGTAATGAAGATGCGTCCTGTGACTGGGATGCATGTAGGAGCCAATGATCTTATACTGGGGCATATACTCAGTCCAGTGGCACTGCCAGTCCAGAAGAATACTTGAAGATTTCAAGGCAGCTACTCCAAATCTCAGGGTTCCTCAAGGCAGAAAGGCCCAGAGAAGGGGCCTCACTTGTCAAAGTGTCAGCTTAGTACTGCTGGCATTATTTGAAATGCTGGATTCAACTATGCCTGAGGCTGGATCTATATCTATTATGGCCATCTTTGCAATTCAAAAAAAATTGATTTTTTTCTTTTGTGTTGAGTTGCTGTCACCACAGAAAGAATTCTGCCTCATGCAAGCAGAACCGCTGCTACCAGGCTTTGGGCTTGCTCCTCTCCACAAATTCCTTTTCCATACATCCAAGCCTTGTTTAACCTTGTAGGTCCAGTCAAACAGATGTAGTGCTATGGACACCATCTGGGGGACAGGGGTCACAGAGCGAAAATTAACTGTGATATAAGGGTTCAATTTATTTAGTTCATTAAATTTGATTTATTTTAATCTGTAAAGTTAATGGATCTGACCTACAATCTTTAAAATTGCTTCAGGTGGGGACTTTGAAAATGTGTATTTAAGTAAGCCTCCATTGCCTACTTGTCTTGCTGTGGAACTCTATTAAGTTTAAGAAATTTAACTAGGCCAAGGGTGCTATACATTCTATGTAGACCACTGCCATAAGAATTATCACTCTTTTGAAAATTATTCTAAACCTTCATCACTTTCTTCATACTCTCTCTCCCAGCTTCTGTTCACTCAGTTTCCATCCCACCATAAAAAAACCTCTGCTTTTGAGCTTAAGAGGAATTTAAGTGGTATATTAGTTCCCTAGGGTTGCCACCAGACAGGGTGGCTTCAAGCAACAGAAACTTACTCTCTCACGGTTCTAGATGCTGGAAACTTGAAGTCAAGTGTCAGTAGTACCATGCTCTCTCCGATGGCTCTTGGGGAGAACTCCTCGCCGCTTTCAAGCTCCTGTGTCTGCCAGCAATTCTTGGCATTCTTGTCTGCCAGCATTCTTAGCTTGTAGCTGCTTTCCTCCAGTTTCTGCCTCCATCACACAGATTTCTTCCCTCTGTGTCGCTTCTTTGTCTTCACGTGACCTTCTTATAAAGACACTGGTCATTGGCTTTAGGATCCATCCTACTCATTCCAGTATGAGCTCATCTTAACTAATAATATTTGCAAAGATCCTGTTTTCAAATAAGCTACATTCTGAGGTTCCAGGTAGACATGGGGGTGGGTGGGAGGGGAGATCGACCCCCTATGAGAGCTTAAGGAAAATTCAGATAGAAGCCATAAAAAAATTAATATTATCGAAATGTGGAAACATATACTGAATCTATGTCATCTGGTGGCTTAGGTGCCACACTTTGAAAAGCAACCTAAGGAGGAACAGAAAAGTGTAAGAATAAATAATGTAGGTTGACAAATAAGGGGTCAGGAAAAAAATATAATAAAGTAAAGATCAAAATCAACAGGCAACCATAGACCAGGGACATTCTGTAGGGGAGGAGGAGGGAGAGGGATCAGGACAGGGGAGGGAAGAGCACAAGGGACTATGGTGATGCCGCACGGGTGAATGGGTGGTGGGAATTTCAAGGGAAATCATACATTGTACAAAAATGAAGGATGACGTAATAAATATATAAATATAAAAAAAATGTAGGTTGAGGAATGGCGAGCCCATGAGATTGGATGGGCCATCCATGCAGATACTGAAATCACAGAGAGTAGTGACAGGAGAACAGAGGAGAGTCAACATAACTGGTGTTGAAACCTCCAACAAATGTGTAGGGGGGGCCCAGAGGACAGGAACAGACCTCTGAAGGGGGGAGCAATCAGATGCTCAAAGCAGCTGTTGGGAGAGAACAATGAAGGGACAAGGGCTTGTCAGTGGTGGGGGGTGTGGGGTGGGAAGAACACCTGTATCACCTGCTGGCCCGTGGTGCAGGTGATAGAAAACTGGTCACCCTCATGAGTGCTGCACAGAATTCTTTGTCCCGGGGGAAAGCTTGGTTTCCCTCAGAGGTAGAAGGCGAAGGCTATTGTTCAGACAAGAACGTGTATAGACAGGATTTTTTTTTCTGATGACAGAGCATATGGGGATAAGGATTGGAGTGATGAAATCTGACCTCAGAAATTTGGACATGTTGATGTCACGGAAATAAACATCTAAGATAAGATGGGCTACCCTGGTGGCAGCTTAACAGGAAGGGGTCATTAATTCTAATATTCTTGGAACTTGACTTGGGCAGTTTTTAAGTAGGAAGAGAACAGGAATTAAAATCATTGGAATCCAATTGATCCAATAATGACAACCATCCTTCTTCCTTAGCAGCTTGAGTTGGTCCCACTTCTAGTCCTCACTGATTCTGTCCTAGCTAATGTCCACATTAGTCCTTCCCTGGATTATTACAATTGCCTCCTAATTGTCTCTTTAACTGATGTCCTTGCTCCAATCCATCCTCCACATTCCTACGAGAGTGTTCTTTCTAAATCATTAATTCGATCAGGCATCTTCTCTGCTCCAAACCCACTGGTGGTTGTCCAAATTCTTCAAGATCAGATCCAGGGCCTCCCTGGTGACGCAGGGGTTAAAGACACAGCACTATCAAGCTATTGCCAGCCACTAGTTCAATTCCAGGCCAGCCAGGGGTGCAGCAGACCTCTCCTGTCTCATCCACTGCTTCCCTCAGCAGTGTATTTCAGTAGAACACTGCTCCCTACTCTGTCTCTGGTGAATCCTTTCACCTCCCCCTCCCCCCAGCCCCACCACACCTCTGGCGTACATCCAGTCCTTGTATGTATAAATAAATAAATCTTTTTTTTAAAAAAAAAAAAAGATCAGATCCAAAATCCATAGCAGGGGAAGGCCCCTCAAGGAGGTGACCCAGTTTGTCTTGCCTGTAACCTCATGGGCCCTGACTGTCCTGAAGGCTCAGGACGTCATCCCCTTTTTCAACAATGCTCACCCCATCACTGTCATTTGATTATCTTGTGTTCATTATTTTTTTTAAGATATGACTCAAATATCTGGGACTACACAAGAAATTAACAATTCTAGTTGTTTTAAGAAGGGAAATGTGGCAGTTTGGTGGGTGGGTGAGGGGGTGGAATAGAGGGGAAATTTTTACAGCGTGCCTTTTTGTACACTGTGAATTTATATTATATGAATCCACTGCCTAATACTTAAAACTAATAAAAAATTAGAGCATCAAGTGAACCAAAATGATACCTCTTTTGTGAAGTCTTCCCTAGCTTGACATTTATGCAATTGAGCCATCCACATCCCTGGACTGCAGCCTTTTTTCACTTTATATTGTAATTATGTATAAACAGGTAAACAGTCTTGTGTCTCCCTGGTGATGCCAGGGGTTAAGACACAACCTATGAAGCTATCCAGTCACTGCAGCATGAGTTCAATCCCCAGCCAGTGATCTACCCACATGGCACAGCAGACCTCTCCTGGCTCACCCGCTGCTCCTTTCAGCAGTGTGTTTCAGTTGATCTGCCTGTTCTGTTCCCCACTCTGTCTCTGGTGAAACCTCTCATCCCCCACACCTCTGGCCTGTACCCCAATTCTTGTATGCATAAATAAATAAATCTTTAAAAAGAAAAAAACAAGTAAACAGTCTTAGAGTCATCACAGACTAGAAGCTCCTTGAAAGGGACTTGGCCTCATTCCCTTTTGAATCTCCAGCACCTTGCAGAGCCCGGTACACAGAGGAACTCAGTGGAGGTTTGTTGAATTAATGAAAGGATAGAACTTCTGTGCAGAAGGGGAAGAAAAGATGAATAATTATTTTTTAAAGATTTATTTTATTTATTTATGCATACAAGAGCTTGGGTGAAGGTCAGAGGTGCAGTGTGTGAGAGGATTCACCAGAAGTAATTCTACTTGATTTACAAAGAAGACAATGAGGCCCAGAAATTTATTTATCAAGAGCCAGTAGTAAAATAAAATGAGGACCCAAGATATCTTGAATCCAATCTTCGCACTATGGTTAGTTATAAGACCGTCAGTCTAAGAAAGCAAACATGTGGATTATGTCTAGTTATTTTGACTTGTGTGCCTGGATGTTTGGGAAGTTTCTGGTTTCCAGTTAACTACTATTTTCACTTCCAAACAACATATTCACAATCAGATCATGGATCCTAAATTTGGGTTTGGAAAACTAGATAATCCTAAGTAGTTCATAGTCCAGGTTTACATTGACCGTGAACTCACAGGAAAATTTTGTGGTATGTTTCTTTAGGTTTAAGAGCTGTATTCATGCTATGGTCTTCTGGGGCACACAGAATGCAGTGGATAAAACAAGTAAACAGTGTCATTAGAAGTGAAATAATAAAACAGAGAAAAATGTGTCAACTCAAAGTGGTTTATTTAGTTCTCATTTGCTGGCATTGGCTCAATGCCTAGGGCATCAGTGTGGTGGCCAAGGACATTCCATGTTATATTATAGCCATGTTTTTATTTTATAAAATGCTGATGCTTATCATTACTTAGGCCAGATTTTAAGGTCTATGGAGAGAGTTTCTGTGGGATTCAAGATCAGTATTTTCAAACTTTTCATTCAAATCCCTACCTGAAAGAATTTTTAACCTTGTATCCTTCCCACACCTTTAACCCACTACCACTAGTTTTTCATAACTTTGCAATGGGTGCAATTTCTAGAATATTGCAATTCATGATATTTTTAAATAAAGCTGTTTACCCATTCTTTAAAATGTATTCCCAAGAGTCCAAATAGTGATTTGTAACTCAACATTTTAAATATATGTAGGCTTATTCAAAGGTCAGAAAATTTACATTGTTCCTTTAGCTTCTTGACCTCATAGTTTTACTCCATTTCCACAACAGAATATGATCTTGGAGCAAATATTCATGCTTGAAAAACTTTTATTGATCATTGCAGCATTTGTTACACCAGAAGGTGTAGGTATATATTTATATAATTTGACTTTGCTGTGACTCTGTGTTCTAGGTATTAACAATGTCTCGGTAGAATTACCACTAAAGTTAACAGTAGTGTACAGTTGATCGAAGACTGGCTCTATTATAGGTTGAGTTTCCCCCTCCCTCCATTCTATTCATGCATTAGACACTGTTCTTACATAGGCTGAGGTACTTTGTTTAGAGAAATAAGTAGTTGAGAAGGGGAGGAGTTTGTAGCAGTGTTACTTAATTCCTTGAATTTCTTTCAATGATGTGCCCCAGAATCAAGTGCTGATCTATCGCTTAAATTGTTTTTAATGCTCATTAGGCAACAGCTTTGTTCCTCAGTTACCATAGTTTCAACATTAACACAGGCTTCTAATTTTCCTGTTTTGTGCACCTTGGTCAATATACCATAGTAAGATGTGGGAGCTGTGAGAGAATGACCTCCTTTTGTTAAGTGGGAAAATGGCAGTTGTGCAAGGGGTGTGGAAATGAGACCACAAGTATGTTCTCGGGAAGATAAGTTTTAGGAAAGTGGAAATGCAACTTGAGAATATGGAATTGATTGTCTTCAAACCATCCATGTAACTTGGACTTCATGTGCATGGACAGAGAGTGGTTATCCTGGTTTGACGATTGTGGCCACTAATCAGCAGGCATTTGGCAAAAATGATTGGAGAGAAATAGAGACTAAAGCAGAACCGAGATTGGCAATAGCACTGTGGTTAAGAGACAGGCTCTGTAAATCCTAGCTCTGAAATTTACTAGCTATGTAATCTTGGGGATATCATTTCACCTCTCCCTGCTTAATTTTTAACCAGGTAATAAAAGCAATAAGTATACATACCTCATAGGGTTGTTGTGAGGATTAAGTGAATTAATATATAAAGCACTCAACACTGCTTGACAAGTAGTAATCATGCAAATAATTAACATTAACATGAGGAAATGATCATATATGACATAAAAATGAGGCCCACAACTCTGCAGTTAGTGTTAATCTATAATTTGCTATTGCCACAGCTAACTATTGATAGTTGACTTTTAAATTAAGTGAAAAGTGCAAGTTTCTACAGGAAGTATATGGTAGAGCTAAGATTCTTGCCCAGAGTTTGTTCTCTTAAGGGTTGTGCTGTGCTGCCTCTTGAAAAATTAATGAAGCAAAAATAAATGAAATGGAAGGTATATGAGTTGTAAAGTTATTTTTTTCTAGCCCCAAGGGTAGCAAAGTTAGGCAAAGCTTGTATGTTTATTTAAAGTATATATTTATTAGGATTTATATGTTTTTATATTTATATAAAATTTGTATGTAGGATTTGCATATTCCCAGAGTGACAGGAAAAATGCTTCAGGTACTCTTTCTTCTTCTGTACCACAAAAAATTTCTTTATTTTCATTTTTAGGGACATTTCCCCTTCCCACTATACATAGTCTTATTACTAAATATATCATCCAACTTTTGGTGCTTAGAGGCTCAGGGATTTTGCCTTGCTACTGTTACTTGGGATTCATGCTGATCATGTTCAACAGTTTTGTCTTTGTTAAATGAAAATTAGAGGGTTGTTTTTCAATATTATTTTATATCTCCACTATTTCTGTCCCCACCCCACCCCCATTCTAAATTTAGGGGGGTTTGTTTGATAGCATATACCATAAGTTGAAAAACACAACAAAGAGCTTGAAAACCCTCATTTGAATAACGTCAACTTCAGAACAGCTGCTAAGGTAAAATAAATCCAAGAGAGCCCAGCAACAGAAGGCAATTGCTTTTCTCTTTAAAGGGACAGGCAGATTCACATATGATTGTTAAATACTAAGTTGTTACTTTAATATCAATTTTAGCTGATATCAAAGTTTTTTTGAAAAACATTTTTATGTGGGTGTTTTACCCAGCACACAGAGGATTCTATTCTACTGTATTTCAATTTGAGCAATTATCTGATGAAATCATTGATAGAAGTTCACAAAGCAGGACATAAAATCCATCAGAAACCATGTCTCCAGACTTCTTCACTGAGAATGAAAGAATAGAAACTTTGCCTAGCAAAATATAAAGAATGAAATCAAATGTTAATTTATAGCTAATATAAAGTTGAATTGTCAGTTGTAGAATAAAAATATCTATTGAGCTGTTTTTGTTGATCATAATATCACAGCCTTCTTAAATGGTGCATATTGCAGAAATAATCGCACAAAAGTCTGGGTTTTCAATGATGATAGATAAAACTCTTAAGCAAACCCAACATATTAAAATATGATCTTATAGAATGGATAAATAATAAATTATTTTCTCTAAAAGGACTTCATTCATCATATGAAAAGATTTATCACAGTTTTCTTTCAAACATTAGGTTTAACTAGTACATCCAAAATATGATTTTGATTTGTACGTACATTATTTATATGAGATTTTGCCCAGAAAATATCTGTGCATAAAGTAACTACTAGAAGAAAACAGTGCTGTGGATTGAAAATTCAAAATAGCAAATTATTTATCAATATGCTTTAATTTTATTTATTTATTTATTTATTTAGAGTTTTTTTTTAATTTTTTTTTTTAATTTTCTAGAGGCATGTCTTATTTATTTATTTATTATTTGTTTGTTTGTTTGGTTTATACATGCACTGGGTACAGTCAGAAGCGCGGGAGGGTGAGAGAATTCACCAGAGCCAGAGCAGGGAGCAGAGCAGGCAGAAGGACCGAAGTACACTGCTGTGGGGAGCAGCGGGCGGCAGGAGAGGTCTGCTCACCATGTGGGACCCTCCTCCGGTGGCCAGGGAGCAGCCGGGGATCAAACCGGCGCCGCAGAGGCCGCAGGTAGCTTCGCAACCCAGCGCTCAACCACTGCGCCACCGGGGAGGCCCTATGCTTTAATTTTAATGACCTAGTTAAATTAATAAAGAAAAATGTAGATATATATTTACAATACAAAGCATTTACAGTCTCACATTTTTCTGCTTCTCAATTATTCCATTCAGAGTCCTTTGTAAATAATTTCTAGAATTGATTTTTCACCGACATTTTGCTCACTTGACTATTTCCACTTGTGACGCTTGAGTTTATTTGTATTAATAAAATAAAATATCACACCCTTGGGTCCCTTCATGAGAGTTATTTTTTTCAGTGTACAGTCAGATAGGTTGCAAAAACAGACAACCTAACTTGTAGTGACTTAGATCTCAAACCATTCCTTGTTTGTTAAACAGAATCCCCAGAGGAAGGAAGTGGACATGGACCCCAGTGGCCAGGCTAGGAGTCAGCTGAGGCAGTCTGACTCAAATGCCTCTGGTTACACTCTACTCTTTCTCTGTATTACTTAGACTGACATTATTGTGTCTTCCTGGGAGACACTGAATTGCTATTGTGACCAGGGACTTTATATTCCTCAATTCTTGACACTTGGTAATCATTCATTAAATATTCATTAAACCATTGAGGAAAATTTCAACAAAGAGGAGGGAGACTGGGACTATGAAATAGAAGGTGCTTTGGTGCAGAACTGAGTTAGAACTATTCAAGTAAATGATGGATCTTTATGCTCCATGGTTCTTAAATAGACTTCAGTGTAACTAGAAAATATCTTGGATCATTACAGCCCTCTCACTTCCTTGGGGGGGTCTTTTGTTGAATGATCAAGGCTCTGGGATTGAATTTGCAAGTTTAGAAGAATAGACTGAACTAAATTGCTCTCTATGAGAAAGGTTTAGAGGCCACTGGAGTCAACAAGGTTAGTTTTGTGCATGTGTGGTGTGATGTGTGTGAACTAGAAAGGGGGATTGAGCAAAAACAGGCAACTGGAAGCAAGACCCAAAATAGTACATGTATATATAATTGGTGAGTTTTTAAGTAAAATGCTATATGCTGTGTAATGAGATGCCATATAATTCATTATAGCTTTAAAAAATCATTATACTTGGTATAAGGGATACAAGAAGATGAGTTGTGTGAAAACTTGAGTTCACATGGTCAGAGTGTTGTATCAGAATTCAGAACAATCCTCCTGAATGCCTAAAATGATGGCCTATCATGTGTGTGCATCACATTTACTAAACTGGGTGTGGTTTTCTCTTGGGCATTCAGGGTTTGAAAGTAACTCTGGTTGGTACCTGACCATTTTTCTAGGACAGCACTCTATCAGCTATTGGAGTGACTTCAGTATAAAAAAGTTTTTCATGGTCTACTTAAAAAATATAAATTTTAAGACAAATAGAGTTAGGAACCCAAGTGTTAGATCAGGTGTGGTTGCTCAAAGAACCCTTTCAAAAGAAATAGGAAGACAAAACACTCTGCAGACCAGACAAACATCTAAAGCACTAACGTTGGAACATCCAGAAGATACAGTGTTTGTGTTGTGGGTCTTGGTGGGGCAGGTGGGGTGGGGCAGATAATGAGGAGAGATACCTTCTTTTCTGGGAATTTTCACCCGGGTGGAGGTGTGAGGAGCAGGGAACAGCAGTGTTCTGTTTTTCCTACAAACTCAGCCAGCGTTTGTAACTGGCAAGGCACTGTTATTTCAAGCCAGACTACTACTGGCCCAAATCCAAAGGGATTGGCCAGAAATGAATCATCTTTGAAAATGCAACATGGTGCAGAGACTCGCTCAGATAGCCCGAGGAGCCAAGCCCAGATAAATTTAAACCCACGTTTTAGAAGTCTGGAAGCAGATCTGGTGGTCAGGTCACTGCCCATTGCCAGACTTGCAGAGTGAAGACTGACCCCAGCCCTCCTCCAGTTCTTTCTTCTTGTGCAGGAATCCCTAGTCACTCCAGCCCAGAGGGAGAACCCTGAAGCCTCCTAGCCTCTGGAATCTCTCCTGTCCTTTTTGCAGTTAATTACAAACAGACTTAAGTTGATCCTGTGAATAAAATGAGGCTATGGATGGTATATGTGCTGCCGAAGCAAACACTATAATGAGGCTATGGATGGAAAAGTTCCTAGCACAGTTTCCAGTGGGAATTCATTATCCAACTTGCCACCCCTGGAAAGATAGCCCTGGCCCGAACACAGAATAAATGAGTGGGCATTTATGAGAGGTGACTCAGCCCACATTCTCATCTGTTACAGCATGCAGGCCCTAACTAGAAATGTTCTGCATTAGATCTAGAAATTGTTGCTCCTGTTGAAATAATCCAGATGGCATCAATTACAGCCAAAGCCTTTATAAATTGGCCCATTATTATCCAGATTTGAATATACATGTTCGTAGAAGCTGTGTGGCCTGAATGTTTGCTAAGGTATTGAAACACTGGTTTCTGAGGCATACATATGAGTAAACTAGGGAGTGGGTTATTAATTAAATACATAGTATTAAAATCATAGCTTGCTTATTTCAGTATCACATATCATCACAACAATACATTTGTAAAGATTTAAATATAATAAAATTTATTAATATGTTAAGCAGATGTTTTTTCCCTCCTAGCAACCTCCCTCTCTTCTTACCAGTAATAGTTTGGTAATCCTCAGTGCAGGCTGGAGGGACACATCTACAGAGGCAAACACCATCAACCCAGTGCCTGCTATCAGGGGGCTAACCTTCTAGTGGGGGGAGACTGGACAAAACAAGGAAATGAATAAATAAAATCAAGTCTTGGAAAGTTGCTCTATATTTGTATATGTAGTTGGGATCCCAATGATGAAAAGTAATTGGAGTCTTGAACGTTTGTGGAAAGAACCTTCCAGACAGACTGAATGGAAGGTTCAAAGGCAGAGGAACAGAAAGACCTGTAATTGACACTTTGTTTGCCAAAGTGAGAGTCCCAGGGGTCTCCCCAGTGGCGTAGCGGGTTGAGCGCAGTGCTGTGAAGCTGTCAGCAGCCTTTGCAGTGTAGGTTCGATTCCTGGCCGACCAGGGAGATACCCACATGGCACAGCAGACCTCTCCTGCCTTGCCCTCTGCTCCCCTCAGCGGTGTCCCGTGCATCTGGCCTGTACCCCAGTGCTTGTATAAATAAATAAATCTTAAAAAAACAAACAAACAAACAAACAAAAACAAAGCAAGAGTGCCAGAGGCTGATGGAAACAACATCATGTGTGCACGACTGGATGGGAAGTTCCATATCATACTAAACAAAATGAGAGACACTAAAGATTCTTAATGGGGAGGCAGAGGGGATGGGAGGGTGTAAGGAAGATCTGATTTTTATTTTTGAAAGACTGATATGCTGGAGGCAAGGATGGAAGTCTGCAGACATGTTGGAAGAGATTCATTCACACATATACACAAACATATGGAGTTTAAAATATATTTATTATATTTTTAAAATTACATATATATTTTAAACAAAATGGTGACATATGGTACTTTTTCTATGACTTGCTACTGATCCACATTTTTAGGACCCTTTTTTGAAATTTAGAGTCAGTTCACCATCTGTCTGAGAAAATCAAGCACATCTTGATTTTTGACCTTTCTCTCCTTATCCACCCAAAATGCAGTAACTTTGTTGGGAAACATGGGTTTGACATTTTAACATGGCTCCAGAATGTGTTCATCAGCTTTGACTCTGAATGGCTTTTGGATTGTTCCAAAAATCTGATTCTCCAAAAAAAAAAAATTTTTCAACAAATGTAGTGCCTACTCGTGTGGTAACTTTTGCACAGCACCTGTAGAATATGTGTAGAGCCTGCTAAGGTCATTACTTTGAAATGAAAAACATTCATTTGAAGGTATGTTCATTTATTCACTAAATAATTATTAAGCACCAACCACTAAATAACCACAGTTTTAAGCACTGGTATATATACATATGAATAAACAGAAAAATCTCTTCCCCTGTTAGTTTTACATTTTACTGGAGGGAGATGGAGCCAATAAACAAAAGAATTAAATTCTTATTTTATGCTTGAGAATTATATAAGAAAAAGAGACACCTGGAAATTGGAAGGGGATTCTAATTTTAAATAATGTTGACAGATTGGGCAGACTTAAAAGGGGAAAGGAAAGTAATATAGGTGTTAAGAACATTCAAACAGAAGAAAGAGGTAGTGTGCAAATGTCCTGAGGCAGAATGCACCTGGCAAGGTTGAGGAATAAACAGTAAGGTAGCTAATGGAGGAATGTAGGGGCAGGAATGACACAGTGCAGGTTTCCTGATCCAGCAGACCGGGTAAAGGAGGAGTCAGAGTCCTTCGTGGCTTTTTGCAGGTCTTTTTATTAGGATTTACCCGGTACACAGCAGGCAAGGGAGCTGGGGGGCCGGTTGGCTGGCAGGCCTCCCAGCCCCCAGCAAGTCTTCACTCTATCTAGGCTCTCCGGCCTTGTCTCAGTGTAGGGTAAAGAAAATGTCAGGCTTTTCTGCCCTCCCGCCATCAGGATAGATGATGGATCCTTGAGGTCCTGAATGCATGCCTGATGGCGGGCACCTGGAGTAGGGTGTGGGCATAGGTAGGTGGGATTCACCTGGGCTAAGACTGTGCTTTTTAAGGGTGGCGTCACAGGGATGCCAGCAGAAGCAGAGAGAAGCAAGAGAAGCAGAAGCTGAGAGTAGGCCGGAGAGCCCAGATAGAATGAAGACTTGCTGGGGGCTGGGAGGCCTGCCAGCCTCCCGGCCCCCCAGCACCCCTGCCTGCTGTGTACCAGGTAAATCCCAATAAAAGACCTGCAAAAAACCACTGAGGACTCTGACTCCTCCTTGACCCGGTCTGCATGGGATCCTAGAAAACCTGCATTGTGTCCAGTCCCGTCCTCTACACTCAGCTTCTGCTTCTCTTGCTTCTCTCTCTCTCTCGGCTTCTGCTGGCGTCCCCGTGACACCACCTTTAAAAGCCCAGTCTTAGCCCAGGTGAATCCCATCTACCTATGCCCACACCCTACTCCAGGTGCCCACCATCAGGTATGCATTCAGGACTGCAGGGTTCCGTCATCTATCCTAATGGTAGGAGGGCAGGAAAGCCTGATACCTTTTACCTTACCCTACAAGGAATAAATAGTTAGGGGGAGAGTTGTAGGAACTGAGGTCAAAGAGGTTAGGAAATGCAGGACAGATCATACCAACCTTTACAGAAACTTGCAGCCATGAAATAACTTTGACTTTAATATTGAGTGAGGGAATGTGACTATGAAGAGATGTTCTTTCAAAGCAGAGAAGTAACGATCTGAATTTTATCTTTAAAGAAGTACTCTGAACACTGATGTAAACAGACTATGGAGAAGTAAGGGTGAAAGTTTTGAAGTGTTTTGGAAAACAACATCTCTTCATAGTCACATTTCCTTAATTTTTTTTTTATAGAGGCATGCTTTATTTATTTGTTTGCTGGTTGGTTTGTTTGTTTGTTTGTTTATACATGCACTGGGTACAGTCAGAAGCGCGGGAGGGTGAGAGAATTCACCAGAGCCAGAGCGGGGAGCAGAGCAGGCAGAAGGACCGAAGTACACTGCTGAGGGGAGCAGCGGGCGGCAGGAGAGATCTGCACGCCATGTGGGACCCTCCTCCGGTGGCCGGGGAGCAGCTGGGGATCGAACCGGCGCCACAGAGGCTGCGGGCAGCTTTGCAACCCAGCGCTCAACCGCTGCGCCACCGGGGAGGCCCCACATTTCCTTAATTTTGCTAAGAAAGGGGAAAGAAGTGAAAACATCGACAAAAAAAATCAGATTATATCCCTTTGTTTTTCCTTGCCATAGCAATATTCTTTCAAGCCCAGTTCTTTTGTCCTCCTGGTTATAAGTGGTTTTAGACTATTTTCAGGCTGCAGTCAGATTCTTTCTCTTGTCCTTATATTAGTCTGGATCTTCTTGGTTGCAAGACACTAAGTACCTGATCCAAGTGGCTTTAGAAATAGGTCATTTACTGGCTCACATGTGATCACTCTGGAGATATACAGAAGAGGGTAGATTTATTTAGCAACTTGTAAGTTTCGGCAGGGAAGATGAGGAAGGAAAGACGAAGACAACAGAATAAATTTAAAAGGGGGCTTCACTGCGTTCCCGGGCAAACTTCACGGACCCAAGATGGGGGTTGGTGAAGCTGCGCCCATTGTCAGGAGATGGTAGGTTTTTATAGGATGGGAAGAAGGAAACTGGGCTTGCGGGTAAGGAGGAACAGTTGTTTTCTGATGGTATCAGCAGGTCCTCATTCTCGCCCTTAAGTGGGCTTCCTCATTCTCGCCCTTAGGTGGGCTTCCTACCAGATGCCTTTCTTTTTTTTTTTTTAAGTTTTATTTATTTATACAAGAACCAGGGTACAGGCCAGATGCGCGGGAGGGTGAGAGGATTCACCAGAGACAGAGCTGGGAACAGAACAGGCAGATCTACTGAAATACACTGCTGAGGGGAGCAGCAGGGGAGATAGGAGAGGGCTGCTGCACCATGTGGGATTCTCCCTGGCAGGCTGGGATCGAGCCTGCGCTGCAGAGGCTGCAGACAGCTTCACAGTGGGGCACTCAACCGCTCAACCGCCTGAGCCACCAGGAAGGCCCCCAGATGCCTTTTCTGCCCTAGTAACTCTGGTTCCCTCCAGACCTTTCACAACTTAGTGAAGCCTGGGTTCTGGGTCAACTCTTCTGTATTTTTCTTGCGTTTCTATACTATTGTGGGTAATACCATCACAGCTCCAAACACATCTTGCTCACTGGAGGATGGTGAAGCCAAGAAATAAGGAAAAAAACTCATGTACCCTCAGGGATAAAACCCTTCCCCCTGGAACCTCAACCCCACCGCCTGCCCGGTTTTCCATTATGTACTGACCAGAATTATGGCACATTCTGAGTTCTTACCCTAGTCATCAACAAAGAGGGACAGAGTACTACGGCAGGTTTAGATCGTTGGTTCTCTTTAGATCATTGGGGAGGATCCCCAAGGCCCTTTGAGGGAAACTTCAAAGTCAAAACTATTTTCCATTCAATACTAAAATGGTACCTGCCATTTACTCCTATAAACTTATGAGTGCACAATGAAGTTTTCCAAAAGCTACCTGAAATAATGCAACAGATTAAATGCAGTAGGTATGTGTAGGGTAGGTAAAAGTTATCAGGCTTTTCTGCCCTCCCGCCGTTAGGATAGATGAGGGAACCCTGCAGTCCTGAATGCATGCCTGAGGTGGGCACCTGAAGTGGGTACACCTGGGTTGAGAAACTGGACTTTTAAGGGCGCCATCACGGGGATGCCAGCAGAAGCCGAGAGAGAAGCAAGAGAAGCAGAAGCCGAGAGAAGGCCGGAGAGCCCAGAGTGAAGACCTGCTGGGGGCTGGGAGGCCTGCCAGCCTACTGGCCCCCCAGCACCCTGCCTGCTGTGTACCTGGTAATCCCAATAAAAACCTGCAAAACCACTGAGGACTCTGATTCCTCCTTTACCAGGTCTGCTGGATCATAGAAAACCTGCCCTGTGTCCATTCCTGACCTTACAGTATGAAAATCCAATTGTCCTCCATTAAGCTGAACATTAAGATATTTGTGAAATTTTAAATGCCATACTGTAGGGTAAGGTAAAAGTATCAGGCTTTTCTGCCCTCCCGCCATTAGGATAGATGAGGGGACCCTGTGGTCCTGAATGCATGCCTGATGGCGGGCACCTGAAGTGGGTACACCTGGGCTGAGAGACTGAGTTTATAAGGGCGGCGTCATGGGATGCCAGCAGAAGCCAAGAACGAACACAGGCCGAGAGAAGAAGAAGAAAAGCGGAGAGAACGCCAGAGAGCCCAGATAGAGTGAGGATTTGCTGGGGGCTGGGAGGGCCGCCAGCCTCCCAGCCCCCCAGCATCCCTGCCTGCCATGTGCCTGGTAAATCTAAATAAAAAACCTGCAAAAGCCACTGAGGGCTCCAGGACTCCTCCTTTACCTGGTCTGCATGGGATCACAGAAAGCCTGCTTAGTGCCCTACCTGCCTCTACACACACTTTATACTATTTTGTGGGAAAATTATAGTTCTTTCCCATAAAATGCGTTATTTATATTAAGATGTGATGTGTATTGTTCTTATCATTTTTATATAACATACTTTTTCAAATTTCTAGGATGGCAACGATCCATAGACCTGACCCAGGTAAACAACTGCTCTTCCAGGCCCCGTGAGCAGAAAGGAGGTACTGACACCAAAGAATTGAAAACCACTGGTTTATTCAGGTAGCTCTGATTCATCCTGGGGCTGGGAGCTGGTCCCAACTGGCAGTCACTTCAGCCTGACTCAAGCCTTAAAATTCTCCTTTGTTTGTTGGCTAGGTCCTGACAGGGTATATCTGATGCTGCTTCTTGAATCTTGATCTGAACTCTTTTAGCATTAAAGAGTGAACTCTCGCTTTTTGATTAAGAGGTGAAACTTTCAAATGAAACCTTAAGTGTTATTTCAAAGAAAGGAGTGTGGGCTTGGGGGTGGGTTGGGGTGGGGGGGTGTCAGTTTAGAATTCCTCTCAGGAGCAGGGGTGACCCTCTCCCATCAGCAGTCTGGATTAGAGAGTAAACATTGGTCATAACTGGTTTCTTCCTCCCTACCGCCAGCCACGCATAAGTACATCCTTGCAATAACGGGGCCCTAACAGGTTATTAGGCCATCATTCACCTATCCTAAACAATATCTGACCTGGCCTCCTGACCACCCCTTGGACCTGAAGAAGAGGGGGACTCGCTAGAGTCTGAAGTTGTCACAGGACATGCCCACTCCCGGCCTTGATCTTCCATCGGGGTCGGGGGTGTGTGCTGGTAAACTGGGAGAGGGTCATTCCCTCGTTCTTCAGCGTTAATATTTCTTGTTCTTGTCTCATACATTTTGGTTGCAAAGGGCTCTCAGGAGCCTCTTTTAAGTATCAAACCTCTCTTCCTCCTGGAGTAAATCCCTTAGTTTTCACTATTTAAAAAATACACCGAAGTACATCTTTGTCTCTCTCACTCAACTCATGCCTGAGTTTTCACCATCTGAGATCTTTCCCTTTTTGGCCTCTTTTCTCCCCTGGAGAGAATTTTAGGCTGACATGGAACAGGGGAGGAGCCTGCCTGGCCCTGGCTACGGGTGCTGCAAGCATACATTTTCCTTGCACAGATTTTGCTGAGTGGGCGTGCAACATTTCTGCATAAACTTCTAGTTTAAGAATGCGGTTTCTTAGTCCTCCTGTTGTCTTCTGCCTGGGTTGCTTTCCTCGCCCTCCTTTGACATATAACTTTCTCCAGGGTCGTTTTGCAGCCACAATTCCCCAGGCTTGAGCCTCCCTTCCCCTGGGCCTGACCTAATTATGGGCTCCGACTCTTTAGTTGATTTCTCCCCTTTTGCAAACGCACGTGCCTCTTTGGGGGGGGGGGGCGCTTCACTTTGGCCCTACGGTGTGTGTCGGGGTTCACCGCGGCTCGGAACACGTGCTTTAAAGCAGCCCCAACCCCCTTCCCCCACCGACCCGGGGCCCCGAGGTGGCAGGCGAGGGGGCGGGGAGCAGGGCCCGGCCGGGTGAATCCCAGGGCGTAACAGGTGCCGCGCCGCAGCTGCGCCCCATCCCGCTCCGGCTCTGGGGATAAGGTTCTCCTTTTCTCGGGGTTTTTTTGGGGTGGGGAGGAGACTCGGGGGCCCCCACCCGACCAATGCAGGCCGCGGTTGTTCATCGCCTAGCAACTGGGGGAGCCAATGGCAGGCGCTGGGGCTCGCGCCGGCGACGCGGGCGGGGTGGGAACCTTGCGGACCTGCGGGGGCCGGCGGCGGCTGCGAGGGGCGGAGCTGAGCCGCGCCGGGGCGGGGCCGGCGGGAGCCCGGGGCGCGGGGCGCTGTGAGCCGCCGCGCGGGTGCGGGCCCTCGGGGCTGCGCGAGCGGGTGGAGGACGCCGGGCGGTGCCGCCCCGCAGCTCCGGGGGCGCGACGGTGAGGCCCTCGCCCCGCGGGGGGATTGTGACGCGCCCGCCTGGGGAGCGGCGACGGCGCCTGCGGGGGCCGGGGCCGGGCGCGCGGCGGGCGGGGGGCGCCGGGGGGGCGGGCGGGGGGGCGTGGAGGTGCGCGCCTGCACCTGGCTCTGCGCCCCGCTTCTCGGCCCAGGGCTCGGCGCGGCGGTTGCGGCCGTTGGAGGAGGCGGGCGACGTTGGCCCGGCCGCGCCGGGAGGAGGAGGTGGGTCGGTGCCGGCTTGGGCACCCCTCGCGCTGCGGGGCTCGGCGCAGCGCCTCCGCGGGGGCTCCGGCCCGGGGCGCCCCGAACCCGCTCCGGGATGGAGAGCGAGGGTGACGCCGGGCGTGGAATGAGCCGCGGGTGGGGGTCGTGGGGGAGGCGGGATGGCACATTTGGGGTTGCGGTGTCCTTTGCAGAGGCTGCGGGGTTTGGTGGCGCGAGCCGCCAGGGGCTGGCGTTAGAATGAGTGACTGGGGTACCCGTGACCCCAGCCTGGGAAGAGAACCCCGAGCGTGGGCTAGTTAAAAGTCAAGGGGGAGAAGTTGCATCATGTAAAGGGGCCGTGCATGCAGGCATGGGTGAGGCTATTTTGGTGTAGGATTTTGTAGGAAAGGACAGTAAACCCGATTGGGAGCTGCCTGCCCCCTTTCGAGCCTGTGTTGCTCCTCCAGTTATGCAAGTCATTTGGGCCCGGGACATGGAATCACTGCATAGTTCGTTCTCAGCACGTGAAATGTTGGACTCTTTGGGTCGTCACTCTCCTTTGTAAGGGCCATGGTTGGTATCGCCAAATTGCCTGGCCTGCAACGCTGATACCGTTCTTGTTGGAGCTGAGAGAATTGAGATTTTTTTTTTTTTTTTTTGAGCCCCATAACGACTTGAGGATGAGAGGCGTACCTTGAGGGAGGATCAGAAGTGTGAGGGGACTTCCTGGAGTTGAAATTGCTGGACTCCCCTGATAATTCAGGTTCAAATCTAGGTCTGAATTATGGGTGCCTTGCAACTCTTTATGCTTCAGGAGGAATTGGCTTACAATTTAGGTAGGAGAACATTCTGGCATTCTTGTTGATTCTGAACTGGAATGGTAGGTATGACTTAACATATTTAGGAGCTGACATTTGAAAAGAATTAGTGACCTGGAGAGGGGAAAATGGCTTTATAGAGTTAAAGTTTAGGTCAATTGTCTTGATTTTTAAAAGGTAGAGAGAGGTAGATTTTTGAACTGGAATTCACATAGCAAAACTTAATCCAGCAGGGCCTCTCCGGTGGCGCAGCGGTTGAACGCTGGGTTGCGAAGAACCTTCTGCAGCTATGGTTCGATCCCCAGCTGCTCCCCGGCCACCGGAGGAGGGTCCTACATGGCGCTCAGACCTCTCCTGCCACCCACTGCAACCCTCAGCAGTGTACTTCGGTCCTTCTGCCTGCTCTGCTCCCCGCTCTGGCTTTGGTGAATTCTCTCACCCTCCCGTGCTTCTGACTGTACCCAGTGCTTGTATCAATAAATAAATAAATCTTTAAAAAAACAATTTCATCAAATCTTATATCCCAGAGCTATCATAACCTACAGGTATAGGAACTTAGGTAATTCATTGAAACAAAGAAGTGAAAGGTAATAACTAATTGGACAGCCTACAGCATTCTGCCTGCTGTCATTGAAAGTTTCTCAAATACAGTGGTTCTTTGAAAAAAGGAGTAGGAATAGTAAAAATGAGAGACTTTAGTGACTTGCTGGGCCTCTTTAGCCAAGTCATCCTATACCTTTCCTTTCCTTCTCTTTCCCCATCTGTACAATGAAGATAATAAAGCCCCCTAGGATTAAGTAACATGGGTGAGGCAGCTTGAAGATAACTGTAGGGACTTAGTTATTCTGGGGTGAAATGTGAAGATCTCATAACACATTGCACCTTGTGACAACACCTGTTAAAGTGCATTATGTTCCAGACATGCTTGTGGGGGTGTATTATTTGGGTGAGGCTGAGATATGGGATATGAGAATACTAAAATGTTAATTGTTGAGATGATCGGCCATAGGCCCCAAAGCCAGCACAAAGTTAGATTCTGTTCTTGGATTCTCCAAGAAACCTGACATAGCTGCTCTTTGACAAAGTGGGTTATGGCAGCTTTTATAAAAGTAATCTTTGCTTTCTGTTGTAAAATGAACCCAGATAAAAAGGTATAAAAGACACTGCCTCAGAATTGTCTGGTTTTAATTCTTTCCACATGCTTAAATTGTAGCAATTACAAAGCTTTTTAATGTGCTGTTTTCTTTTTTTTTTTAAAAAAAAAGTACTTGTGAATAAACCTTATTGGTTTGATTATTTGCTCAAGAAACAAAGGATTTTTATAATTTGTGTATTTTGTGCCTTTGGTAATGATGATCATGATTAGCTGTTTATGCGGGTGCAAGTTATCTTGGATTCGCAAATATATGGGTTGAGATAGACTAGAGAAGTGCTCTACTCATTATTGGTGGTGGAGTCAACCTAAAATATTTACTTTTGATAGTGGGTCAGTCTTATTATTGCTCACATATATAGTGAATTATGCTTTAATAACTTATTGTTTCAATAAACTGTAACACTGAACTGCAACTTGCCAGACCTGAGTATAAAAATGATGAGTATCACTGGGAAGAAGTTGTTTCTAGGACATTTACAGTACAGTAAGGGAGACAGTAAAAATAGAAAATAAAAGCTGCAAACACAAGAAGGCTTTAGAAAAGAGAATTTGAGCTTGTCTCCATGTAGGAGGAAGTGTTTACCTGGTGAAGGTATACTGGCATATTCCTCCTTTGGGGAAGTCCAGGTGGTTTGAAATTTGGTGGTTTGAGAAGGGAGGGATTAGTGATAAGATTGGAGAATGAGCTATGACCTTTAACCAGTGGTGATAGGAAACCATTTATTTATTTATTTTTAAAGATTTATTTATACAAGTACCGGGTACAGTCAGTAGCGCGGGAGGTTGAGAGAATTCACCAGAGCCAGAGCGGGGAGCAGAGCAGGCAGACCAACGAAATACACTGCTGAGGGGAGCAGCGGGTGCGACAGGAGAGGTCTGCCTTGCCATAAGGGACCCTTTTGGCTGGCCGGGATGGAACCGGCTGCAGGCCCAGCGCTCAACCGCTGCGCCACCAGGGGAGGCCCAATAGGGAACCATTTAAAAGGCTTTACCCAGGGGAATTATATTTGATTTTTACTTTAGAAGGGTATTTCCACCAAAATTAGTAATTTGAGTGCTCCAAACATGTTTTGAACATAGAAAATCCTAGTAATACATGAGTGACAACAGCCCTACCCAGTAAAGACTTGAAAACTATTTTATTTAAGCCCCCCCCCCGAAGCTATAGAAGAGGAAAAGTGCTTATTTATTTAACCTCTGTTAAATATCTTCTACTTTTAAAATCAAGGGAATTAATGATACAAAATACAGCCCCATTTTCAAGGAACTTGCAGTACACTGGGAGAGAACACAAATACAACATAGTGCAGAATATGAGTATCATAAGAAGCATAAAAATGTCAGGCCCTAGCAATGCAAGACTCTGAAATGGAGAGGTCACAAATTATCTTTCAAATCAAAAATAATCTCTTAAGTAGAAATTAAACTACAATAATCTAAACAGTAAGGACAATGTGAGCTATTTACAATTTTCATTTTTCAGCCTGTCTCACCCATGTCTTCTCTCCTCCCTATGCTCCTCCTGTGTTTAAACACCATTACTTCTAGTGATGTGACCTTGGGCAAGTTACTATTTACCCTTCCCTGTACCTTAGTTATCTAATTTCTAAGTTAGTGATAGAAATACTATTTCATTAGATTATGGTCGTTAAATAGGAAAACATTGTTAATATGTAGAACAGTGCCTGGAAATAGAACTTACACTTATTGAGCACTAAGTATTATTTCTTATTGATATAAAATTGTTGAATTGAATAAGAACTAATTAAGAACTAACTTAAGGACATGAATTTTTTTTTAGTTCCTAGTGGATGTATGTATGAGCATCAAATAAAAAACCTCTATGTTCAGAGTGGCTAAATATATCTTGTTAGACTAAGTTTCTTGAACAAGTTTATTATCTTATTTGCTGATCACTCTCTGGAATTCATCTTCCATTTTCTCCCTACAGCTATATCATTAAGTCTTATTAAGATGGAAGGAGAAATTCTGTTCCCCACTCTGTCTCTGGTGGATCCTCTCACCATCCCCCACATCTCTGTCCTGTACCCCAGCTCTTGTATACATAAATAAATATTTAAAAAAAAAAAAGATGGGAGGAGATTGCTGGAATATAGCTAAAAGAATTGTAGCACTGACGTGATTTTAAAACCATATACAGAGTTTTGGGTAGCCAGGAGATACTTACAATCCAAGATGGATACCAACTGTTGCCTATACTGAAAGTTCCCGTCATGAATTTGTCAGTCATTTGCCAATGAATTGTAATCTTTTTGTTTGTCCTTTCCTATCTAGAAGATGATACCTTTTAACATTATTCTTTCTAGTTCATATCCAATTTTTAGAAACCGCCATCAACATAGAGTACAGGATATAAAAGCAAAAAGGTATCTTAGATGTCATCAATAAATACAACCCTCTACCAGCTGTGTTAATTTATGATGATAAAATAGATTAGAAAATTTTTATCATTTGTTCAGGACTCTTCAGTGTCAAGAAGCCAGAGTCTGAGGCCTTGGAATCAAAAACAGCTAGTTTTTGTTCTTAACTTTCAGGTTAAAGAGCTGGGTTTTTATTCCTGCTTTCAGATTTGTAATTGGGTAAGTTACCTAATTTTTCTGATTCACATACTTACATCAATGAAAGTGTTGTCTCTCTTCTTCCTGGAGCCACTGTAAGGGTGGGTGACTTAGCTGCTGAGCCCCACCTGTGTGCAGTGGATTCTTGGAGTTGTTCTATTCTCCCAGTTTCATGCACTTAGTGCAGTTCTGAATTCCCTGTCCATGATTCTTCTGCACATTTATGGATGGTTTCATGCATCTTTGAAGCTGTCACCCAAAATGCCCATTTCTACAATTTTAAGATGGTAGGATCATGGATTTTGGATTGTGACCCACAACAATTTCATCCCTGAGTTGCAGTAATTAGGCCTGGGACCCAGGGTTCTTGGTCCCTCATAGCCAGACGGTGTGGATAGGATTTAGAATTGTTTGAAACATCTGAGGAATGTTAAAAGAATTTTTTTAAAGGACTTCAGGTGCAAAGAGTTAGATTAGTTGTTGTTGACTCATGACTCAGTCACATAATTGATTCATTTGTTTCATTTTAATAAAAAAGGTACCACCTAACATAAAACTAGGACCTTGGGGCCTCTCCTGGTGGCCCAGCAGGTTGAGTGCAGTGCTGTGAAGCTGTCTGCAGCCTCTGCAGTGCAGGTTCAATTCCTGGCCGGCCAGGGAGATACCCACATGGTGCAGCAGACCTCTCCTGTCTCACCTGCTGCTCCCCTCAGCAGTGCACCTTGGTCCATCTGCCCGTTCTGCTCCCTGCTCTGTCTTTGGTGAATCCTGTCACCCAGCCCGTGCCTCTGACTTGTACCCCAGTGCTTGTATAAATAAACAAATTATAAAAATAAAACTAGGACCGTGAAAATGGCTTCTGTATAACCATGTGGGCTCCTTTGTCCATTTATCCTACTTGCCTCACCTAAGGCAGTGGAATCCTATATTCATCATTCTCTGGGTGTCTTTGAATATAGTTTTATTGCATGTATAATATTTCTGTTCACATACAGTTACAAGCTGTATGTTACATTCCTGGTGCCCTGAGATATTTTTCATTCTATAATGCAGGAATTCATTGACTGAATATGGTATTGCTAAAACTTACCTATATCGTATGTCACTGAAGTTTTCTGATTACCCCATAGTATTCCTTTATGCAGATAGGCTGTTGATCCATTCTCTTATTGATGGGTGTTTGGGTTGCTTCCAAGGGTTATGCTTCTGTATACTTTGCTGTTGTGAGAATGCCGCTGTTTCTATCCACACCTCTTGACATATGTATGCAAGCGTTTCTCTTGTATTTTTATCTAGAAATGGACTTGCGGGTCATAGAGTATATGAATAGGATATATGAATTTCAACTTCCCTACTGTTTGCTTTTCAAATGTTCTCTCCACCCTCCAAGACTTAATAACTCCTAGCCGGGGCACTCTCTTGGAATGTTATTTTCAACCTTCACTTAGTTCTTCGGAAAACTTTTACAATATTGTTGGAATCCATTCTGTTGCACCCTCAGGTTATAATTCCTTTTTGGTGTTCTGCATATTGCATAAATGGAATACTAACATAACCACTTTCTGTAGAGTACAGGTGTTCTCAATCTTTGTTAGACTCACATGGAGGGTAAAACTTGCACTTTTGACTTGTGCGCAGGTGCTGTTGATGCTACTGGTCTTGGGACTGCAGTTTGAGAACTATAACCAATGACTGAGTTTGGGCTAAATCATTGAAGAAACTCTTACAGATAAATGATTACATTTATTAAAGAACAGATGCATAGATTTTGTTTTGTTTCTGTTATTTCCATTGCCTTTAGTAACTTTTGTTACTTTTTACTTATTTTAGAAACGTACTTTTTATTTTAGAAAGGAAATACCAATAAATGGTAACTTTTTTTGGTCTTCCTAGTTGACCTCCAACCCTACAAAGTAAGACAGATTTTTAAACAGTGCTGTTCTACCTATATGTACATTAGAAGAATTTGAAATTGGTGCACCATCTATAAATTGTCATGCTTATGATTCATCCACTGAGTCACCTTGCTGCTTTTCTACATTGGCACTAATCCAGTTTTGATTGAAAGTCCTTCTTAGCAGCATAGCTAAAGTGCTGCTCTTACCTGTCAAAATATTATAATAGCATACATCACACTAATGTATCATTGACTTTAGGTGGGCATTTATTCAGCAAACTTCATTGAGGTCAACCATGGGTCAGTTATCATACCTCACACCAAAGTGGGTACAAGCTGCTGACCAGGCCTGCTGACCAGGAACTCAGCATAGGTGGGGGAAGAGAAGTTTTCTTTACCAACAGATCTATAATGAAACTTAATGTGAAGTATTCTAGAAGCACAAAGAGAAGATGGTGGAAGTTTGGGCCTCTAGCAGTTTGGCCTCTGACTACCCTAGGTTTTTCTAGATAAATCAAATTGCTTTATTTAGTTTGCTTTTGTGCAGATCACATTTCAGCTACTAAATTGGAATAATTACTATTTGGTTGTATTTTAGTTTAAAGTGAGGAGGTAGAGAAGTGGCTAAGTGTTCACATTGAAAAAGCAGCTTACGTGCAGGGTATCCCTTCCCCTCGTACAATAAAAACAAATGTCTGGGCTGCTAGGGTTTGAGTGACAGCTTTGTCCATTGTGGGGCAGGAGGACACTCTGGGCCTTTTTCCTCTCTTGTAACAGGAAATATCTATTTGGGTTATTGTGAGATTGAATGAATAAAATGCTTTAGGTTGCCCCCGTTAAATGGTTCACCCTTCATAAATTTTGCTAGTATTGTTTAAATTAGATATCATTTGGTACACATTTGATTGTGAAGATAATGTGTGCATTGTTATAAAAATGAGAGCAAGATATTCTGTATTTGGTCCCATGAGAGAGGAAAAAAATCATAGCCAATTAGAATTGAACATTTTTTTTAAAGATTTTTTTTATTATTTATTTATACAAGAACCGTGGTACAGGCCAGATGTGTGGGAGGGTGAGAGGATTCACCAGAGACAGAGCAGGGAACAGAACAGGCAGACTGATGAAATACACTGCTGAGGGGAGCAGCAGGTGAGACAGGAGGGGTCTGCTGTGCCATGTGGGTATCTCCGCGGCCAGCGGGGATCGAACCAGCACTGTAGAGGCTGTGGACAGCTTCACAGTGCTGCTCCCAACCACCTGCAGAGGCCCTAGAACTGAACATTTTTTAAAGATCATCTGCTTCAGCCTCCTGATTTACAGATGTGGAAATTGAAAAACAAACAAATGATTGGCTCAAGGTTGCTCAGTAAACAGTAGAGGTGGCACTGAGAACCATACCCTGTCTCATTCTGATGTGCTTTCAAATCCCTGTGCAGCATCCCTGAAGTGATAATGTCCTGAAAAAAACAGTAGTCTCATTTGAGAACCAAGACCAAAACATAAAAACATTTGCAATAAAAAATCAGTATATAATGAAATATCAGATGACATGGCATAGACTTGAAGTACATAATATAACTTAATGAGCTGCTCTTTTGAAGCAGAGAGATACTTGATTAGTTCATTGATTCATGGCAGATTCATAAGAAGCATATCTTTTGAAAGTATCAGTTATAAGTCAAAGTCAGCCTCCTCTATTCTTTTCTTCCTACCAAGTTAGGTTATAATTGAGCCAGAGGGAGAGTCCACCTTTGCTACATCAACCAGCTCTGTGTCTTTACAGTTCACAACAGAGGGAGGGAGGAGAGCCTCCCTGATGGGTTAAATCCCCACAAACCAGCACTGACATAGCAGGACATCAAGGTAAAGACTGTCTTCCTTCTGAATTGTCTGCATGAAATATATGGAATAGGTGTGATGAGTGTAAGTGATTGGTGGAAAAAGTCTTACCACTTGTCTAAGTTGATGTTTCCACTGAAGAACAGGGATGCTGCTGTCTGGGATTGAGGTAAGAGTACTTTCATGCACACAGTCTCATTTAACTCTGCAGGAATCCATTGCTTCTTAAAAGTTGACAAAATATTACATGCCCCTAAAACACTCCAGCTATATCAAGCTGTACTGTGGGAGATGTGAAAGCCCTAGTCCACCCCCTCCTATACCCAGGAATGTTGTTGGTAGCAATTTATAAATTTTCCAGATCTTTCTCCTAGATGTATTTAGATAGTTTGATTTAACAAAAAATGGTGATCATCTATCTTGTTATTCTTCATGCTCTGCATGCAGACCTGCTTCACTTTAATAGTCCTGAGTAGCTCTCTTCCTATTGGTTTTTAACCATTTCTTTATTGATGGATTGTCTCTAGTTTCTTGCCATTACAAATAATGCTACAGTCAACAGTGTCCTTCCTTGTATGTTGTGCTTGCTCCATATGTGATTTAACATGTGGTTGTTACTGGAATGCAGGTCTCGGTTCCCTTGGCCAATAAGCAAAAGGAAACAGAGTTTGAGAAGGAGAATAGTTTAATTTGTTGACATATTGAGGGCCACAGACTAGTGTCTGAAAGACCACCTTCCCGCTCTTTGGCAGAGTGCAGGGTATTTATCCAGAGTTACAAGGAAGTAGAAGGGGTGAGTGGTTAAGGGCAGCATGTCCATCCTTGCGACACAAGTGCCTGGAGGTTCTGGTGGAGGTCAGCTTGCTTTCTCTCTGGCCTGGTGGTCAGCAGCAATTCAGATGTTATCTTTCTAGTGATGTTCTTTTCCCTAGAATGTAAGAACACAAAGTTTGTTAAGCCTAGAGGGCGAATAAAGAAGGGAAAGGGGAGAGCTTATCTGGTGGGACAGAGAAAGACTTATATTTGGCTCTGCATCATGGTAATAGATACCTTAGGAGTATAACAGTGGAAAGATTTGTGCATTTCAAATTTTTGTAGACTATACTCCTGAAGATGTGGGATCCTATATTTCTGAATCATGTACAGTGTTGTAAACTAATGTTACCTTGCTGAAGATTTTTTTAAAAATAGATACTTCTTGTCGACTCTAAACACTTCCTTTTTCCTCTCCCCCCTTGTCCCGTGTAGATTGCCATCTAAAACTTAACTGACCTGGTAAAGTCCAGTTTTCCTTATGTAGTTGATTGGGACATTTTAAAATATAATTTCTAACCAGTTTTTGCCCAATAAGAATGCTTGTCTTTGCGTGTTAAGATAGTATAGAGAAATTGATTAATCTGGAAATATTTTAAGTTTTTTATTGTGCATTCCATTCTGTGTTAATTTTGGTGTTTGAGAATGACGCTATTTATCCTCATTGCCTCTACTCATCACCATTACCTTTTTAAAATAAGAATTTTTTTCTTATTACATGAAGAAAATGTTCACTTATAGAAATTTTAGAAGACAAAAAGAAGTGAAGATTAAACACAATATTTATGTTATATGTATGTATGTTATGTTATAATATATGTATGTTAAAATATATAAAAGAACAAATTCCTACCCTCCCACCCCTCACTTTTCTACTCCTAGGTTGGTCTTCTGG
Organism: Talpa europaea; assembly: GCF_964194135.1. NCBI lineage: Eukaryota > Metazoa > Chordata > Mammalia > Eulipotyphla > Talpidae > Talpa > Talpa europaea. The sequence continues at coordinate 42,154,106 of NC_140076.1, forward strand.
TTGGTTGTTTTTTTTGTGTGTGTGTTGTTCTTACACCAACTTATATCTTTATAGAGTAGAATTTAATGTGTGTACTTCTATCTAATTTAGGGATTTCTTAAAAGAGCAGGTGAGACTACTTTGGATTTTGTTCTGTAATATTTTTTAATTAACAGGGATGAAACTCTTTCCAAGTGTAAATTGTGGAAAATTAGCTAGCATTTATTGAGCACTTATTGCATACCCATGACTGGCTTAAGCCTTTTGCATACCTAAACTTAACAATGAAGTTATTATAAAATTAAAAAAACTATATTTAGACATCTTATAATAGTAAAGAAGATTTTTGCTACTCATTTGCAAATGAGGAAAGTGAAGTCCAGAGATTTCGTTGTGGGATCACTTAGTGGTAGAACTGGGGCTTGAAACCATGTGATCTAACTTTGGATCCTGTTATTCATCATACCATACTGTTTTTCATAGTGCTGTAATAATTGCTTCAAGGGTGTATGTATATAAGGAATTAAGTACAGCATGTAGCCTCCTCCTCCATAAGCTACTACAGGGTAGCTTTCTAGTGGCAAATTCTGACCATAACTTCATTGCAATCATAATCCCACTGCCTAAAGGGATACACATGATTTGTGTCTTCACACACAACAGTCTTTGCCCAGTTGGGAAATATGATTTAACTTGTGATAGGAGTGCTGCTTCCTCAGCCTCTCATCTGCTGATTCAGCAGTAGGTGATAAGGTTTAAGAGAATGGGTTCGGCATGGGAGTAGGGGATCCGAACTCCCTGTTCTGCCCCTTGCTGGCCATATGACCTTGGGAAAATTACCTAACCTTTCTGTGCCTCAGATTTCTTATCTGTGAGAAAGAAGTAATATGGTAACACAAGGCTGTTGTGAGGATTGTGACTTCATGATACAAGTAAAGCATTTAGAACAACTCCTGGCACATGGTTTATTAAATCATATGCTACATACACTGTACTTAGTAGTTTAGCTATTATTAAATACCTATTATTAAATACCCACAACTACCCTTGAAGTAGATAGTATCACCCTGTTGTCCAGGTGAGGAAATGGACTGGGAGAGAGACTTTGGCAGGATAAGTCCCAGTGTGCGTGACCCAGGCCTGTGAGGCTGACTTTGTTGGCACTGTGCTCTCCAACTCTGAGTCTTCACAGCCACAAATTCAGGAAGGGGCAGATGATGAAGGGTGTATCAAATTTTGGGTTTTAGCTACTGAGATATATATTAAAGTTTATGAAAATACTATTGAATTATGCAATTTAGAGTTTTAAATTTGTAAAAAAATAGATTTTCTAAGAGGTTGAATTTAGGCTATTTCTATACTTGATGTGTACACCTGAATGGTTTTATTTAAGGTTATCAGAGGTATTTGTTGGAATAAAATTAAAAGCTATATTCTTTGGAACAAAATTAAAGCAGAAGGTGATATTGACTTTAAAATAATCACAATGAATTTAGTTTTGAGAGTGATAATATATGTTAAATTATCTTGATATTCAATTCTTAAGTTTCGTAACTGAGTTTATAAGATGGGGCTAATTTAAAGACTTAGTTTTAACATTACGGTTTTCTTAACCCAACAATTTAGTAATTCTGTGAAATTCTAGCACAGAATTTAGTTACCAGATTGTGAAAAATCCTATACAGTATTTAGAAAAACAAACGGTTTAATGTTACTGCATTCCTGTATAATGAAAAGCTATTATTTTCTGACACTTGATTGAAGTTTGTTTTAGAATTCTGATTAGGTAGGCAATTGTGCCTTCTCAAGTTTGAATTTCAAGTGAATTTGAAAAGAACATTTTAAATAGTGTCTATGTGAAGGAAATCTTGTAATCAGGATACTACTTATGTTTCTGCTGAGCTTTCTTTCACTTGCAATGTGTTAGGAGAAATTTGGGGCATGAGGAATAGTAATACTTTTCTCTAAAGGACTCATCTTTCACATCTTTTGCATCTTCCCCCTGGCTGTTTTCCTTTACCGGTTTTTGCTTGCTGGAAAGAACAGGTTAATTCGTCATGGTTATGTTCTTGAGTACTTATTGATATTTCTGTTTATTAACATTAGTGTATATATAGAAACAAATGGACAATGTGTGGTACTTAGGAAACTGGGAAAGATGAAGCAAACTAGTAAGTATTTGAAATTTTAGAGGACTTAAGTTTTGTGGGCTGTGATTTGGGCATGAGCTGGGCTTTGAACTGGTTGAGCTGGGCTTTGAAGAAGCGTTAGTTTTGGAGTAGGTGAGAGAAGAAAGCGCACGGGCTGGAGAGTGCCACATGTGGGACACTGTTCATTTTACAAACATTTACTCAGCATTTGCTGTGTTTCACGAACACTTGCATGCAAAAATTTATTCAATCCCTGCCCCGTACAAAATTATTGGCTGGTAATACAACTATAATAATATGGAGTGATTAATTATAATACTGCCATAAATGATTAGTTGCACTTGTAGTGCATGGTATTACTTAAGTTTTAGCAGGAGAAATACAAATTATTGAAGGAACTCAGGCATGTATATTTTAATACTTAGTAGTTATCTATTGTTGCATAACAGATTACTCCAAAAGTTAGCAGCTTAATACAGGTATTTATATTTCAATTTCTGTGGATCAGGAATCTGGGAGTGGCTTAGTTGGGTGTCTCTGAGTCAGGGTCTCCCCACTAGGTAGGTTTCACGTGTTGGCCCAGACTGCTGTCATATAGGTGAACTGGGGGCAGGTCTTTATTCAGACTCCCTCCTGGCTCCAGGCAGGCCTCACGTCCTCACTAGCTCCTGGCTGGACACTCGCTCTTCTTTGCCACAGCAGCCTGTCTGTCCTAGGGCTGCTCCCAGCATGACAGCTTGCTTTCCCCCAGAAAGAGAGATCTGAGAGACATTGAGTACTAAACAACCCCAGACAGAAGCCAGTGCCTTTCTACAACCTAAATTTGAATGTGAAACCTCTCACTTTCGTATTCTATTTGTTAGTAGCTAGTCACTAAATGCAGCCCACACTCAAGGCACAGAATAATCCCCCACCCCATCGCCATGTCTTTTAAGAACTTGGTAATCAACTTTTACTAAGAGCAACAGTGTCTGTTGTTATAGCCTTTAGAGTCCTGTCATTTATATCTAGCAGTCAGATCTGTGTGTTTAGATGATGGTAATGATGATAACAACTAATACTATGTATGTATGTCCCAAATGCCAGGTGGTATGCTAAATGCTTTATGTGCATTATCTCATCTAGTCCTCTGGGATAACTATGAAGTAAACACTGTTATTATGGCAATTTGCCAGCAAGAAGCTAGGGCTCAGAGAGGTTAGGTAAGTCAAAAGAACTGGGTTAGAATAGATGGATTTTTGGGCCTCCCCGATGGCGCAGCGGTTGAGTGCTGGGTTACGAAGCTGCCCGCAGCCTCTAGAGTGCCAGTTCAATCCCCGGCTGCTCCCCGGCCACCGGAGGAGGGTTCCACATAGCGCGCAGACCTCTCCTGCCGCCCGCTGCTCCCCTCAGCAGTGTACTTCTGTCTTTCTGCCTGCTCTGCTCCCCGCTCTGGCTCTCACCCTCCCACGCTTCTGACTGTACCCAGCGCTTGTATAAATAAATAAATATCTTCAAAAAAAAAAAATAGATGGATTTTTTTCTCCCTTGGATCCTGGTTTGTTTATAGCAGCTATCTCTGAAAGTCGAAAGTGAAGTTATTAAATCTATTGAGTCTGTAGCTTTTTCAACCTGTTCATCTAATCGCTGAAAGGACTCATTTTAAGGACAATGGGAAGTGGAGAATAGTTACATGAGTAGAAAAATGGCAAAAGATTAGTGTTAGACTGTGGATAAACCTCCCCTCCTCTCCATGTGTCATCTAATATGTGATATGTAATGGCATGTGTTTTAATATATATTGAATGCTGCTCTATGACTTGGGAATCATCTTTGGTTTCTCTTGCCTACATTTCAGTCCATCTGTGCATTGTAACGGTTTCTATTCCCAGAACACAGCATTTATCCACCTGTTTTGATTCTTCTCTTAGAGCCTTAGTGTAACACCGGTCATCTTACCTGAGCTATCACAGTCGCCTCATTTCTTCCAGCCTCCTCTGGTACCCACTTACGGTCTGTTTAGAGTAAAGTAGCCAGTGTGATCTTTTTAAAGGCCTATAGGAAATCATGTAGTCTTCCGCTTAAACCCCTTTCATAGTTTTTCATTGTAATTTAAACAAAATCCAACTTCCTACAGACTTTCATTGCTTACTGTGCTTCAAATGTACAGGCCTTGTATTGTTCGTACTTAAATTCATTTCCACCTTTTGTCTTTGTACCTGTTGTTTCCTCTTCGGGGGTGACTGACTCAGGTCTGAGCTCAATTGTCAGCACCTCAGTGCAGTATTCCTTGACTAATTCAGACACCCCTTGCCTTAATATGCTCTTGTGTTACTGTGTTTTATTTTCTTGATATCAATAGTTCTTACCACTCTGAGTATTGTTAATTTATTGTTTGATTCTTACCTATTTCTCCTACAACCAGAATATGGATGTCTTGAGAGCAGGGCCTCCCCTGTGCTTAGAAAATAATGACACATAATAGTACAACCAAAAAATTTTTGTATGAATGAAAATTTTCATCTCATTTTGCATATATTTTGGATATTTCCCCAAATCTTAATAAAATATCAGTGTTTATGAACTCTTGGTCTGCAGTCCAAAGTCCAGTCTTTAGTCTGGACTAAAACATACTGATTGGACTTGATAAAAAGTATTGTTTCAGGTGTAACTTACATCCAGTCAAGTGCACAGATCTTAAGTGTGCAACTTGATGAGTTGCACTAATGTGTATACCTGCGGAGCTGCCTCGCAGATCTAGATATAAAGGACTTTCTCATATCCCTCCCAGCAACTCCCTCCCTTCCCGAATGATAACTTGTATAGCCTTTTAAATTTCCTTTTAACATTTAAAACTTGGGGGGAATTCATATAGGAAGCCAGAATTCCAATGTCTCTTACAAAATGGAAAGATGTAGCAACATAGGACTTGCTTTCATTTTTTTAATCTCAATTTATTGTAGCTGAGAAGCTGCAGTCCAGACTTATTGGCGTGGTAGTCTCCAGCTTGCCTGCAATCTTCACCTCTCTTCACTCTACTTTGACCTTTTAGTCGATTTCCAATTACCATTTATAATTATAATTTGACTTGGTTTTGTAATGATGAAAAATATTTATTTCTTCCATTATCTCTATAAAGGAGTAAGAAACATAAATGGTAGACTAAAAGGGTTGTGTGTTCCTTATAATTGCTCCATTCATAAGCATTTCTGGCCTTACATAAGTTATTTATAAGTTATTTTGTGTTATATTATTTATAAGTGAATTCTTCATGTGAGTTATTTCTCTTTTTTGATATTGTAAATGTGTAGATTACATATACAAATCATTAAGATAAAATTTTAGAAGTAAAACTTTTGGATCAAAATAGATTTACATTTTTAAGATTTTTGACACATTGCTTGGCAGTAGCATAAACTGATGTAGTCTTACTGGAAAGTAGTGTAGGGAGTTTTTATTTCCTTACATCTGTGCCAACACTGGAAATTGTAATTAAAAAGGAAATTTTTGTTATGATAGTAAAAACAAACAATGGAAATGCTGGCCAAAAAGTTTTTCATCTTGTAATCTACGTTAAATCAGGATTGTACTTTATTTTGCAAGATATAATGTAGGCATTTTTACTACTTAGTTCAGTGATGTATCTTAGAAGTAAATCGCCAGTCATATTATTATGTACCAGGTACTTAGTACATGAAGAATTGTGAATATCATGGTATAACTTGAGAAGCCTTTAACCTTCATCCTGACACAAACCCAGATACCCTTCCCCCCCATACACACATTGAGCTCTCTACCATGTTCTATGTGGGAGTGCATAGGAGTACATAATGCAGAATCCTTGCTTTGATACACATACAACTAATTCTTGCATACTGGTTTTGTATTTACTTTCATGTTTTTAATTAGATGATTTTTGCTTTTTAGGAGATGCCTACATAGAAGAGTGACAGCAGCTGGACTAAATGTTTCACTGCTGAACTGGTTCCTCAGGTATCCTGGCTCTGGCGATTGCTATGGGAGATTGGATGACTGTTACAGATCCAGGTCTGTCTTCAGGTAACTGATGAGTCTGAAATAATTGTAAATTACAACAGTCATCATACAGTGCATTTTTAGTGAAACTATAAAATAACTATAAACATTGAAGATGTGATAAGAGAAAAGCATAGTAGATGTAAATTGCAATATTACCTTCAGTAAAATTGTCAGCGTCATAAGTGGGATTAAAAATTTTAGATAAAGAATAGATTGCTTGATTTTCATTCTAAGGAAACTTTTATGCTTTTGAAAAAAATTCATTGGCTGTTTCTCTTAATATATTCCTTTAATTACATAAACTTTGATTGGCCTAGATGAGTGGTTTAGTTTGTTGGTATGTGAATCACAAGTACTGTATATTGAGGTGGAATATTATATCCTGACATGCTGCTAAGAGCACCACTACATAACTGTGTCTTTTTGGAAAAAATTACGTAGTTTTCATACCAAAACAAGCTTTGTCCTAATTTGAAAATACTGAAAAATATGTATGTGATTTAGAATCTTTGGTAATAGAGGATTGTTACCCTTGCATGTGGTTTTTATGAGTTATTTACATAAATGACTTTCATTGATTCTTTCAGAAAAGAAAAATATTTCTCAATATACCTCAGAAACAAAGATGTCTCCATCAAGTTTATACTCACAGCAAGTGCTCTGTTCTTCAATACCCTTATCAAAAAATGTGCACAGTTTTTTCAGTGCCTTCTGCACAGAAGAGAATATTGAACAAAGTATTTCATACCTTGATCAGGTAACATGCTTTTTTGTAAGAAACAGTAACCTAATCATGTTATATAATAGTGGACATGTGACCCTTAAGAGAAAAGCATCTGTCAGGCATAAGGATGTTGTTAGGTATTGGCCTGGGACAGACGGCATATTAGACTTGCAGAGACTCTTAGGGATTGTGAGCGAATGCAAGGTCAACCTGTTTACCTGGAGCAGGTTGGCTTCCCCATCACTCCAGGACACCCCCCAATCAAAGTCTCACCCTTATTGTACTGATGAGAAACCCAAGTGCTATTCTAAGTCACAGGTGATTGCAGAGCAGAGGCTAAAGAGCCTCCATTATTTAATTCTTTAGTACTTTTGGATACTTACTATTAAGTATTGTAGGATAGTTTTCTTTCTCAGAAAATGTTACTGTCTTTTCTTTCTGTACTAAGTTGTATGGTAACCAAATTTTATGAAAACATTTTCTCCTACCAGGAATTGACTACTTTTGGTTTTCCTTCATTATATGAAGAACCCAAAGGTAAAGAGACAAAGAGAGGATTAAATATAGTTGCTGTTTTAAATTGTATGAATGAGCTACTTGTACTTCAGCGCAAGAACCTTCTAGCTCAGGAAAATGTGGAAACACAGAATCTGAAACTGGGAAGTGATATGGACCATCTGCAAAACTGCTATGCAAAACTTAAGGTAGAAATTGTCTGTCTGCATTGAAAATATGCATATGATACTTTGAATTTTTATTGACTTTATTTTAGGGTTTTTTTTTTTAAGTTTGAGGGTTTTTATTTAAACTGGGAAGTTAAAAGTGAACTTTAATTTGTGTGTATCACTTGTATTGCTTCCCTATATCTATGTTGAGGGTATTGATTTTATGAACTCTGTGTAGCAACTTGTCAAATCTGTAGAAACTTAGATTAGAAAATATTTCAATCTGACAAAAATAAAGTGAGGACTCTCCCACCCTAGTCACTCTTCTTAATAGATAGATGTGTAACTTAAAATCATCTTGTGAGAGGGTACATTAGTTAATTCCAGGATAAATATTCTTGAGAACTTCCGTGCCAGAGTTACTAAAACTCAATAATGAAAGCATATCAGATAACTTCTAACTTTTAGAAATCCTTAAGTCTCTAGAGATGACTGTAGAATGCTTTCATAAACTTGTTTGCTTCTCTGAATAAAAGAAGCATTTTTAACAGGCCCATAATACCTCCCTTAAAATATAAAACATTTGTTGCTGGCTTCTGCTTTGCTTTTATTCTTTCCTTTTTTTTAGAAAGGTTTTTAAAATTCATTTATTTGAGGAAAAAAAGAGAAAAAGGTGTTCACAATCACATACATTAGGATTGTATATTATGAACAGTGTTACCAATTCAAGGCAATTTTTTTCTCCTAAAGGTGCTTTTCTACACTGAGTCTGTATATTTGTGAAAATAAAAATCTTTAATCAGCAGACTCTCAGAAAATCAGATTCCTTTTGGTTTGTCAGTGTGGTTCATGCCTCTGCACTTATTTTTTGTCCTGTATCCTCCCCTACCTGCTCCCTCCAAGAATAGATAACAACAACAAATCCTACTCAAAATCTTGACTCTCTGAGTTTTATTGGAATGAAAAATAATAGGATTGCTCTATATCATGTTTGCAAGTCTTCCAGTAGAGAATGTATTAAAAAGAAGTAACCTAGAATTGGCCTGTGGGTGAACACAGGGAACGTTTGGAGATCAACTTAGAGAAGCATCTTAACTCCTTAGCAGCACCTGCCTCTTCCAGCCTGCATTACCTAGTGCTATTTTATGTTGTCTCCTTAGCTCATGTACAGTGTAGGTTTGTTTTACCTAATAATATTTTTAGGGTTTTGCACCTCCTGTATGCCTAAGGCATAGAGAGTATTCAACTCCTTATCTTGGGTGACCTGCACACTGTAGTGACCTAAGGAGGCTGCCTTCCAAGCTTACAAAAAGTCTCTGAGTTATGGATAATACTTAATTTGACTCAGAGACACTTGGTGGAAGTTCTTATGCATTATACTGAACCAGAGTTGTAAACCCTAGAAGTCAGTAATTCTGCATTACAACTTTTTATTTGGGTACCTTTGGCTAAGTGTCTTTTAAGTAGCTAGTAAATAAATGATGATACTGATAATCTGGGGATGAATATAGTGAGCCTTTCTTCTAAGTAATGGTTATTACTAGGATTACCTAGAGTATAGAGTGATTTCCAGGATATCTTTTAATTTGGAATTTAAGCTGGACCAAAATCAGGTATTTTTGATCAACTGTGGACAGAAGTATGTGTTCAGTGAAAAAATTTTCTGGTCTGTCCTTAAAGAGGTTCTGAATCTGTCATATGATTCATTCAGTAGACTGCTTGAAGGAGATTGTAGTCTAGTGGAAGGAAATACTTTAAACCATGATTATTTGCTATATTAATTGTGCTTGATGTGGAGGTAAGGGAAAGCTTCATAGAGAGAAGAGTAACACTTGATCTGAGCTTTAAGAAATGAATCGAATTGGTTAGTGTTTGGAAAACACATTCTAAGGCAGAGCATATAATCTATATGGAGGCATCAGAGAGCATTTTATAACAACAAACAGCTTTCCGGGGACTGAAATACCTGATGCATGATCAAGAGAGATAAAGGTGAGGTTGTCACCCAAGCCTCATATGATATGAAAGACAGTGTACAGGAACTGGGAGGCCCTGAGGAATTGTTAACAGGAGAAGGGTGTTGTGTGAATGTCAGTCTGGCAGTAGAGTGGATTAATTATAGGGGGGGGCAGATTTGCAAATTTGTATTTGGGATGGAGGTAAGGGGCTGTAGAAGCCAGGTAAAATGCAGCTTATTAGTAGGCCGTATCATTCGCCCCGGCCAGAAAAGTTTTCGAGGTGAACTAAGGAAATGCCAGTGGAGTTAGTGAGATATGAAGAAAATTTAGAAGGTAACAATGGCAGAATTGAATTTGGGGAATAAGAGTCATGAATTTAAGATACCCTCTGGGTCCTTAATTGGAATTTACTAGGGATGGTGGTATAAGTCACTAAGATGATAAGAAATGTGGGAGGGACGTATCCTGATTTTCAGGGATGATGGTGGGTTCAGGGAGAGTGTTGGTAATCGCTCAAAGTGAATGTTTGACAGACCAGCTGGAACAGTGCCTTTAAGTTGAGCCATGCCAAATGGTTGGCATGATAGGGACTTTTAAACAGTCCAAAAGAGGGTGCCAAAAATTCTGACAAGCGTATAGTTACCCAAGTTACAGCCCCAAATTTTCAGTATCTTTTGGTCCATTGTTAGAGAGATTGTGCAAGTTGTTGTCAGTTGTTGTGAGACTTTTAAGAGGATTTAAAAATTACTCCAGGGGCTTCTTGCAGAACTTGGCACAGGTCCTCAGGAAATGTATGGAATGAATTGAACCTGGGCATCTTATCCTATAATGAATCCCGTGATATTGGCTGTTGCTCTCTGGACAAAATCTTCAGCGTTTACTATCTGCATGGGAAAACTGGCGTTGCCCTATAGAACCGCCCTTTTTAAAAAGGTTCCATTTTATTTGGCCACCCTCCTTCTTCAAACAGAAATCCCTATGACTTTTAGCTCTTTAAAAGTGTGCTGTAAAACTATAAAAAAGACATTTTTTAAATCTCCAGTGGCAGTATCACTGAAATATTGAAGAGCCTTTTAAGGGATTCACTTTGAAACTCTTTTGTGTATACATAAAAGTATGGTATTTAAATTAAATAAAAATTGATAAGCAAATTTTATTTATAGTAACAAGCTTTACAATGATTGATTTAAATTAACATTTTGTGTACCTTTAGACTTCAGTTTTAGATAACAAATCCTAGTATGTGTAATTTGTTAATCTTTTAAAAATTTGCTTGCTCTGAATTCTATATGAACTTTAATTAAAATTGCATATGAATGTTTTAGGAACAACTGGAAACTTCCAAGAGAGAAATGAGTGGTCTCCAGGAAAGAGACAGACAGTTACAGTGCAAGAACAGGAATTTACATCAACTACTGAAAAATGAGAAAGATGAGGTGAGTTCTTAGTTATTGCAGAGAAAAATTTAAGTAAATGTTGATAGTTTTATGTATCTTCAGGTGATCATAGGAGCTACTTTACTTGAAAGTAGGAAAGAATCATTTTTTCACCCTGTGTCAAATTCAGATGGGGGATCTGTGTACAATGTTGGATCACATTTAACTGAAAGGTCAGGCACCCTCCTGACAACCATTGTCCTGAGCTATCCTGCACTCGCCTCAATTGCACTGTCACTTTTTCTCAGGGAGAGGATGCTTTAAATGCAGCTCTTTTTATTCTTTGTCACACCTGTACATGATATATGGCATGCTTCTTCCTAAACTATCTTAAATGTTGACACTGTTCATCCAGTCTTGACTAAATGGGCACAGGAATTATTGCTGTTGTTTTTTCTTCTTTAAGGTAATTCACATTAAAAATCTCATTTCTGAGGCTAATTAGGTCATAACTATAATATCTAATGCTAACATTTAGTATTTACTGCACTTGAAATTATTTATGGAAGAAGTAACAAACACTTGTTTTTATTCTGCAATTGATCAGTGACCATATTATAACTGAAAGTATAATATTTTAGGTGTTATGTGTGTTGTTTTAACTGTAGTTAAATCTTTAATTATAAAATTTAGGGCTGTATTTCTTTAAGGACTTCCAGGATAGATTAGTTTTACCATATTGGATTATTTGGTAATATATTTAGTAAGTAAGGTAATAAAGTACACTTTCTTAACTACACTGCAAGGTTGCTCAGACATTTCCTGGAGTTATTTCACAGAAAATTTTGATTTGATCTGTTGGTTACACTTATGTGGTTTAAATATCGTTTATCTTTAGTAAGGGAATAAGTTAAACATGATCCTCTCTAAAAGAAATATTAAGGACTACAGAGAGGCCTTCATTGATACAAATATTGACCAATAGTGTCTGGCATGTGGTAGGTACTCAGCAGATGTTGAACCAGGGTCTGTCTGCTGTTTGAATTTACTATAATTTGAAAACTCTTTTTGATGAAAGAAAATGGCTTTGTGCCGTAAATGATCAGGAATAGTAAGTCAGTATAAGGAAGTCATTACAAATGATCAAATGGGCTCTTTTTTCAGATAAAGCTTTAATCACTTTTATAGTCACTCTTAACTTTCTATAGTCACTCTTAACTTTTTTTTAGTCACTCTTAACTTTCTTAAGAGTTTCTGTTGGATGAAAAGTGTAGAAGGTAATTTAGAAAGCTAACCCCTTTGGAAATTCCGGAATTAAATAATAAGAACTTTTATGTGATTCATTTACTGAGTACTTAAAATGATTTACAATGGTTATGGAGAATAAGAAATAATCCTAGAATTTTTAAATCATTAGATAGGAAGATGAATAAATGCCAGGGCTTTCGTTTTTAGAATATGGAAGTGTTAACTGGGTTTATCAATCCTGAAGAGACTCATTTGAGAGAAAAATACTTCTTTCAGGTACAAAAATTACAGAACATCATTGCAAGTCGAGCTACACAGTATAATCATGATATGAAGAGAAAAGAGCGTGAATATAATAAACTAAAGGAACGTCTACATCAGCTTGTTATGAACAAGAAAGATAAAAAAATAGGTAAGAAGCAGCTGACTAAGATAGAGCAAAGGGAATAAATAAGGTAATATTATGCTAAAAAATGAAAGGGTTGAGCATTTAACTCATGAAGTGCTGTTTTCATGTTTATGTAACTGATGATAGATATCATATATCTATATAAGCTAGAAATTGAGACAACTGGTTAGTGAAAAATAGTAATTTTTATTTGCTTCATTAGTTGCATATAAGAATTTTATGTATATATATATTTAACATGACAGTTGAAGGATTGATCCATTAAGAAAAGTTGAGCAAAGGACACCCATCTTCCATGGCAAAGAACTGTTAATATTAAGTCAGGATCAGTTTCTGCGTATCAAAAGAAGTATGATTTTAGAGTTAACTTTTTTTAAAAAAAAAAAAAGATTTATTCACGCATACAAGAACCAGGGTACAGGCCAGATGTGTGGGAAGGTGAGAGGATTCACCAGAGACAGACTGGGGAACAGAACAGGCACACTGGCTGAAATACACTGCTGAGGGGAGCGGCGGGCGAGACAGGAAAAGTGTGCCGCGCCATGTGGGTATCTTCGCAGCCGGCCAGGATCGAACCTGCACTGCAGAAGTTGTGGACAGCTTCACAGCACTGCCCTCAACCACCTGCACCACCGGGGAGGCCCAAAGTTAGCTTCATAAAATTATTCACCAGGCCAAATCATTCATGTCAGTTGAGTTCCTTTAAATAAGTTTAGCTGTGCAAGTAGTCAAAAGGATGGACCGTGAAAATTATGCTTACATTTGTGCCTAAGGTATACTTTTTTCTAATACTCTTTTGAAAATTAATTTTCAAAGAGTATTATTTCATCCAAATAGATGTGCATGATTTCAAATAAATAGCATAGCTAGAAGTAGAACTACATACACACAAAGGTAGAGCTGCACAGTTTTGCTGGCCTAAAGATTCAGGGAACAGGAAATCTGCATTTATTGAAGAGTGGTTTCTAAGTGGACTGGATGACAGGCTGTCCTCTAACATACTTTAAGCAAGAGACCCATAAACTGTCTTTCTGAAACTGAGCTTGGTCTTGTACACAGCAGCTGATGAGCAGATGTTTCAAGCTGTCACATGGTGAGCTCTGCTTGCTACCAACAAGCTGTTGAATGTTGACTGCAACATTGCCTTTCTGTATAGCAGAATTGTTAGTCATTAGATTTTTTTTTTAACTATTGAGAAATGAAAGTTATAGTAAGCGATTAAGACAAGGTTAGAAATACTTAGGTATTCAGAGGTCGAAAAATTATAAACTTCAGTTGGACATTGATTGAATTTAAAGTTAGCTAACCATGTGTTCATTGCTGAAGGAAATAACAAAGTGCAGGATGAAATGCTGCAAGTATTAAATATGACACCTAGTTAGAGAAGTTCATTAAAGATCTAACACTTAGAACAGAGCTCTTACATAGTGTGGGGGTCTGGTGGTTTCCTGGTCCAAACTCATTTGGAGGTGATTGTTTCATAATAATTTTATCAGCTTAAAATTGTAATAACTTGTTCTCATCTTATATCCTTCTTGTGCCAACTGTTTCCTTCTCCCCTTGGGTCAGAAGAGACATTAGTCAGGGCACCTTAACTCCCTTGATGGTAATGATACAGGGTGTGGCAAAATTTTTCAGGTTTGGGGAATAGTAGGGCCTTTTGTCACCATTGCTCATCTCTGACATTATCTGCAGAAGTAATAGTAGACAACATACAAACCGTGCGACTGTTCTAATCAGAATTTACTCACAAATCACACCCTTGGCCTGCAAGCCATGGTTTGCCAACTCCTGTTGATAAAAGCAGTAATGATGATAAATTAACATTTATTAAGTAGTTACTATATTTAAGTGCTTTAACATTCTTTCACTCACTCTTCACAACAATTCTTTAGTACATAGTTTAGTTATTCCCCTGGTATAGATGAAGAAACAGGCTTAGTAGTCAAAAACTTGCCAGGATCTCAGTGCTTAAATGATGGAACTAGAACTTGAAATCTGGCTGTTTAAACCCATATATTGATCTGTACCCAGGTTGAGGTATGTCTCTGATGGGTATATAGTATATTAGGGTTTTAAATACTTAACATTGTGGTAAGAATCAGTTTTACTTCTGTTCCTATTTGTAGCTATGGAAGTTCTCAATTATGTGGGGAGAGCAGATGGCAAGAGGGGCTCCTGGAGGACTGATAAAACTGAAGCCAGGTGAGGTCCAGTCTAAATGGATGCATGTAATCAGACTTTTCTTTTTGTATTGCATTTTCATGCTGTCAATTTCTTTCTCAGGAATGAAGATGAAATGTATAAAATTCTCTTAAATGATTATGAATGTCGTCAGAAACAAATCCTATTGGAAAATGCTGAACTTAAGAAGGTTCTTCAACAAATGAAAAAGGAAATGATTTCTCTTCTTTCTCCCCAAAAGCATAAGCCTAGAGAAAGAGCAGATGATAGTACTGGAACTGTAAGTGGCTCTTTCCTCTCTAATACAGTCTCATATTGCTAAGTAGAACTATTAAAACACTCAGTAGGTATTCTCAGTGGGACACTATTGTTATTTTGGACACCCCAGTCATGACAACCAAAATAATGACCCTGTGTATTTCTGGATATGCCTTACGAAATGGAGATGATTTTCTAGAGATTTCGTCTGTTCCATGACTGTGATAAGTACTTAATAAGCACTATCTTATTTATTTTTTATAATTTGACGCTTTGGTATTTTTCCCATTTTATAGATGAGCAAATTGAGGTACAACAACTAGCCCAGTATCAATCATGACAGAACTAGGATTTGAATTCAAGTCTGACTCCCAAGCTCATGCTTTTAATCTCTATGCTGTATATCATTTTAAAAGTTTAAATATTGTGTATTTAAAAAAAAAAGACTAAAGCATTTGACTTTTTCCCTTAATTTAGACTGCTGAAGCAGTGGCAGACTGGGTGGCTTGTAAACAACAGAAATTTTTCCTTCACTGTTCTGGAGCCTTGGGAGGGAGCTGGCAGGGTCTGTGTCGGGAGAGGACCCTCTTCATGGTGGCAGAGTGCCAGCTTCTTGTGTCCTCACATACCAGGACACAAGGGTTAGGGGCCCTGATATATGAAAACTCACACCATTCAGGAGGGCTCTACTCACAAGATCTGATCGCCTCCCAAAGACTCCCACCTTCTGACACCATCACCTTGGGGGTTAGGATTTTAGCGTATAAATTTTAAGCAAATATTCAGTCCATTGCATTCCATCTCCCTTTTTGGGAGAGACAGTCATGTAGAGAATAATCATTATACATTAAAAACTATAATGAGGTAAATACAGAAAGCAATATGGCGATCAAGGAAGGCATCACAGAAAGTGACAGTTGAGCTGGTGTTTTAGAAATAAGATACTTCTGAGATCGAAAACATGGGATAAGCATTTGATATGGAAAATAATATGTGCAGAAGTCTGAAAAAACAAGTCACATAATGGTAACAAGAACTTTTAACTTAATTACATACATTTAAATTCTAGATTTAAGCAGCTTTCCAGTCGTGACTAACATCCGAAAATAACAATGTTGATGGAAAATGCTAATTCCAGCAAATCAACAGAGCTTGTTTTTTTTTAAATTTGTATTTGAGAATTATTTTGCAATATCACAAATAAGTCCAACAGTTCCTACCTCCCACCTTTGTTTTCTTTAAATAGTACTGAATGCTGTTGTTTTTTTAACTCTCCAGTTTGGGGTCTACTTAACCTTTTATATTTAGTTCACTTTTTCTCTCAAAGTCTGTCACTTCTAGTCAGTTCTTGACATTTACTAATACTCACTAGGTTCCTGTTACCTCTGTAGTTTCTTCAGTTTTGAGTCCAGCCTTTACTAGCTTGTCATTATCAGCTCTTAGTCAGCAAAATCACATAGGAAACCATGGAGTTCTTTCAGATGATTAAAGGCTGCCTCCCCTGCTTGTCTCCCTGCTCCATTACTTTGCCAGTGGGTATAATTCTTTTTAATTCAGATGTTTAAGTTTAAAAACACAGTGGTCTCTTAAGTATATTTACTGTTTTTAAAAGATCTATTTTTCTAGATCCTTTTAAGTAATGCAACCATTCCTTTTAAAAGACAGATTTTAGAGCATTATAACAGGAGGAATAAGAGATAACCTTGGCATGCCTGGGTAGCATTCAGGTTTTATTTATTTATTTTGCTTGCTTATTTAATTGGCCCAAAGTAAATATCCAATTCAATTTAAGTGAATTTTTAATTTTCACTTTGTGGTTTCAATATTTCACCCAGTCTAGGAAATGTGCAGCAGTTGTTAATTTCTTTAAATAATCTTCTTGTGGAATTATGGTATCTGCTGTAAGATATATAAAAGAGGTAGAGTAGTTTCTTGGAAATAACTCTCAGTTAGCTCCAGAGGATTGATTAGCAAGAATCAAAGTCAAAATGAGCCACACCAGGGCCCTTCCCCCATCCACTCCTCTTGGGACACCTTGACCTCATACTACTGATACGTCCTTCAGGCCCAGTCACTCCCTCACTCCTGCCACAACTGTCACGGGAGCAGTCTGCCATCTTTTTCCCCCCAGCCGGATATTTATTGTTCAATTTAATAAAATAATATCTATTTACTTTCTTGGTTCCTAGCATTTTATGTGGATGCGTATTATTTCGACCTGTATCCATTTAAGTATTGTTCCCCTGTGTTCCTGTGATCTCAGTCCTGCTTAAATTCTGTTGGTCCTGTGTCAGTGTAAATTTGCTGCATTTTCCTGTGAATTGATGTGTTGGTAGAATGCAAAGAAAAATAATCTCTAGATGTACACAAAATTAAGAAAACTAGGATGAACAGTTCCTCCCTCTTTGGCGATTATTTCACAGGTAATTTTGGGAGACGGAGTCATCTAACTTCCTATCTCAGTGTGGCATTGGACAAGTCTCTTAAGTCTCCTTTCTTTCTTTCTTTTTTTTTTTTTTTTTTTGGTGGAGATGCTGAAACCACATTGTAACACGATTTAAGGACTAACATGTGAAAGCATTTAACACAACATGAGACAAGTAGTATATAACTCTCTTCCTCACACAACTCCGTGATTCTTGTCACTATATTTGGATCCAAATTCACCTTTGAAGAGAGATAATTGAGGGATTTCTGTCTTCAATATTAATTACTTTTTCTCACGATATTTATATTAAATACTGGGTCATATATCCTTAATATACACCATGGAAATGACCTTGACATGTATCTCTGGCAGTGAGATTCCTGCTGCCTTGGTATTGGGCGGCATTCAGGCTCAGCTCTTGCCTTTTCACCCCTCACCACTGTAGGTTCTCTCTGATGTTGAGGAAGATGGCGGGGAACTGAACAGAGAGAGTATATGGGACCTTTCCTGCGAAACTGTGAGAGAACAGCTTACAAACAGCATCAGAAAACAGTGGAGAATTTTGAAAAGCCATGTAGAAAAACTTGATAACCAAGGTAAATACTGCCTAACTGATTATTGAATGAGTTGTGGCATTCAGTAAGCTCTCTTCATTTTGATCACTTGGAAGGTCATTTTATGACACATTTTTGGTGGTTTGAAAGCAGGATTCTGCTTCCTTCTAGATATGAGGTTTGAGCCTCACTAAGAAAGTACACTCTTAAAGTGAAACTCTGGCAAGAAGACATTCTGTATCCAGCTTCTCTGAGTGCAGTATACAATTGAATAAGGCAACTGAATCTTTTACTAAATCCTGGAAATCAAAATATAGTGTAAATCATGATACAATATAACTATGGATCTGATTATTATTTTTAGATAATTGCATATTCCTAGGTTCCTAATAATTCATTTTAAAATTATGTTCAAAATCATAGCTGTTCAATGCACAATATCACTTTGGAATATGAGGCAGAATATGCAGGTGTTTGTTGCATATCTATAATAATACTTAACGCTTGGTGTATAGCTTTCTAGACTTTATACGTTTGCAGAATACTTAATTAAATTATATAAAACCAAAAATTGATTATTACACGTGTATTTCTGCACTGTGCTTTTAACCTAATTGTTGTATTAGACATCACCTCCTGTCATTGTAGGCACTACATCTAGAGCTACATTAATGAATATATCCTTAATAGTTATTATTTGTTGAAATTCACATGTTTTTAAGTCAATATAGTCAGGGTTTCTGCCTAGTAAATGAAGCCTATAAGAAACTTTATTCTTAAAGGTCAGAAATCACACTCAGTGCCAGTTGTCTTCAGTGGTAGTATCAAAATTAATTTATGTGAGATTTTATTGATTTCAGTTGGCATTGTCTATTAGTAGTAAATAACAAGTTTGTTTGGATTCCTTCATATTTGTTGAATTTTATGCCAAAGAGCAAGATTGCAGTACTGTATTGATCCTTGAAAGAGCCCAATTATGAATGTTAAATTTCTCTTCTGTAAATGTAAATTGTCCTTTTTTAATTAGGCCATGCACTTTGAATAAATGTGGATTACAAATTAAATGTTGGCAATAGAACTCTGATTGTAAGCATATCATTTAGCCCCAAAGTATGAATATTTAATAGTTGTTATGAACCCCTTATGGTTACTCTGCTTTTTAAAATATTGTCATGGCTTTAAAATGTAGCTTTGTTTATTTTAATTTTTATATACAAGATCTAGGGTGTAGGTCAGAGGTGTGGCGATGTGAGAAGATTCAGAGACAGCATGGGGAGCAAAACAGGCATAAAATACACTGCTGGGCCTCCCCTGGTGGCACAGTGGCTGAGCGCTGGGCTGCGAAGCTGCCCACAGCCTCTGCAGCGTTGGATCGATCCCTGGCCTCCGGCAAGGGTCCCACATGGCGCCACAGACCTCTCCTGCCATGCCCGCTGCTCCCCTCAGCAGTGTATTTCATCAGTCTGCCTGTTCTGTTCTCCGCTCTGGCTCTGGTGAATTCTCTCACCCTCCCGTGCTTCTGACTGTACCTGGTGCTTGTATAAATAAATCAATAAATCTTTTTAAAAAAGAATACACTGCTGAGGGGAGCAGCGGGTGAGATAGGAGAGGTCTGCTGAGCCATATGTGGGTTTGCTCCCTGGCCAGTGATGGAACTTATGCAGTAGAGGTGATAGCACTGAGAGTTTCTCTCTGGGACACCTGGGAGGCCCCTAAAATATAGATTGTTTTATTATAGCTCATGAGGTTTTTTAAGGATAAAGAAAATTACCTACCTTTTAGAAAATTATGAGATTCCAGAAAGAAATTCAGAGAGCCTTAAATTTCAAATATGTCCCAAATGTCATAAACTTAGTGATGGCTGTAAAACCTGTGTCAAATTGCTGGATTTTTGTTAGTTTCAAAGGTACACCTAGAAGGTTTTAATGATGAAGATGTCATCTCACGGCAAGACCATGAGCAGGAAACTGAAAAACTTGAGTTAGAAATTCAGCAGTGTAAAGAAATGATCAAAACTCAGCAACAACTTTTACAGGTATGTGTGTTACCTTTTAAAGTTGTTCTCCCCTGGAAGGGTCAGAATTTTACTGAATCTTACTAGATTTTGATTCATTTCATAAGCTCTGTAATACTTGACACTTTTCTAACAGATGCTTTGTTTACCATTCCCTAGTTGATGCTTTACCACTTGGGAAATAAGAATCCTCTGACTTTCTGATTCTTTGCTATCTCTGTCCTGCCCTTTAAGTCTGACCTGCCTTCTCTTTTACCTCAACTTGTGGGAGTTTCGGGGAGCCTCTGGGACTTACTATGTTTCACAATTTAATAGCAGCAGCTCGCTACTGCGTGTGATGACGATACCACTTCACTGCTTCGAGACTGTTATTTGTTGGAGGAAAAGGAGCGCCTCAAAGAAGAATGGTCCCTATTTAAAGAACAAAAAAAGAATTTTGAGAAAGAAAGACGAAGCTTTACAGAAGCTGCCATTCGCCTAGGATTGGAGGTATTTTAAACATTTAGCTTTCTTTGTAGAGCTTTGGGAAAATGTGGGTGCTCAGTAGAATGTATGGAAGTTCTGCTTTTCATTGTTCTTTACTGTTTAGTTTTTCGGGGTTTTTTTTTTCCTAACGCCTTTTACCCATGACAAGTTATGGAAGAGATCCTAAGCACATAGCTATTGTAGAAGGGTATATCCGTTCACTGTAGTAGGGAGAAGTGTTGGGGTGAGGCCAGAGGTGCAGGGGTGAAAGAATTCACCAAAGACGGTGTGGTGAACAGAAAAGGTGGATTTATTGAACAGCAGACAAGAAGGGAGAAGTCTGCTCCCAAAGGAGGACTTGAAACTCTTTTTTATGCTCTGTTTTCATGGACTTTCTAACCTGGGGCACCAGTTTAGACCAGTTATCTGCTCCGATGTCTGGTCTTGAGCTCTGGCCTTTGACATAGAAACAGGTCAAACATGCTTCTGCACTTCTGGAGCTGGGCTGGTTTTTCTGGTCTTGATGGTGGATCTTATGGCCTTGTCCCCAAGGCACCATATCAGTTATCTGTTCAAGCCTCCCAAACGTGCCTGCTGGGCAAGGAGTGGAGGGGGCTTAGTTTTTAACATTTTTAAATTGTACCCTGACATTCACCTTTATTGGATTTGGGAGTTTAAAGGTGTTTTTTTTTTTTTTTTTTTTTTTTTGAGAATATACATGTATATTATCCCTTTTGGATTGGTTTCCCAGCACACATGTCTCTTTTGGACACCTCACCTATCCACTGTCAGTCGGCTTTTTGTATTTTTTTGAAGGGAAGTACAGTAAAAATTAATGATCTCCCTTCCTCTCAGTCCTTCACCCAGGTATGTGTGTGTTGTTAATGAACTGTATACATGCTCCTGAAGATCCTTTTTTATTTAACACAATGAATTACCAACATACTTCACTTTCAAAATTTTAGAGTTAATGTTTGAGTGGTTTAAAAACACCACTTTCCCATAGGAAAAGCTACAAAGTGAGAAAACGTCCTCCATTCTTTTGTTAAATAAAATTTTATTGTTTTACATCCTTGCTAGTGTTTTGACAGTATAGGATTTCCCTCCTCAGGTGTAGTCACCGCTCTCCCACCACCAAAGTACCCATGGGTCTTCACCTGGTCCTTTGTGTTCTTCCTCACTCCTCTGTGTTCAGTTTAGGCCTTAGCAGCTCTTCAGAGAGCAAGGCGGCCCTGTGCCCTCTTGTGGGTTAGTGGTGATGGCATAATGTACATTGATGCTGTCTGTTCCTTTACAGTTTTTGTTAAATAATGTGTTCAAAAGGGACATTCAAGATCATATCAAGGGCCTCCCCGGTGGCGCAGCGGTAGAACGCTGGGCTGCGAAGCTGCCCGCAGCCTCTGCGGCGCTGGTTCAATCCCCGGCTGCTCCCCGGCCACCGGAGGAGGGTCCCACATGGCGCGCAGACCTCTCCTGCCGCCCGCTGCTCCCCTCAGCAGTGTACTTCGGTCCTTCTGCCTGTTCTGCTCCCCGCTCTGGCTCTGGTGAATTCTCTCACCCTCCCGCGCTTCTGACTGTACCCAGTGCATGTATAAACAAAACAAACAAACAAGCAAACAAATAAATAAAGAAAAACATACCTCTATTAAAAAAAAATCTAAAAAAAAAAAAAGAAGATCATATCAAGTTTTTTCTATGGCTGTTTTTTTCATTTTTTGTTGAGAAGATGTACCTTTTTCTTTTTTTTTTTTTTTTAATTTTTGTTTTATTTATTTCTTTGTTCGTTCGTTTTGTTTATACATGCACTGGGTACAGTCAGAAGTGTGGGAGGGTGAGAGAATTCACCAGAGCCAGAGCAGGGAGCAGAGCAGGCAGAAGGACCGAAGTACACTGCTGAGGGGAGCAGCGGGAGGCAGGAGAGGTCTGCACGCCATGTGGGACCCTCCTCCGGTGGCCGGGGAGCAGCCGGGGATGGAACCAGCGCCGCAGAGGCCACGGGCAGCTTCGCAACCCAGCGCTCAACCGCTGCGCCACCGGGGAGGCCCAGAAGATGTACCTTTTTCTTTAATGTACAGGCTAGATGATTCAAAGGTGAAAGCAGTGCTTGATGAAACCATTCCTCCTTTTTTTCCCCTAAGTAATTAACTTACAATGAGGTATTTTTCTAATGTTTGTAATTTTGTATTTATAATGTTCAGTGTGTTCAAAAGTGATGTTACCCTTTATTTTTAAAAGTTATGCTAATATGCTGCTTTTCTGCATCATCCATTTGAATTCAAAATTGGTAATTAGTTGGTTTATTAATTAGATAAAAGGAATAAATTTTTTAAACTTATTGTCTTAAATGAAATTGTTTAGTTTTCTAGGTTGATTCATTTGACTTAAGAAATATGTATGATAATCAGAAAGCAAACACAAATAGCTAAAGAAATCATGTGGAATGGAATCTGTGATTGTTGAACTACTCGTCAGTATTTCTTTGGTTTGCTTGTTATTGTAGAGAAAGGCATTTGAGGAAGAAAGAGCCAGTTGGTTAAAGCAACAGTTTTTAAATATGACTACCTTTGACCACCAGAACTCAGAAAATGTGAAACTTTTCAGTGCCTTCTCAGGAAGTGAGTACCTCATAAACTTTTAATATTAAAATGCATGTAAATAAAATACTATAAATTACTAAAGTTTTGGTGATCACATGAGAGCCATCTAGTTATGACTCAAAGTCAGCTTTTGTTTACTGTAGAAAAATCAAAATGACAAGACTATACATACCACAAACATCTTATTATGAGTGTATTAATAAGCTTCATAAAATTCACAATCTAGATGTATATGCATAAAAAAATTGCAAGATTAGCTAGACTAGGGTCATCAAGGTAGAATGGCTACTCAGATAAATTTGTTCTATCTTGTGTCTCGCTCAGAACTGCATATGAGTCATCCTGTCTAATTACCTTCACTATTTTAAGTACCTTATAAGTACTGTCTTTTTATCTTTAAACAGGTTCTGATCGAGACAATCTTACAGTGCACTCGAAGCCACGGCAAAAGAAGCCTCATGGTGTATCTAATGGGTCTCCAGCTTGCACATCTAAACTTGCTAAATCTCTTCCTGCTTCTCCTTCCACTTCAGACTTTTGCCAGTCACGCTCCTGTGTATCTGAACATAGGTATTGGCTTATTGGTGATCTCACATATTTGTAAAACTGCTAAAGTTGCACAGCTAAGGAAGACTTGATATCTGTAGTCTTAGCACTGGTAGAGACTTTCACAAGGAATTTAGTAGATCTGTTCTTTCTATAAATATCTGTTGAGTATTCATTGTGTATAGACACTAGTTCCTGTCTTCTGGCAGCTATACCATAATATGGAATTCCTTTTATTTCACATATAAAACAGTCTTATTTGGACATATTAATATTTTAAGTATTAATTTTATTAAATAGAAAGATAATGTTTGTCAGTTTTTGTAGAGTACCTATTTAAAGTTTTTTTGGTGTGCCCATTTTGTTGGTATTGGCAGGCAAAGAACTAAGAATCCTCCTTATCTTGATTGGTTTTGGAGGATCGATGCCCAAGGATGACAGGGTAGAAAATGTTGCTCCCCAGGAAACCTGTGTTTGCCTTCATATGCTGTATTTTGGTGATTTCTTCTGACCCAGTTAATTCATTTTCCAAGACATAATATCAGTAATGTACCTCAGAACCTGTTCTAAGATTAAATTTGAAATAGCGGAAGAAGCAGTGAGGACATTCCCGGTGAGATAGGTATAGAAAAGGGTGAAGGGGCCTGTTGGGGAGTAAGTGACTCCTCTCTCACCCTGAAAGCCGAAGACCGTGCACAAGCATCTGCAGCTTGGCAGGAGTCAGACTGTCGCACACTAGGACTGTAGTGTGAGACTGTGTGGTGCTAATTTTGAAGTTGCCAAGTACCCCTTGGACCAAGAATTGTTTAATACATGAATTATTAAAGTGTGCCGAGATGGCACACTAGAGTGTCCGTGGGTAGTGAATGGAGTTGGCAAGGTTGTAGCCTGTAAGACCTTGGGGTTAAAAATCATTACTATTAACAATTTTTTAAGTTCAGATATATGCAAATGCAGATAGAATAGGGTTATGACCCCTTTGTACCTATCACCCAGGCTTAGCAATTACCTATTCATGACAAGTTAGTTGTTCAAGTGTGTCCCATGCATCCACACATTTGAGATTTTATGTGTAAAATATTTCAGTCTATACTAGTAAGTTAGATATTGTTCTAAACACAGTGAAAAATCATTGGAGAGTTTTAACCAAGATAAATCTAAATTTCAAAAAATCTGCTGTTCATCATGTGGAAAACAGATTGTGGTATAATCAGGAGGTATTAGGGGAGGTGAGGTAAGAGGTGATAGTAATGGGACTAGGTTCATAACACAAAGCTAGCAGTCCTTGGAGTTGACCTGTATATTCAGTTAGTGCCAATAGATCAACTAATGGGTTGAATATGGAAAGTTAAAACTTAATTTTCAATCAAAAGGTAATATAAGCTCAGAGTGTTTTTTTTATATACAATATTATTGAAACCTCCAGATTTGACCAGGAAGACCTTACCTGTATAGGTATACATTTTAGTCACCATTTATGTATAATACAGTTTAAACTTCAAGAACTTAGTCATGGATCTCTGCCAGGGACCAGCCTCCGGCAAAATGTCGTGTCAGGGTTCCTGAAAGGATGAGACGGCCTCGGCGAATGCAAATGATCTGAAACTTAGGGACTGAGGGGAAGGGAATGAGAAGACACCGACACACCGACACTTGGTGAGGTGTTAGTATCTTCTGCCAAAAGGCTCAGCAGGTTCTTTATTTATACGTTTTTTGCAAGCATTGATTACATTATCAAGTTCATAGAAACAAAGCAGAAACAATTAGTGCATCTCTTTTTCTGTGCTCTCAGCAAAAAGGCAACCTTCAAGGTTAATAAAAAACTAAGTCTTACACTAAAATTCATTGTTTTAGCTAAACAATAGCCGAACACAATTGATAGCCACGGGAACATTCCCATCAGCTAAAACCTAAGCAAAGAAAGAACTTTTCTTATTCTCATGGCCTTCACACCAGGGGCCGGCTGCTACTCAGCTATCAGAACTTCCTCTACCTAGAAACTTCTTAACTCAAATAGCTTCATTTAAAAACTTTCCCAAGAAACTTCAAGGGAAGGCAAAAGAAGGACTTACAATAATTATTGAATTGTAATGCTTGTCAGGCATGTTCAACAAACCATCTCCCATTGTCAAGTGGGCCAAACTGCCGAACAACTAATTTATAAACAAACAATTATCCGTGCTATTTACTTACAGTATGCTGATACATATAATTTATTGCCTAATATACTTTCTGATAAATTTTTCTCTCTCTATGACCAAGAACAAAAAGCAAAGGGATGCCAGATCTTCAGCCCCACGGTGTGAGGCCCTTTCTCTTTGCTGCTTGTCAGTATCCTATCTGGCTGGGGCAACAATGCCCCCTGCAGATCTCATTTTGTCTGAGATGGCGCTAAGAAATAGGGAATCTGAGGGTAAAATTACAAACAAGTTGGTTTTTTGTTTTTTTTTTTAAATATTAGCAAATGAGTGTAAGTAAAATTTTTAATTGTTTTTGCATTAACTATGATTAAAGCAAATAAAATGTTTTAGGACTGACACATTATGAGGCTTGAGTCAGTAAACCACAGTCACAAAAATATATATTTTGGGGGAAAAAAAGTTTTTCTGAAAAGATTACTTAAATATTTAGTTGTAAAAAAGATTCATTAACTCAGTCCTGTAGATTTGAAAGTAATTATCCAGATTTCTTTGTTGTGAAGTCAGTTGCATACCTCTCAGATTGTATCACTAAAGGTCAGAGCTGTGTCTGTTTTCAGGTGCTGGGATTGACACCAGCCTGATAAAATTTATCGATCACTGTCTTACATGCTTAATGTCTGTTAACTCATTTAGTTCCCACAGAACAGATACTACTGTTATAGAGAGGTTTAACTTGACAAAAGAGGCCTTGTAAGTAGCCTAGGTAGGATATGAACCCAAACTTTCTGACTTCAGAGTCTGAATGCTTTCCCCTTTTGTAAACACTATCATTCCATGGGTGAATGGATAGATGAAAGCGCACAGGAACAAATGGACAAGTAAAGAAACCATAAAGAGATTAGAAAATTTTGGCAGATTATGAGGCACATGCTTATCAAAATATTATGCTCTCTGTCGTATTTATGCTTCAGTTGGGCAGCCTGCTTCAGTGTGGACTAGAGAGAAGTAAAATAAATGGATGGATAAGTAAATAAATGGATAGATGAGGTAAAAATGATAAATTAGGGCATTTGGAAACACTTCTTTATTTTTGATCATTGTATACTCAAATTTTACTTAGAATGGGACAAGGGAGCTTTCAGACTTTAGATACTCAGGCATGTGTAAAGTAGCATAAAAGGAGATGGTCCTTAAGCTCTACCTTTTTTTTCCCCAACAGCTCAATCAATGTACTCAATATAACCCCTGAAGAAAGTAAACCAAATCAGGTTGGAAGAGAATGTCCAAATCAGAAATGGAGCGTGGCATCGAGACCTGGATCACAGGAAGGTTGCTATAATGGATGTTCCTTAAACTATACAAATTCTCATGTAGAAAAAGATGATTTACCTTAAACACATGGGCTGGAATTTCTTGCTCAACATGTTCATCAAATTTCACATCTAAGTTGAAACAGGGTGTGTCATAAAGTCAGTCATCTATAATAACTTTAAGATTGTCTGAGTTGTTTGTTTGGACTTCCCTGTTCCTCCCCCAAAGAGCTAAATGTTAAGTCTATTTAAAAGGATATAAAAGCTTTGGAAATGTATTTTTAGTAACAGAAGCATCTGGTTCTGTGAATAAAGGAATGTATAAGATGTTTGGACGGAAACAAAAGCACTGGAATGAGTTTCCTCTTTTAGGTATTAAAATAGCACTTTTAGAAAACTGATTATTGTAAATGTTTAATTTTTGTCTCATAAATATAATAGTTGGCATTGGAAGTTTAGCCTTTACTTGAATGTATACTGTAGATTTTTAACAAAGCAAGTTCTATATTTATTATGTTTAGTGTGATTTGAAATTACCTCTTTCATATGTTTTAAATAAATAAAGTGAAATTTCTGTATGTTTTGTACATAGATATTATACATGATATGTTAAAGAGGCTTTAAGATTTAAAAACATCCATAATTGTAGTATTTCATGCCAATAATTTTTTTTTAGTGGTATTCTGTTTACAGCTGTATTAGAGCCATTGCCATATCACCTATAGGAACTTTGAGCCCATCTGGGCAATAAATACTCAAAAGCTGTTTCATGAAGCAAGCTCTATAGATAATTAACATTAAAACACTGCGTTTTTGAGATTTCTACATTAGATTTTTATTTTACGTGTGGGACATTATACTTTTTCAGAGGACTACTGATTATAGGGTAGTAGAAGTAGACGACATTTACTTTGAATAAAGCAACTTAAGTTTATTGTTAAAAGATACTTGGATGATTGAAGACAAAATTTTGGATGGTGATACTTTACCAGATTGGTACCAGTCTAGTAACATCTATACCAGCTGTGACTTTGAGCTTCGTATAGTTGCCAGCAGTTTAATAATTTCACAACAAGGTATTTGCCATTACTGATAAGGAAATTTGACAATATGAAAGCATCAGATTTTATGAACCAGATAATATGAAACACTGAGTAAGCTTGTGTCTTATTTTCATAACTGTTTGCATGTTTCTTCATGAACAGTATGTGATTATTATTAATAATAAGAATAAATGTGGGCCTAGGCTCTTCTCCAGGATTTTCATCAAAAAGCTTTAAGTGCCTAACCCTTTTTGTCTCTGTACATAGAGCCCACACAGATCCAGTCCTTGCTTGTCACTGTAGGTGAGACCTGTCTGCCTTCCCCTTTTCTAGCAACTCAAGCACTTCTATATATACTCATTCTGTTGTGGCTGTTCCATTTAAACTTATCTTGTTAAAGAAGTCTGTTTTTTTTTTTTTTTGCTCATTCACAACCTATAACTCTCTGGAGTTGTGTGGCCGCAACCATCTTTTCAAGGTTGATGGACTATCATTGCTTGTCTTATGAGACATTAACAAAGCTAAGTGTCAGAGTAACCATTATAGTCTCAAAAAGCTGACTCCTAAAAGCAAATTAGTCGCTCAGTACTTTCAGCTTGATGCATGGTCAACTTCTTTACTGTTTCAAATAGAAATGTTATAGCAGTTCAGAGCTAATGCCATATTCCAAAGGAAGAAACAGGACAGATTTTCTTTGTCATTAAGTAATAATGATCAAAGAAAGGCAATCAAAATTTTAAAAATAGCCAATGATATATTCATCAATTTCATTTCAGGGATTTTTAGGATGTGCTTTGTTAGAAACCTAATTTTTTAAAATAAGTCTCTAAAGACTATTGAATTCCTTTGACAATGGGTTTCTACAAGATAATGCCTTTTTTTGTGCATTTCCATTTTAAAGTTGGTTGAATTCTCATATTGGAAAGAAAAATTCTCCAGACTTACTTTAAAATCCTTGATGTGAAAAAAACAGTAAAATGAAAGCCAGTTTCATTGTGCTTTTGATGTTTGCATAGACCTGCTGGAAGTTGGCTGTTTTACCTAACGCTGTCAGTTTTTGCTTTACACATTTCAAACATAAAATGAAAGCCAGCCACCCTAAACAGCCCACCATGCTGGAAAAGCCCTGACTCCACACACAAAACTATAATTTCATTCTCTTTCTGGGTATTTGCTATACTAATAATCCAGCTGTGCTGCAATCTTAAATTTAGCCATGATGGGATGGCAGTGACACAGCTTGAAAGTCCTCCCGATGGTCAGATATTTTCCTGTTTATCAGCATGTAAATCTGAAGTATTTTTGTAACCTCGTTTGAATGTCCATTTTGAATTTTCAAAGCATAAAAGTGGCAAAGAAAATTTAAGAATTTTATTTCCTGTAATTTTTGTATCTTCAACTTGTAGTGAGGAATTCAATTGAATATTCATTCCAGAAAATTAAGACGAAAATTTAACAAATGCTTTCTTGTAGAGGCAATGTGTGAAATGTTTAGATTCACGAACAGCCTTCAGCTAGTTGTCTTCCTTGTGCTATCCTTTAAATGCTGTTGGTGCTCCCTGTCGCCTCTTAGCTTACCAGAGTTGTTCATTGGCTGGTAGTAATAAACTTTTGTAGAAACCACATTCCATGGTACATGATTGACAGCAAGTTGGAATCCAACTTGCCTCCCCTGGTGGAGCTTTTAGGCTCCTTGTAAGGAGCTAGGCTGCCCGTAGTGATTCCCCATGGTAAAATTCTTCAAAGAAACTGCCTAATGTAAATCATACTCTTATTCCAAGATTGGATTTAAAGTCTGGCCTATGGGCGTTTATAAATATGCTTTTCCTGTGTTAATTTTTTTCTACCTGTTGAGAAGTATTTATAAAGGACCTGCCAAACATCAGGGCTTATGCTGCATTCTGGTCCCTGGGACATGAAGACACTTCCCCCTGCCACTGGGAGTCGATGAGTGAAAGACTGGCCATCTCAGCCTAAATTGTGAAAAACAAAAAATGCCATTCAAACATTTGGTCCATTAGGAAAATTTGAACTGATTGTTGTCCTCAGGACCACATGTCCATTTTGAAAGTGTCGTGGCTAGGCTCCCAGTGAAAGTTTTTACGTTATTTCTTAGGAGAAATGCATTGCAGCTGATGTTATTTTACTGGGTTTTATGTTTTGTTTTCTGCAATCAAAATATTGACATGTGGAGCAGTGTAACATTTCCTCCCCACAAGACGTATTGTTGTGTAATAGAAGCGTTTGCAAAGACTTGGGCCATGTAGATGGGGATAATGAAATAGGTTGAGTTCTTTTTCTAAATACTGTGTTTTTTCAGGCTGGATGTAAATTAAAGTGGACTGTTGATTAAATTATTTGGTTCACATAAAAATTTTTACTTGACTGGTTAAGTTTTTCTTCTAAATTATTAACATTTACAAGTAACAGATTTCAGAGAGCTATTATAACACCAGTAATATGTAAGGATCTGGGTAGAGGACCACTTTAGTGTTCATACATTTAAAATTCAGAATTATTTGCACCTAGTATGATGCTTAACACATAGTAAACAAAATACTTGTTAATGAGAAACATTAATGAAACTTTAATAAATGTTTCATTGGTATGGAGTGAAAAGTTCAGGTCAGAATCAAAATTTCTCAAGAGGGGGGATCCTTGTTTTATGACTTTCTTTTTTCTTTATTTTTTTTTTCCTTTTGTATATTGCCAGCCCTGTCTAGCCCTTGGTTTCTTGCAGGAAATATTTAGATAAAATGGGCCATGCTACAGGTGACAACTAAATCAGATGGCTCAATACAAAGGTTTTAATTCTCATTCATGAAATGTCCGGTATGGCTAGCAGGCTTCTTTTCAGCAAGACCATCTGGGACACACAGCCCTCGTGTTGTTGGAGGGAGCGCAGGCTGGAGCTGGTGGTGGACATTAAGGGCCTGAATATTACTTTGTCCAGAAATTAGACACAGCTTCACTCTAACTATACAGGAGACAGAGAAAACACAGCTGTTTTGTGAACACTGATAGTTTGGCTACAGAACAATATTCTAGTCAAACGATCCCAGCATGGGATTTATTGTTGATTATTAAAGCTTCAAATATTCTTAATTGGAAGGAATTTAAGGCTTCTCTAACCTTTTCATAATATATTTTAGAACATTGGTTTTATAGTTGTAAAATAGAGTGCACAGAATGCTCACCTTTAAAAAAAAATCCTGTGAAAGGCTATGAACCATCTTATTTTTAGAGATTGAGATGTTCAGTGTGAATCCAAGGTCATATAACTAGTAAGTGATAAAGTGAGAACATTAAAAACACAGGATCATCTGATGCCTAAATTTCCAACATAATCCAGGCTGCTATTATAGAGCCTTTTGGTGTGACTTTTTAAATGAAATTATTCAATTCTTAACCTGTTATCTGCTACTGCATAATCTGCACAAAAGGTAATGATGGCTTGGTGCAGGGGCCAGGTCACCTTCGCTTTTGTCCTAGTCGGGGTTGGACCCCTCCACCATTCCAAGATCAGGGTGTTAAGTATCTAATTGAAATAACTAAGCAAATAATACTCTGAAAACACTGAGTAATCCCCAAATAGTTTTTGGTCACTCTGGTCTATGGTAGCGTGTGCGCCTTGTCCTTCTGCAACTACATAGTGGCCAGAAACACTGTTTTGTCCAAAGGTTGAGTAACCTACAAATGTTTCATCATGGAAAAGGTAAAAGTAGTGGCATTAAGTAACATGAATATTTTTACTCAATTTTAAAAGGAGAGTGGTTGCTACCAGGCAGCTGGAGATTTTCTAGTTTCTCTGCTGCAGCTGCATTTATTCAATAGATACTTAATTTGTCTGTTGAGACAGTTTCACTCCTGGTTACAGTGCTGCCATTCTAACACACTGATTAGGAAAACAGACTTCTGCATATTCCTAAAGCCTTAGACTGAAATCCTAGAACTGCTCTCATTCTGGTTCTTTGGATCGATCAACAATTCCATTTTATCTCAATCCAACTATATCTGATGTTTAGATAAGGTAGAAATATTCCTCCCCAGCTAGGGATGAGGTCAGGCACTGCTGGTTCTTCATCCTGACAAGAATCTGCAACTAGTCTTCTATTAACTCATAAATATAGTTAGTGCTTGATTGCAATATAATTTATTTCCTCTTGATACCTTTGAGTTTTCCTGTAATTCTCAGCCTAGAATTGTTGAAATGATTTTTGGTTTTCTATGAATAAAAAGTAATTCTCAGAGTCACCCAGGAGTGTTAACGCTTCTGTGAAATAGCTAATTAATTAAACTCAGCCTTTCCCCTTTATCAATTGCCTTTACTTTAAAAAGTAATTAATAGATTGTTTTGGGTAGTTCCATTCCTTTTTAAACAGAAAGTATTAAACTATACGGAAAATCCAGATCATTTGAGCTCAGTGAATTCACACTTTTCCAAAGAAATTGTTACTTGTTCTAGCTTTAATGCCCTCCCCCTCCCCATGGAAATCCATCAACAAGGAGTCACATAAATCCTGGGCTTATGTTAGTCCCAAAGGAAACAATTTAGATGTTAAACCATGGCAAACTTTAAGTGGAATATGAAAAATTCATCTTTGATACTTTATTTCGGTAGCATGATAGCTCATTTTTATCAAAGGCAAGGATTTGAGGAACAATTAATAAACGCCTTTAAAATTTGTAACTTGTCTAAACTAAGAAGTTTCCGATGTTGTAAAAGGGGGAGTTATTCCTAATCAGTTATTCCTAAAAGTGTGAAGTGAGGTGAGTAACCACCCTGGTCATAGCCATGGCTGAAAACCATCTCTAAGTAACCAGAACGCCAGAGCTTTGATTGTTGAACCCAAATCCACCACCATCCCCTTCCCAGGCCCCCTAAAAAAAACTTTCTTTAGTTTGTTCCTCAGATAGGATTTTTAAAAGAAAGAATCAAGTTGCAATCTATCTTATTATATAGCCAGTTCAATAACATGTTTTAGGGACAAAACAAAACCAAAATTGCCCCAAGGGCTTGATGTATTAGGGAAAGATTTGAGCTTAATCCAAAATTTGCATTTGCTTTTGTGGATTCTGTGTGAGAAACACAAAGAGAAGGCAGAAAACTGCCCCCAGCTAAACTGAGCTGGGTAAGAATACAGAAAACAGATCTCTCTAGAAGCTACTACTGCCTCAGTTTACCAGGTGTGTGAGAAGCATCTCCATCTTGTACTATGTAGTCATTGTGAGGTAATTGTGCACACTGGGAAACAGCAGCCTTTTGATTCCCCACTGATACACTGACTGCAAGATGGCCTCCCAAAATTCCATGCCAACTTTCCTTAGTCTACACATCTTTAACAAACTTATTTTGGGGAACAAAAATCTTTCAAGTTTTAAATGTCTGCTCAAAACACATGAGCCTATGTTCTGTGTCAGGTACACTCCAAGACTTAATAAGCATTTAACTTCTCCCAAGAGGCCTCTAAGCAGAAGCTATTTTATTTTATTTTATTTTATTCATTCATTTGTTTTTGGTGTTAAGCACTTAAAATATACTTTTTAAAAAATGTATATATATATCTATATCCGTTTTTTTTTTTTTTACATCATTGTTCATATTTGTACAATGTTTAATTTCTCCTCTCAGGTATAATCCCCATGAAGTTACCACCACCAAGTCACCCATGCACCATCACCATAGTTTCTTGTGCTCTTCCTTCCCCTCTTATGATCCCTCTCCCTCCACCTCTCCTGCTAAATATCTCTGATATATAGTTTGCTTGATATTTATTTTTGTTATTTTCCCTGATCCCTTATTTGGTTCCCCTATATTCCTCCTATAAGTGAAACCATCTGATATTTTTCTTTTTCCTTCTGACTTATTTCACGGAACATAATCCCTTTCCTAGGAGTGGAATTACTGGGTCATATGGTAGCTTCATTTTTAGTGGTTGAGGGTCCTCCACACAGCTTTTCATAGTGGTTGGACCATTTTGCATTCCCACAAGCAGTGTAAGAGTGTTCCTTTTTCTCCACACGCTTGTCAGCAATAATTGTTGGCAGTTGGTTTTTTTTTTAATGGGCCAGTCTTACTGGTGTAAGGTGGTATCTTATTGTGGTTTTGATTTGCATTTCCCTAATTATAAATGATGTTGAACATTTTTTCATATACCTGTTGACCATTTGCATTTCCTCTTTGGAGAAGTGTCTTTTTAGGCAGGAGCTATTATTATATTCACCTTCCAGATGAGAAACTAAAGCATGAAGAGGTAAAGAAAAATGCTTGGCATCACACAGTTAACACACAGTGGAACTTGGCGTTTGAACACAGGAATAACTAAAATTATTTCATGGGACATTCACCCCGTGACTGGATAAATATCATTTTCTTTAATACCTTCCTAGCTATTCTTAAATTTTTAATGTTTTCTCTGATTATATAAGCAAGCTATCACCTCTCTGCTCTCAGATTTAAACTAATGATCTTGTTTTTAATTCATTCAGCAAATGTTTATTGAGTACCTATAAGAATTGCAAAGCTAGATGTCTGGACTTTAGCATGGAAGGCAACATGGCCTGAGAAAACAAGTAAACAGTTTGAGGCAGTTAGACAGCCCCACAATAGAGGTCTTAGAATGCTCTGAAGAGCAAAGCAGGGGGCGCAGCTCTTAGTCTAGGGTCAAAGGGACAAGAGGATGCTTGAGCTAAATATTGAAGTATAGACATTCTAGGTAAAGGAAATAGAACAGGTGAAGGTCAGGGATGTGGAACTACAGGATTTCAAGAAACCACAAGAGGCTCTGCTCCACCAAGACCAATGGGAGGGTCAATTAGGGGCCAGGATACAAGGATCTCAAGCACAAGGGATCTTGCATTTACCCTGAAGACTTAGCACAAATGTTACACAAGAAGTCTGTCCCTTGTCTGCTGTCAAAACACCAGGAGCATTTCTCACTAAAGCATGTGTTGCAACTGTCTTAATTGTGCAAGATTCTGCCATAGCATTTATCACAATTCTAATTCCCAGATGGAAGCAATATGGAGAACTGCTGCAGGGAAAGCAAAATGGAGATGAGAACAGGTTGCAGAGATCCAAGTGAGAAGTGATTGAGAGGGGAGGGGTTTGGAGAGGGAATCAGATTGGATGTTGGGGTTAGTGAAGTAATTTAGGCTGATTTCTGGCTCAGGTAATGATGGATGATGGAATATAAGGAAGCATAGCTTTAGGGAATTGTGCAAGAGCTAACACAGCAAACCTGGGTTGCCTACATATTAGTCCCAAGAAAGTTCTGCCTTCAGGACTGGTCCATGTCTGACTTGTGGGAAATAATCTCTGAGCTCTTAGAATATTCTGTTTGTTGAGTGTTTTTATATGCCTGAGACCTTGGGCCATGCTCTACCAGTGTCATTTAGGGCAAGTGCCTGGTTTTGCCTTGTGGGACTGGCCTCTGAGCAACAAATGGAGCTCAGTGCTGCAGGCCCTCCCCCCACCCATGGTTCTGTGTGCACTTTTAGGACAACATGATCAAAAAAGGCCAAGAAGGATGCACTTCTCTTACATTTGAGGATGGGATGAATAGCCTGCACATGCGCAGGTAAGAATAATGCTGGGCAAACTATATGAGTGGTGGAAAAATTCTTACTGGCTGCTTAGCCAGGTCAAAATTCAGTAACCATTTTCTGTGGGGTCAAGTGTAAATGTTGAGTCTCACAGGTTGCTTCTGTGTTGTGACCTGCTCATCTCTGAAACCAATCAAGAAAATCTGGTCTTTCAATCTGGTCTTTCAAAAGGTTCAGGTGAGAATTTCTACAAACAGTCCCCAAGAGAGAATCATCCCACTAGTTCTGAGAAATGTAGAGAGAATGTTAATTTCAAGTGACTCATTTAACACAGAAGCAGCCTATTAAGTTGTCTATTTTGAAGCTCCAGTACATAAAATTTTCACACAGCTTCTAATGCAAGTTCAGCTCTGTTATGTCATGTGAAAAGCATTATTAAAAAGCAAAAAAAAAAAAAAAAAGAAAGAAAAGATTCTAAATGCACAAAGGATAATGGGCTCATCCTCCCACTACTGAACATTTAGAGTTTTGAGATCTTCTGTCCCTTTCTGCGCCCCCTTTCGGTTGGACAGTCATGCCCTGCGACACTTCCAAGGAAACTCTCCTTTCCCATCTACTGTTGGGGACGGTGCAAAGACACGTTGTTTAAAAGCTTTATGGGCTACATTCCAATCCTAGCCCTGTCATGGCCAAGCTGAGTTGTTCAACCTCTGAGCCTAGTTTTTCAACTTCAGTAAAACTTTCCAGCTCAAAGTCTTTGACGGAGACATGTGAGACACAGCCACTGCCTTCTGAGGGATCTTCTAGTTCAGTGTTGAGTCACGTCTCCATCCAGCTGTCCGTGTGCTGGTGTGGAGGGCGGGCACTAGTGTCGGAGAAAATAACATATGCAGAATTTAACAAATGCAGTTTTGGGCCTCCCTGGTGATGCAGGAGTAAGTCTCATCACTGTCAAGCTATCGGCAGCCCCTACAACATGAGTTCGATCCCTGGCCAGGGAGAACCCCACATGGCATGGCAGACCTCTCCTGCCTCACCCGCTGCTCCCCTTAGCAGTGTCTTTGGTCAGTCTGCCTGTTCTGCTCCCTGCTCTGGCTCTGGTGAATTCTCTAACCCTCCCACGCCTCTGACCTGTACCCCAGTTCTTGTATAAAATAAATAAAATCTTAAAAAAAAAAAAAGACCTAGGAGACCCATCGCAACAGAAGTGTAGCCTCCAGGTAATGTTACTATATGTGCTAGAAATGAACAAACTAAGGTTAGGCAGTGATCTCAAGTAATTTACCTCTCAACACAAAGCTTACAAAGCACAAACCCAGTACTTTCACGCTGACTGCTACAGACTTCTGACTTACTGATTCTACAAAAAAGGCAAACAGGTGAGCCAGGCATGACCCAGTCTTACTAGTGTCAGGTGACTTTTACTCTCTAAAGCCTTATTTCCCCCCAAGCAGAACTTAAGGGAAACTCAGCCCCTCTTTTTGTTTCAAAGAGAAAATCTACTCTCTTACGCAATGTTGAGCAATGTCATTCTCACCAAAGATGTCCATTTAGGGGAAAAGGAAGGCTGGAGGATTTGACTTTGCCCCTCACCCTATAACATCAGCAGCTCTGCAGGTGGG
Source organism: Talpa europaea (assembly GCF_964194135.1). Lineage (NCBI taxonomy): Eukaryota > Metazoa > Chordata > Mammalia > Eulipotyphla > Talpidae > Talpa > Talpa europaea. The sequence continues at coordinate 42,191,339 of NC_140076.1, forward strand.
TCTGCAGGCCCCTTGGGCCTCGGCAGTGGCCAGAGGGGGCGAGGGAAGAGAGCTGCAGTGCCGCATATGCAGGCTGACATGGATACTCCACCCCCATGCGAATGACTGTGACTCTAAAATTATCACAAGAGGCTACCTCAGAATTTCCATAAAGAAGGGTCTTGCTTGGAGACCTCAATATAGCTGGAAGAAGGAGAGTTGTTTTAAAGCTGCATTTGTAAAGCAAGTACAGTTTTTATTGAGCTTGTGTGCTTATTTGGGGTGACAGTGGTAAAGGAGGACCATGATTATACAACAAAGCATCTGCGTGGAGGAAAATGAAGAGGAGGTAATGACTAAAGAGAGTTCAGTATTTCTCTGGGTGGGGGGGGGAGGGGGGAAGGCATGAAACCTCTAAAGACCATTCCAGCAGCAGAGGGAGAGGGAGAAGGGAGAGCATGCGGGTGGAGACAAACAGGAGCAGCGGGAAGCTCTGGTCCAGGTGCTGGAGATACACTACAGGGCAAAATACTCGCTTAGAAACTGCTGCAGGAGGCCTTGTTGCTCCAGCCAGATAGGATACTGACAAGCAGCTAAGAGAAAAGGCCTCACACCGTGGGGCTGAAGATCTGGCATCCCTTTGCTTTTTGTTCTTGGTCATAGAGAAAAATTTATCAGAAAGTATATTAGGCAATAAATTATATGTATCAGCATACTGTAAGTAAATGGCACAGAAAATTATCTGTTTAGAAATTAGTTGTTGGGCTGTTTGGCCCACTTGACAAAGGGAGGCAAGTTATTGAACATGCCTGACAAGCATTACAATACAACTATTATTTCAAGTCCTTCTTTTGCCTTCCCTTGAAGTTTCTTGGGAAAGTTCTTAAATGAAGCTATTTGTGTTAAGGAGTTTCTAGGTAGAGGAAGTTCTGATAGCTGAGTAGCAGCCCGCCCCTGGTGTGAAGGCCATGAGAATAAGAAAAGTTCTTTTTTTGCTTGGGCTTTTGCTGATGGGGATGTTCCAGAGGCTATCAATTGTCTTAGGTTATTGTTTAACTGAAACAATGAATTTTAGTGTAAGACTTAGTTTTTTATTAACCTTGAAGGTTGCCTTCTTGCTGAGAGCACGGAAAAGGAGATGCACTGATTGTTTCTGCTTTGTTTCTATGCACTTGATAATGTAATCTCAATGCTTGCAAAAACCGTATAAATAAAGAACCTGCTGAGCCTTTCCGGCAGAAGATACTAACACCTCACCAAATGTCCTGTCTCCTCATTCCCTTCCCCTCAGTCCCTAAGTTTCAGACCATTTGTTTTCGCGGAGGCCTTCTCATCCTTTCAGGAACCCCTGACACGACATTTTGCCGGAGGCTGGTCCCCGGCAAGAAACTTTTATTCTTTGGGCCTCCCTGGTGGTGCAAGGGGGTAAGCACCGCATCGTGAAGCAATCCACAGCAGCACGAGTTTGATCCCCAGCAGGCCAGGGAGCAACCCACATGGCGAAACAGACCGTTTCACCCACTGCGCCCCTCAGCAGTGTATTTCAGTCAGTCTGCCTGTTCTGTTCCCCACTCTGTCTCTGGTGAATCCTCTCACCCCCCCCACCCCGCCCCACCCCCACTTCTCTGGCCTGTATCCCAGCTCTTGCATGCATAAATAAATAAATCTTTAGAGCCTCCCTGGTGGGGCAGCGGTTGAGCGCTGGGTTGCGAGGCTGCCCACAGCCTCTGCAGCACCAGTTCAATCCCCGGCCGCTGGGCAAGGGTCCCACATGGCACAGCAGACCTCTCCTGCCGCCCGCTGCTCCCCTCAGCAGTGTATTTCAGTCAGTCTGACTGTTCTGTTCCCCGCTCTGGCTCTGGTGAATTCTCTCACCCTCCCGCGCTTCTGACTGTACCCAGTGCTTGTATAAATAAATATATAAATAAATCTTTAAAAAAAAAAAAAAAGAAGAGGAAAAGAAACTTACATTCTTTAATGTAATCACAAGAGGCTACCTCAGAATTTCCGTAAAGAAGGGTCTTGCTTGGGGAACTCAATCTAGCTGGAAGAAGGAGAGTTGTTTTAAAGCTGCATTTGTAAAGCAAGTACAGTTTTTATTGAGCTTGTGTGCTTATTTCAGGTCAATTTTCCCTTCTTCCCTAGGCCCATAGGTTGTTGCTACCTCCTTGCCCCTAGAAAAGGGACATTTTGAGTCTATGTGACATTCCCGGCCAAGAAGAAAAAAATAAGAAATAACTGGCTTATTAAGCCAAGAGGGTGCCAGGCCTGATTGCTTTTGTTTTTCTTATTGAGGTGACATTGGTTTATAGAATTGCATAAGTATCGGTTGTACAGCTTTATACATAGACATCTGTAGATACTACATTACGGCCTGATTTTTTTTAAAGATTTATTTATTTATGCATACAAGAACCGGGGTACAGGCCAGAGGCATGGAGACTGGGAGGATCCAACAGAGACAGAGTGGGGAGTAGAACATGCAGACTGTCTGAAATACACTGCTGAGGGGTGCAGCGGGCGAGTCAGGAGAGGTCTGCTGTGCCATGTGGATAGCTCCCTGGTCGGGGATCAAACTCGTGCTGCAGAGGCTGCAGACAGCTTCATAGGTTGCATCTTAACTCGTTGCGCCACCAGGGAGGTATGGCCTGATTCTTAAGGACAGGAGGCCTTACTCTGTGGTTTTGCGCTCTTTTTCTTCCACAGAGGCCAGTTCCATACCTGTCCTGACTCCTCAGTAGCAATTCAGTTTGTTTAAATACACACTTAGGGTTAGATACAGCATTTGGCCATGGAAAAGAACAATAAGAGAAAAGAAATACTCGAAACATGTGATTACCCCTGATTAATGGGGTGACAAGTATTTATTAATTTTCTTCTTGATGATTTTCTGTGTTTTCAAGAATCTTTTTTTTTTTTAACAAGGAAAGCATTCTTTGGAGAATAGAAAGAAATAACTGATGTTGCAAAAAAAAAAGGGGGGGGGTGAAGGAGGGAAGTGGGAGAGGGGAGAGAAAGAGCAAAAAAGAGAATGAATAAAGAACAAAAGAGAAGGAAAGAAAAAAGAGGAAGAGAAAAAAAGGAGAGAGAGAGAGAGAGAGAGAGAGAGAGAGAGAGAGAAACAGTCAACGCGAGTCCAGAAAAAATGCGAACAGAGTGCAAGGACATGGGAAATAAAGACCAAAACATAACGCAAAAAAACTCATCTCAGGACACCCCAGACCCTGGCAAGGCTTGCCCCGCCAGGCTTCGTGTCTGCGCCCGCACCTCGGCCCCGCCAGAGGGCGCCCTGGCCGCCGCGGCAGGTACCCGGGTGCTCCCGTGAGCAGCGGGAAGGCCGGAGCACAGGCTGGGGGCGGGGGCGCAGACAGGATCAGAGGCGCGTGCATCTCAGCCGCCCCGGCGCCCAGGGAGCACCGTCTGGCCCTCGGCGCAGAAGACCGAGCCGGCAGCCTCACCCCGGCCTGGGCGCGATACCAGTAGCCGCGGCGGCCCACGGGTGCAGGCCGGGCTGCCTCTCCCCGGAGAGCCCCTTCTCCTTGCCAGGCTTCCAGGCCCGCCCAAGGACAGTCCCGGGTCAGCTTTGCGCCCAGGGCGCACCCAAGAGAGTGCACATGGAAATCCCACTACCTCCCAAGACTGATTGCCTTTGCTTTTCTACTGACAAAAATAGGGACATTTTAGCTACGTAGGTAGGTAGACAGACAGACAGACAGACAGATAGCTATGGTAGTAAGTTGTGGGAAATCCTCATAATGTTTGTGTGTTAAAAAATCAATCTTCCTTCACAGTCCCGCTCCATAGATAACGACCAGTCATAGATTCTAAAATGCATGCATATATGAATATTGGGTGTATCTGTGTGTTTGTCCACCCATTATCCACCCCTCCCTCCTTGGTAGAATATTAACCAACATGTTAACACTGGTAAATCTTCGGTGGAAGGATTAGAATGATATTTGAATAGTCTGGAGAAGAGTTGTTACTATTTTAAAACCCGTCTACCCTTCAGGCTGTCCTCACTGCTGCATCAAGGACAGACTCTGGCTGTGGCTCTGAGTGTCCCCACCCTACCTGGAGAGATTTATCATTATCCTCATCTCCTGGTTTCCTTCACCAAGCAGCACTTTAGCGGCTGGAGTCACAACAGAACTGAAGTGTGTGTCTCCCGATTAATGTCTTAGAATGGACTTGGCTGCTGTGATCACTCACATAACTGGGCATTAAAATATCATATACTCTGGTCTAAATTAATTTCCAACAAAACAACGCGTTGAAAGTGGGTTTATCTACTCAAATGCTTAAAATGACAAACTTTTTTTAAACCTAGAATTGAAGCAGAAACTTTGATCAACAATCAACCTCCCATTTCATGAAAGCAATCAGAAAGGCAAGACATCACCCAGAATTTGAGAGTAATTTGAGTGAGGGCTCCCTTGATCTGTGCGCACAGGACATACCTCATCCTACTAACATGCCCAGCAGCCAGGCCTGCTGGGAAGTCACAAGGTAGCTCCCTGCATGGTGCAAGGGTGGGGGGTGGAGATTGGGGGGATAGGGGGGGCAGATAGTTTCTTTGGGAGCTGATTCTACTCTGTGTTAAAAAATCAATTATAGAGTATTAACAGAAACTGCAACCTTAAATATGGCTTTTTTTTTTTTTTTTTTTTCAGTTAACTGGTGTTAAAGTATTTCAGCCAGGGAAGAAAAAACTATTACTAGTTTTACCTTTTTCTGAAATCAAGAGATTTGACCCAGGTCCTAGATGTCTGGGGAAAAGGATGCATTAGCAGCCTCAGATTTCTTGATCTGCAATTTCCAAAGAATTGGGAAGTCCATTTCATTCCATCAGAATGGACTATAGAAAATTCACAAAACATTGATATTTCCCTGGGCTTCTGCCTTGACTCTTTTTCCTCATTATTCTTTGGGCAAGTCATCTGAAAGTTGAGTCTGCAGCTGCCACTTAAACGCACATTCCTGAACTTGTACTGTTAGCGGGCAGGCCGAGGGGTACCCCAGAACCTCCAGACTATCATGCTCTAAATAGGTTCTGCCATCAACCACATAAAGACAAAGCATATTCTTGGTGTGTAAGAACTTTAATAGGTTATTGTGCATAGAGAGAAAAGAAAGGATAATAGTTTCCCAATAAAACACTGACAGTTAACCACTCCCTCAAATGCCCAGCCAAACAGGGTTGGCCCAAAAGCTTGCCACACATTTCGAAGGCACCTTCCGGCAGGGAGCCATAGGAAAGGGGCAGAAGGTATCGGGTAAATATGGGAGGAAAGGAGCAAAATCAAAGTACAAATCAAGGTAGCGCCTTGTCTTATTGTCAGCCTCCCCAAGAGTCTCTTGCCAAAGTCTCTTTTCCAAGATTCTACATGTCTCCCTAGCAGGTCCCCCAAGTTCCTGGTGCCAGAACTGAAAGCCGAGAGGCAAGATTGCCCTTCTTCCTCACATGTCTCTCTTCTCCACGGGTCTCCTCCAAGTTTCCTCTTCCACGACTTTCTGCATGTCCTTCAGCTTCTCCTCCCTGCTCAGCTCCACCTCATTAGGTGGCACCAGGAACATGGAAACTCCCCTCAGTGGTGTATTTCTGTCAGTCTGCATGTTCTGCTCCCCACTCTGTCTCTGGTGAATCCTCTCACCCCTCCCACCACCAACCCCCCATCTCTGGCCTGTAGCCTAGTTCTTGTATGCATACATAAATAAATCTTTCAAAAAAAAAAAAGAAAGAAAAAGAAACTTCCTTTTGTATGGAGATTCCACTGTTACAGTACCTCCAGCCCTGACCTCTCTCCAGAGCTCCAGGCACATATTTGGTCTGTGACATGAACGTCATTGGCGGAACAGGCACCTTAAACTCAGCATGTCCCAAATCAAGGCTCTTTTCAGCAGCAGCAACAACCTCTGTCACCATCTGTGTTCCTTTCTCTATGTTGGCTGGCCACAGAGTCATTTACCAAATATCTCAAGCCAAAACCTTGATGCTATCTTAGATGCCATCCTCTTCTGTCCCACCTCCTCCCCACTGCTTAATGGTTAACAGGTCTGACCTCTTCTCCCTTCCCTGTCTTCTTTCCTCGTTTCTTTATTCCACCCCACTATCCAAGTCCAGGCCCTCAGCACCTCTCATCTGGATTGGGGAGCTGCTTTCCAACTGGTCATGGGTGACAGTACTCCTGCATCAGAGCCTGTCTACAGCTGTGAGGGAGAGCTCCATAAAGCAGAGCCCAGTTCCCATCTCTCCCCTGCTTAAATCTTATCTGATGGTTAAAAAAAAAAAAAAATCTTATCTGATGGTTCCGTGTTGCCAATAGGATGAAGTCCAAATTAGAGTCTCTCCTCTATCCCAGTGTGTTCCTGTGACACTCTCTGTCTTGCATCCTGGGGGAGAAACTACAGCTCACTCCCCAATTTATGTTCTCGCCTTCGTTAAGATTCAAAAAAGTAACAATTGTTTGGCTTATTTCCTAATCTTTCTCGATGTGGCCAGTTGACAAAGATCTGAACTCTAGAACGTAAAATAACTATCACGAGACAGTTTCCATTTTGGACTACGAAAACGAGGGGACTACGAAAACGAGGAGTGGCAAGCTGGAGCTGCTATGGAGCAGAACACAGGAATTTTTGGTGAAAAGTAAACTCCTAACTTGGTTAAGCCACTGTTATTCTGAGTTTGACCACAAGAGATCATCTAATAACTGTCTGCCACTGCTTACTGCAGATCGCTGGGTTTTGCAAAGTGCCTGTGAGTGGCAGCTGAAGGACAGAATGCCTTCCAGGCATTCTGGAAAGATGGCTTTATTACCAATTCTGCAGACCAAGCAAGCTCACTGGCAATGGATGTGGCATGAATTAGCCCCATGGGATAGCTCATCCTTCCTTGCAGGGATATTCTGCCTTTTCATCATTTCTGCACTTCCTTCTGCCTATCTTATCTTTCGCCCTCTCTCCATTCTCTGCCCAAGCTTATACTTATTGCTCAAGATCCAAATCCAGCGCTACCCCTGGCAGAGTAAATCCATCCTGCCTGCTGCTGGATCTAAGGTGCACTTTGATCGTTCTCATTAATTGTCCTTAGATGATTCATTCTTATTGATCTCCACACAGAGCCCTCTTCCTGCTTCCTCTTCCCACGCGCTCCAAGCACAGAATTATAAGGGACTGGTAATGTCTGTGCCTCCTCTACCTTCTTATTCATATCCTCAGGCTGGCACAGAGCACCGGCTAAGGAAATGTTTGTTGAGTTAGTGAATATTGATAATGGCCTCAAAGCCATTATCATACTCCTCTCTCAGACTGCGGGGCTAAGAGTATCGACCCCTATTAACACTGCCTGAGTGTGATTGGCTCTTCCATGAACCTGCTGGGGGCATCTGAGGCATATTATGTAACCACATTCGTTTCCATCTCAGTTAAGAGTTCAACACCACCTATGGGGCCAACCAGGAGATGGAAGGACACAGTCCTGATGGAGCTCGGTATCAAACTCAGTAAGCATCAGCCATTCTCACTCTGTTGTTAATCTCCTGCATGTGCTTCTCTTTTCTACTTTTTCTGTCCACTCTCTGTACTTTGCTTTTCAATAACATTTCAACGCAGCACATATTTTCTGAGCCCCGGCACTGTGATTACACTTATGCAGTCACTATTTTAGGGGACTAGATAGGTGAACCCTGAGCTCCAGCAAATCGTGGCATATGAATGACAGATGTTCTCAGTAGTTTTCATTGAAACACAAGGTAGAGGCGGTCACGGTCACAGTGGACAGGGGGCGGGGAATGGTCAGAAAATGATTTACAGGGTGGTGATCCTGGAGGGGGCTCTGAAAAGGCCGCCGGAGGGAGAGGAGCCGTCGGGGCAGAGCATAGCATGTAGGAAGGCATGAAGATGTCCAACACACCCCACAGCTCAGGGAGCCGCCAGAGGTTCAGGAAAGCCAGACCTGTCGATTCTCGCACTGCAGCATGCATCGAATGCTCTGGAAGACTTGGTAGAATGCAGATGGCCGGGTCTTTACCCAGAGTTTCTGATTCATTAAATCTGGAGTTGGGCCTGAGACTCTGAATTTTTAACATGCTCCCAGGTGGCGCTCATGCTGATGGTGAGGGACCACACTCACCACCCTAGGCTAGAGCAGGGGGTGCTGGAGTCAGGAGATGGAAGAGGAGGAGGTGGAAAATAAAGTGGGACTGCACAAGCGAGCTCAGGAGTTTAGATTTTATAGATAAAACAATGACAACAGAAACTGTGGACATATCTAAGAAGAACACACACTCAGAGCCATGTGGCCAGAGTGGATCTAAGTGCATAGGACTTGCGAAGGGAAAAAAGTGAGGCGTTAAATGGAGGTGAATGTGGGCCAGCTGTTACCAGCTGGGTGCAAAGCCCAGACCTTTGAGAATTCCCTAAACCCAACCCCTCTCCCCAGGATGCTTCTTTTTCCTGATCACAACAGAGGGGATACAATTCTCATTTCCAGGGTTAAAACCCCCACCCCTGCCCTCCCTGTCATGCCATCTCCTCTTCCAAACATCCTCAGCCTTTCTCCCCTCTTACCCTTCTTCCTGGGCAGACACCAAATACACACAGTGTATTAAGTGACACCAAATACACACAGTGCTCCCAGAGTCACCAGACCCAGCTGCTACTCTTGACATTTCTTGAAAATACACAATTTCTCAATTAACAATGATCAGACCAGTCTATTTCCTCACACTGGTCTATTTCCTTACCCTGCTGCCCGCTTCTGCATTTCCAGAAATAAAGAAACAGCAACCTGTACTTTTTAAAAATTTGCTTCAATTGCACCATCCCTACCACTACCAAATGTCTTTTAAAAAAAAAAAGTACACACATGGAAAACACCAGTAAAAATAGTTAATAAAGGTTTTGAAAAATGCCACAGAATTGAAATTTTAGGCCACTAAGGCTTTTTTTTTTTTAAACTGAGTCTTGATTTTTTTATTTATTATTTTTTTCTTACATCATTGTCATCGCCATTTTGATTCTTTTTTTTAAAAACAATTTTTTTTTTAAAGATTTATTTATTTATTTATTTATACAAGCACTGGGTACAGTCAGAAGCGCAGGAGGGTGAGAGAATTCACCAGAGCTAGAGTGGGGAACAGAGCAGGCAGACAGATGAAGTACACTGCTGAGGGGAGCAGCGGGTGGCAGGAGAAGTCTGTGCACCATGTGGGACCCTCCCCCAGTGGCCGGGAATCGAACTGGCGCTGCAGAGGCTGCAGGCAGCTTTGCAACCCAGTGCTCAACCGCTGCGCCAGCGAGGAGGCCCAGGCTTTTTTTTTTTTTTTAAGATGCATTTGTTTATACAAGAACTGGGGTATAGGCCAGAGGCACGGGAGGGTGAGAGAATTCACCAGAGAAGGAGCGGGGAGCAGAACAGGTAGACAGACCGAAAACACTGCTGAGGGGAGCAGCAGGCGAAACAGGAGAGGTCTGCCACGCCATGTGGGTATATCCCTGGCTGGCTGGGAATTGAACCCACACTGCAGAGGCTGCGAACAGCTTCACAGCACTGTGTTCAACCTGCTGTGCCACTGGGGAGGGTCCCCCTTTTTTCAAAGATTTGTTTATGCATACAAGAACTGGGGTGCAGGCCAGAGATGCAGGGGGTGAGAGGATTCACCAGAGACAGAGTGGTGAACAGAACTGGCAGACTGGCTGAAATACACTGCTGAGGGGAGCAGCAGGTGAGACAGGAGAAGTCTGCCACGTCATGTGGGTATCTCCCTGGCCAGCCAGGCATCGAACCTGCGCTACAGAGGCTGCGGGTAGTTTCACAGTGCTGTGCTCAACCCCTTGTGCCACCAGGGAGGGCCCCTGCTAAGTCTTTTTTAATCTTTCTACTTCAAACAAGCTCACAGGAAACCCATACATGGTGGGACTCTATTACTTTTCCTCACTTAGACAACATTAACCCAATTTGTCTAAACTGATGAAATTAAGGCAAAACCTGGATTTATGTCAATATAATTCCATACAGACATGATCTGCCTCTCTGCTCCTTAGAATCAGAATTGATCCACCTTTCTTAATTATTATAAAGGAACATTCATGAATTGCCCATCATTTGTTTCTACATTTAATTTTTTTAAAGACTTGAACTAAAAATGGAGTTTGTTGGACACTGAGAACAAAGCAAAGCCTACTCTTAACCATAGGTCATTCAAACATGGTAAACAAACATGCAACAGCCATTGAATTTAGTTCAAGTTCTTAGATGTGTAACAGGGACTGGTTTATTTCATGAAAAGTCAGTTAGTTTTAGCCAAAATCTCACACTTTAGTTTTGAAACTGTCCCTTTTTTTTTTTGGACCATATATGTTTCTGCTGTAAATGGTTGATGCTGTCTAGTTTTTCACAGATACCTCCCAACAGCATGTGGGCAGCAATAATTCCAAAATAAACTTCCGGCACAGACAGGATGCCTTTCAGAATGTCAGTGAGTTAGAAGAGCTAGGAAGTTATAGAGACCAGACAGGCTCATTTGTTATGAATAAGTTTGCTTCTTTTAATATTTTTCCTTCACTTTCCCTGCTGTGACTTTGCAAAAAATCCATGGCTCTCTCAACTGTTCATATACTTCCCTGGAAGCAAAAATAATGGTTTTACTTTTTTTTTTTTTAAAGATTGATTTATTTATTTATACAAGAACCAGGGTACAGGCCAGATGCGCGGGAGGGTGAGAGGATTCACCAGAGACAGAGCTGGGAACAGAATAGGAGACTGACGAAATACACTGCTGAGGGGAGCAGCGGGCACAACAGGAGAGGTCTGCTGTGCCATGTGGGACCCTCGCCAGTAGGCTGGGATCTAACTGGCACCACAGAGGCTGCAGACAGCTTCACAGCATGGCACTCAACCACCTGCGCCACCAGGGGAGGCCCTGGTTTTACTTTTTTAAATCAGTGAAAGCATCAGCGATTCTTTCATGATTAATAGAATCTTCCAGAGTTATAAGCTTCCACTTTTTACAGCAAGCAACTCCTTTTCTGAAAGGAGTCCCTTTACTTTATTTGATTAGGAGTCACAGAGCAGAAAGCCTGTGATCTTAATTCTGACATTCCCCTTTCCCTAACTCACACTGGGGTGACTCACCCCCAAATATGCAGGCAGAGCTAAGCCTTGCAGCACTCCTGAAGGGAAGGACAAGCATTCTTGTCATTGGACAAGAAGCCTAGTGAGATGGGACTGGAGTGTGAGGGAAAGAGAAGTGTTCTCTGTCCCTGCAACTCTACCAGTCACCCCCAAATCAAAAAGAGGGAATTGGCCACATTATTTTACACTTGAGACAGTCTAGTAAAATTCAAGTGTTCTTCTTACCTGTTTATTTCTTCTCCCGGTTTCGGACTTATCTTTTCATTCTCTTGCTAACTTATTTTACAAAGCAGATGTTTTTAATTTCAATGGCATTCAGATGATCAATTCTTTCCTCAATGGGTGCATCTTTAGTGTTGTATGCATCTAGGTTTCCTCCTTTGTTATGTTCTGGGTGCCATTTTGCATTTTATGTTTAGGTTTGCGATCCATATTGAGATCATTTTTTGAAGGATATAAGGATTATATCTAGATTCATGTTTTGCATGTGCTTATCCAGTTGTTCCAGCACCATTTATCAGGAAGGCTGTCTTTTTGCAGTATTGGCTTTGCCTCTTGGTCAAAGAGCAATTGATTGTATTTATGGGAGTTTTATTCTGATTTATTCTGTGTCATTGATCCATTTGTCTATTCTTTCCCCAGTGCCACATTCTTGATTACTGAAGCTGTGTGTAAGTCAAGTAATCCCAGTGCTCCAACTTTGTTCTTCTCCTTCCGTGTTGTGCTGGCTATTTTATGTCTTTTGCTTCTCCATATAAATGTTAGATACAGTCATTGGAAATTCAAACTTGGAATCCAGAACTTCATAGTTTTGAGGACTTTGCTCATAATTTCCAGAAACTGGAAGCTCATGTATGTTCTCTTTGTCCTATCAAATCTGTGTGGCCCTCACTCAATGATAGGCAATTTACACTGCCCCATTTTAAACTAATTCTGAATCTATCTTTAGCTCTCTATGCCAAGAAAATCAGAGAAGCAGAGGTTAACCTAAGATACATGCAGTCAAAGATTTTCTGGGCTGTAAACACAAATTTCTATGAACATCAAACAAAAGCAGAGGATTCAAAAGTATTAAGGTGCTTTGTATTTATCTATATTTTCATTGCACCTAGCTATATTTCTGCAATTTGTTTTATGACAACTCTAAATGTTTCTTAATGTTCTTTGTTATATCTTTCTTCTATATGTGTTGAGGGGGAGGGAGTGCATGTGTGTGCATGCACAAGCACATGGCTACACCCACACATGAAAATGCACTCACACACACACACACACACACACACACACATATACAACCTCTCTTGCTCACTTCAAATTGCTGCCTGGAATTTGGGATTTGGTCCTAAAGTATGACATCACTTGGTGTCTGCCTCATGCTTCCTTTATTTCTCCAACATTCTTTTTATCTTCCTTCTCCAAAATTTAATCAAACTTCAGAAACCTGCTGGTAGACTCTCTTACTATCGAAATATTATCCAGGGCAAGTTAATCATAATTCACTCACAGAAGAGCTCTGGATATGAGCGCTGGGGTCTTCTATCTAGGCTCCCCTCTGTGTAGCCAAAATAATGACCCATGGCATGAAAGGATTCTAAATGCAAGTCCATCCCTCTATCAGTGCAGATCCCAAACACTGGCTTGGTTCTTCCCCCTGGAATTAACTAATGACTAGTTGTATCATCAACAAGAGTAAGGCCGTCTTTAATGGGGTGCTGACCGTGGCTAACAGGTAGCCTATAACATTTATTTTTGAGTAAATACTGATCCATGTACTATTACCTATGGGTATTTTTAGGGCCTGTTAAGGTGATTCTAATAGGTGGTGATAGCATCTACTTTTATAAATGACTAAAAGAATAGTCGCAGCACAAAATAAGTACTATAATTATTTCATCATCATCATTATCTATTCATAAGCTTGATGATGAGAATAGACTTCCTTGCAGGTTTCCATGATTTTGCAGCTGTGTCCCTTAATACTGTGGAACACTCTGAGGAAAACAGGGTTCTCCAGGGACCCCACCGTCAGGGAGCTCACTCCTGACAGGGAACTCTTTCATTCTCTGTCTCTGTCCCTTCCTTCTCTCTCCCTTCCTCCTGTCTCTCTTTTTTTTGGTACGCAGCAGCTGGTACATTTCCAATAGTCAAAAAATATTTTTACATTCCAGTTTTATTCTAAGACTGCAAGATTAGTTTAAAATTAGAAATTTAATTAATATAATGAGAAAATTTTATCTGTTTCTCTAAAATTGTCCCAATCTGTTGGTTGGGATTTGATTACATTTATAAATTAGTTGGTAAATTCAAAAAAAAAAAGATTGATTTATTTATTTATACAAGCACAGGGTACAGTCAGAAGCGCAGGAGGGTGAGAGAATTCACCAGAGCCAGAGCTGGGAGCAGAGCAGGCGGACCAACGAAGTACACTGCTAAGGGGAGCAGCGGGTGGCAGAAAGGTCTACACGCCATGTGGGACCCTCACCCGGTGGCTGGGGATCGAACTGGCGCTGCAGAGGCTGCGGGCAGCTTCGCAACCCAGCGCTCAACCGCTGCGCCACCAGGGAGGCCCTAGTTGGTAAACTGTACATTATAATTCAAAACAGATAACTTATCCGCTCATTTGAACTCAATATCTTGGTGTTTGATTGCATTTCATCTTTTTCTTCTTACCTAGATTTGCACAATTCACATTAGATTACTAGCAACACTTGTGCGTTTCCATTTTTTTTTGTGATGTTACTATAGAGGGATTATTCTGTTTTCAATATATTATAAAAATATTTTGCATATTAATTTTACATTAATATGTTTTATGTTTACATAGGTAAATGTTTTCCGTTGATTCTTTTGTTTTGATACATAATTACCAGAAAATAATAATCATTTTGTCTTTTCCATTCTGATATGTGTTACTCCTGCCTCATCTTTTACTTTTAGGTAGTTTTGGGAATTGTGATTTTTCTCACTTTGAAGTTACTTACACTGGTTATATTGATTGTAATAAACTGGAAAAAAAAATTTTTACAAAACTTGGGACTCAGTGCTGCCCCCTGGTGGACGCTTGGGCGCCCACGCGTACAAGTGCACCAGCAGCAGCCGCAAGAGGACTCCAAAGCCCAAGAGCAAGCTCATCACGGAGAGAGAGATCTTTGCAGATGCACATGTGGAATGAGTGTAGTTGACGGAGGTGACCTCATAGACAAAGAACCAGGCAGTGAAGAACCTGGCAGTAGCCAGCAACACCAAGGTCAGCCGTTCACTGGGCGCATGCATCTTCTCGTGGTTTCCAGTGGTTTTGCTGAGTCAGGATGATCCACCCTCCACCTTGCCTGGGTTCTCACCTGCTGCTTTGGACCTTCCTGTGGGGGTTCAGGAAGAGGCTGTGATGATATCAGGAAGACCAACCAGAATGATCCTATGAAAAAGTGAGTTCTGTTTGGGAAACATGACAAGGTGGTCTTTCAGTGAATTGTTTTTAAAATCCATAAGTGTATTTCTAGGAACTTGAACAAAATGGAGAACTAGTCCCGCAGTATAAACATCTGAACGAACGAGTGGACACATAAACAACCTGGTGTAGAATCTTCCTGCAGACAGTGTGAAACCCATGGAAAAGCAGACTGTCAGTGAACAGTCCTCATGAAGGCCTCTTCTTGCTGTGTAGACAGCCATGGAAAAGGCTCAAAAGGGAGTGTACAATTCCGACACCTTAGGTCTCCCTGCAGGAGGCGTGTCAGATTCTAGTCAGCAACAGGGAAATGGGTATCCAGGAGAAACAGCACTTCTTTGCTCGTGAGTGTTGCCACTTTTAGACAGTGTTCTCCACCGCCCCCCTCCCCAGTCAAAATTTAAGACATTACACTCCATCAGTGAAATGTCTGCCTTGAGGGCTGTTTGCATCAGAGATATGCAGTTAATGTTACTTCCAGGTGATGAGAAGGAGGCATGTCCTTGCTCTTGATGATTTCCTAAGAGTTTTAGGAGCATTGTTCCCTATTCACTGACTGTATAGCTACTCTGGATATAGAATTGCTATTGTCTGTGACAAGCGTGGTTTTCTCATTTGCAAGGATTAGATTAGCCGAAAATACTGAAGTAGAGGAATGTGTGTGAGCTATGATGCAGGGATCTCGTTCAGTTTAAACCGGGTCCAAATGCTAGTAAAATGTTCAATTCTTTTCACACACCACTGTCACATGACAGTCCTTTTTCTTCCTTGAAGTTTACATTGCCACATCATTGTAACCACGTCTGTCAACAAAATGGCCTTGAATTTCATTTAAAAAAATTCAGGCATCTTTGACCATGGTATCTGTTGTCAAGATCAACATGCAAAGAGTTTCAAGTTGGACGTGTCAACAACTCAGTATAAAGTGGAGTTAATGGCGTCAAGGTGTGAGGTATTTCTGGTGATACTCCCTTATTTAGTAACCCTCATTTGGTTGGTCCCCAGGATATAAGAACCAAAGCTTTGGGAAAGGCTCTTCAACAATTCTGCTGGGACCCACATCTGAGAGATTAAGGGCCATATCAGTGGTGTGATGGTAAAATAGCTCTCAAAAAAAAAAAAAACCAAAAAACCAAAAAACAATTCTGATTGAGCTGTGATATCTGCCAATTTCCATAATATAATATAAATAAATGGTTCTTTGTTGATGAGGTCACCCCCATCAACTATCCTCCTTCCAAAATACTTGCATTGTGGCTGAGTGAACCACCAACTGGCTTGTAAAATTTCTGGTTACTTAACAGTTAGTCCTGATGAGCTGGCATGAGCAACCTCTGGTGCCCCCCCACCGCCCCCCTCCCGCAACCCACCCTCATCTCTCCAGATGGGCCTTTGATCTACTGTTACTTCTGCCTGGAATGCTCCAGTGACCTTTCTCCTTACCTTGCAAAATGCCTCTTTAGCACTGTGGAAACACTTAAGTGAGCTACACAGTGAAATAAAGCATGTGGTGCAGTGTCTGGGTGCAGTGAGTGCTATATAAGGGATGTTTATTAATTTTTTTTTCTTTTATCGGCCTCTTAAGACTGAGTAAATTAGGCATTGTTGTGCGTGCCCGGTACACCAGGCTTTCCCTCTTCTAGCAGGCCACATTGCCCTGGCCCACTTCCTGGCCCTTGTTGGGTCCAGCTCTACCATGGAGGACTGGCGGTGTTACTGTTCCACCCCTGCCTAGCACAGTGCCCAGGAAGATACTCCAAGTATCAATATATTTGTTAGGTTAATAACCCATATTGGGCCTCTCTGGTGGTGCAGGCAGTTGAGCGCAGCGCTGTGAAGGTGTCTGCAGCCTCTGCAGTGCCGGTTCAATCCCCACCGGCCCCAGCTGTACCCACATGGCAGGCAGACCTCCCCTGTCTTGCCTGCTGCTTCCCTCAGCAGTGTATTTCGGTCAGTCTGCCTGTTCTGTTCCCTAATCTGTCTCTGGTGAATCCTCTCACCCTCCCGCACATCTGGCCTGTACCCCGGTTCTTGTACAAAAATAAAATAAATCTTTTTTTAAAAAAAAAGTAATAACCCATATTAATGTCATTTGTTCTAATATTTACCACCAACTTGAATTAGAAGTTAAGAGGGTCAGTGCAGGGTCTCCCTGGCGGTGCAAGGGGTTAAGATGCAGCCTATGAAGCTATGTATAGCCACTGCAGCATGAGTTCGATCCCCGGGCAGAGAGTTACCCATGTGGCGTAGCAGACCTCTCCTGACTTGCCTGCTGCTCCCCTCAGCAGTGTACTTCAGTCCTTCTGCCTGTTCTGTTCCCCCACTGTGTCTCTGGTGAATCCTCTCACCCTCCACACCTCTGGACTGTATCCCAGTTCTTGTATGCATAAATAAATCTTAAAAAAAAAAAAAAAGAGTCAGTGCAGATGTCAAGAAACGATAATAAGAATCAAATGGAGGGGGCCTCCCCGGTGGCACAGCGGTTGAGCGCTGGGTTGCAAAGCTGCCCGCAGCCTCTGCAGCGCCGGTTCGATCCCCGGCTGCTCCCCGGCCACTGAAGGAGGGTCCCACATGGCACGCAGACCTCTCCTGCCGCCTGCTGCTCCCCTCAGCAGTGTACTTCCGTCCCAGTGTTTGCATAAATAAAAAAATAAATAAATAATCTTAAAAAAAAAAAAGAAACAAATGGAAGGGAAGATATGGTGATAGCTAAAGAAACTTTATTTTCTGAAGAGATATTGGTTCTCTTTGTGCTGACAGAAAGGGGATTCTTTGGTGGACCAGCCAAAGTGGAGAATGATTCAGTTTGGGAACTTCTGATGCTTCCATAAACAATTCATAACACGTGTGTGTGTGATTTCCAAGCTGTGCCCATTGTTGGCTTCTCCAGCATTTCAAGAACCGATGTGATCTCAGAAACTTTCTTCCTATTTTGTCAGGATCCTTATTTATCACGTGTGTGTGTGTCTGGGTAAGGTGGTTGGGGGATGATGTCTCTAAAATAGCTCTAATGATATCTTGCAAACTCTTCAGTCAAGACTCTGATTGACTCCATTACCTCAGTGCTAAGATTTTCCATTTATAAGTATGATTTTTTTACTGTTACAAAGTGAGTCATAGAACACATGGAGAATTAACTCAAATATTTGTTACCCTGTGAGTGAACCAGCTGGTTGTTTATATAGTTTATGCTATCTTTGGGAACTTAGAAGACTGGATTTAGAGAGGAAAACACTTATTGTTTCTGACAGCATCCAAAAATAGTATTTTGGATGATCCTTTTAAATTAGTGAAATCAACTTCTCAAAAAAGAAGCAAGCAGAAGAAAAATAGGAGAAAAGCTCAATAGTATTGTACCCATTGATTATGTTGCTGCTGTTTTTTTTAAAATTTCACACTTGTTGTTTCTTGGGATGCTAATAGCACTGTCATCGCCAAAATGTACTCAATGCAATGACATGTGTCTGCTGTTAGTGGTGTTCAGGAAATATTCTGATTCTGGTGAAGAGGTTCTTTGTCATTTTGCCCTTGGAAAGTCATTCACATAGTCATTCATATTTTCTCGCGAATGTGCTCCATTACATAAGACCTCACTATTTCGTTTCTTGATCATCTACTTTTCTACAACATTGTTGGAAATCATTCTCTTACTGTTCTGGTGAAAACTGGTAACAGACTGAATATAAGTTTTTCATAATTACTCAAGTGCAAAGAGTTGATTGTCAGAATAACATGTTTGATTCTGATGGGCTTCTTTTTGCCTTCCAAAATCCCTGCTGAGACAGAATCAGACAGCCATGAGATGTTAGAACAGAAGAGAAAGCTGAAACTCTGAACTCAATTCCTTATTTAATAAATGAAATGATTTAGGGCTTCCCTGGTGGCCTAGGGGTTAAGTCTCAGCACTATCACTGCTACAACCTGAGTTTGATCCCTGGCCAGGGAGCTAACCCACTTAAGACACAGCAGACCTCTCCTGTCTCACCCGGTGCTCCCCTCAGCAGTGTATTTCAGTAAATCCGCCTGTTTTGCTCCCCACTCTGTCTCTGGTGAATCTTCTCACCCCCTGTACCTCTGGCCTACACCCCAGTTCTTTTACACAATAAATAAGTAAATAAATCTTTTTTAAAAATGAGATGATTTACTTCTGCCTGTGTGGTTTGTTTCTAAGGAGTAGACACCCATTAAACTACTCATATCTGCACGAAAAAATTAGGGAAGGAACCAACTTTTAAAATAAGCTGCAAAAATAGAGCAAATGTTTTTGTCCCTTCCTCTGTATTATCCCACTTCCTATTAGCAAAAACAAGAGAAAGTTCAGAGAGATTGATTATTTGCTAATATTTGTATTTGGTGTGCAAATTTTAGAGGTTGTAAAATTGAAAATGCTGAATCTGATATAAAATTTGGGTCTCAGAACACTTCAAAACTTATCTAGTTGACCCTTTTGATGGTGAGACCAAATGATCGTGATTCCCAAAGTAACATGATGCATATAAATTGCAGACAATTCTAGGACTTGATGAAATGTTCAAGATACTACTTATAATAAAGACAAGTTCCCTTAAAATAGTGTTTCGGTAAGGCTATTTATGCAATCCTGGGTAATTACATAATTGTCACTGATTATGTAATCTGGACAAATGAACTTTTGCACTGTGCTTCTACCCCTACCAATTTCAGAGAAATGCCGAAAAGATGAACCAGACAAAATGCATGTAGACAGGAGTTTTAACCGGTGTCCTCTGGAGGTACGCAAATGAGTTGCATGAGAGGCTTATGTGTATACTACACAGTGTGCTTTGCTGGCTAGAAGCTTTCATCAAATTTTTATATTTTTAATTTTTTTTAAAGATTTATGTATTTATTTATACAAGCACTGAGTACAGTCAGAAGCGCAGGAGGTTGAGAGAATCCACCAGAGCCACTGCGGAGAGCAGAACAGGCGGAGAGCAGAAGTACATTGCTGAGGGGAGCAGCCGGCTGCAGGAGAGGTCTGCGCACCATGTGGGATCCTCGCCCAGCGGCCAGGAATTGAACTGGCGCTGCAGAGGCTGCAGACAGCTTCGCAACCCAGCGCTCAACCTCTGCACCACTGGGGAGGCCCTCATCAAATTTTTAAAGGAATCTGTAACCCTAAAATGGTCGAGGCATTTACAGTTGATCATTATTTTTAGATTCCATATTTGTGAATTCACCTACTCGCTAAAATTTATCTGGAACCTTCAAAATCAATACTCACAGCACTTTCACAATCATGAACAGATATCCATGAAAATTCTGAGTCGTGTGATGTGCACATTCCCAGCCCAGGCCAAACAAGCCAATGATCCGCCATCTTGAATCCATTCTCACACTGGGTCCTGTTGCCTACTTAGTGCCTCATTTTCCAAATTGTGTGCTTTCTGTTGGTGATCTATTTAAGCATAATGCTTCAGTGCTCCAAGCACAAGAAAGTGGCCTTGTGCCTTACGAAGAAAATATGTGTGTCAGGTAAGCTTAGTTATGGCATGAAGTATATGCTTGTTCGCCAGGAGTTCAATCTTTATAAATCAATTAATATGTTCAGAAAGCTCTCTTTAAATAGAAACACACATAAAACAAGGTTATGTATTGATGGATTGAAGACAGTGTGACCAGAGGCTTGCCAGAATATGATGCTATGTTTCCCCTAAGGGCAACAGTTTGATGTTCGCTAATTCAATGTCTGTTGAGGCTTTATGAAACGTGACTGCCGCAACTGAAAAGAATCAACAATGATTAGAAGGATAGGAAGGAAATATAGCATAATAGTTGTAGGTCAGGAACGGACACAGTGCAGGTTTTCTGATCCAGCAGACCGGGTAAAGGAGGAATCAGAGTCCTCAGTGGCTTTTGCAGGTCTTTTATTTAGATATTCCAGGCATATGGCAGGCAGGGGTGCTGGGGGGCCGGAAGGCTGGCAGGCCTCCCAGCCCCCAGCAAATCCTCACTTTATCTGGGCTCTCTCTGGTGTTCTCTCTGCTCTTCTTCTTCTCTCGGCTTCGGTTCATTCTTGGCTTCTGCCTGCGTCCACGTGACACCGCCCTTATAAACTCAGTCTCTCAGCCCAGGTGTACCCACTTCAGGTGCCCGCCATCAGACATGCATTCAGGACCACAGGGTTCCCTCCTCTATCCTAATGGCGGGAGGGCAGAAAAGCCTGATACTTTTTCCTTACCCTACAATAGTTTAGCGCAATTTTTGAAATAGGAGATATTGTCACTCAAAGTTTACATATTAGTGTATTACTCCACCTATTACCACCTCCAGGGGAGGAGTCCTATTGCCTAGAGGAGCACAAAGAGCTCAGCAGTGCCAGGATGGCCATCCACTGCATGGTTTGCGGCTCTCAGGGCCTTCAAGAAAGATACCATGCACACCAGGAAGAAACAGCAAGATCAGCTCCAGCAGCGCGCATCCGTGCCCGGGGGGCAGCAGGTCTTCCTCTGCAGCTGATGCAGGGTCTGCACACATCCCTCTTGTGCTGCAGAGACCAGGCTTCTTTCTTTCCCCTCCAGGAACAGAATGCATGAGCTTTAAGCAGAAGAAAGATGTACACATCAAATGCAGAACAGGGAAAGATATTCTCAAAAAGGCAATAAGCCAAGCATAGACTGTGAAGTCTTCTTATCTCCATATAAGGAAATGTTCCAGACCCAAGGTAGGCTTTTCAGCAGCCATGCAAGTGTCTAGACACTGACTTCTCTTCCCAACACTTATAGTGTTGGTCAAATACCAAACCTTGCTGGGTTCAGTTTCTTCATCTATAAATAGGAAATGTTAGCAATAAATGCAATAAGAACACCTACATTGTAGGGTTGAATGCAGTGCATAAAATAATTAATTTTAAAACAACCTTTAGTATCATGTGTCTAGCACATAAATGCTTAATACATGTTACCAAAAGTTAAGGAACTTCAACCTGCCAATGGTACTGTGTTTTCCAGGAAGGAGAACGTAGAATCATCGATTCATTCATTCCACAAATATTTATCGAAGCCTTTTATATGTCGGTCATTATTCTAAATACCAGGAATTCAGAGATGAGTGCTTGGGAGCAAAACAAAAGTAAGATGATTTGAAGCGAGGAGGAGAGGCTGATTCCAGAAGGGCTGATGGGGAGATCCATGAAGAGGTGAAAGATGAGCAGACATCTGGAAAAAAAAAAAAAAAGGGATGAAAAAAGTCTTAAGATTGGGGAAGAGAGTTCCAAGCAGAGGGAGGAGCAACTGCAAACCCCTGGGGCAAGAACAAGACCAGGATATCAAAGAGTAGAAAGAAGGTCACTCACGTACAAGGACTAGAGGTCAATGACAGGCAGAATTCAGAGTTCTAGAATGTCAGAGGCCACAATGAGGACTTTGGGTTTTATTCAGAATATGTTGGAAAGTGGTAAGATGTGATTTACAGTCCTGAAAGATAAGTTTGGCTGCTCTAGAAGAAAGTTGGGATTCAAATAAGGAGCTAGTATAGAGAGCACCGAGAAAGATGATTGTTATTTGGTCATGATGGAAGAGGTGAGAAATAAATAATTTGGGTAGAGTTAGAATATGGTGGGTTAAATATGGAGAGGGGAGAGAGAGAGCGAGAGAGAGAGCGAGAGAGAGAGCGAGAGAGAAAGAGAGAGAGATCGAGATCATCTTTGACCGGAGCTTGTGGGAATTACTGCAGCAATTATAGAGTTACGGGATGGAAATCAGGGGCTCAGTTTTAACAGGGTGAATTTGTAGTGCCTATTAAATGTCCAAATGGAAATAGGAAGTAGGCCATTAATTGTGCAAATGGAGTGCTCAGCTGAGAGATTAGGCTGAAGGTATAAATTAGGAATCATGAGCATATAAATTGACCTTGTTTAAGAAGAAGCAAGGTCAGTGATTGAGTCCTGGAGCACTCCAGCATAGAGGTCAGGAAGATGAGGGGTCCAGATAAGAAGACTGAAAAGGAGTTGCCCCTTCTTTGTTTGACTGTTGCCCCGGGAATTCTAGATGTAGGCCCTAGGGAGGGCTTCTTCTCACCACTAAACCCTGTGGTCCTTTTCCAGGCCTCAGCCTAAAGCAGTTATTTCAACAATCAGCAATGAATTTAAAGAGGTTAATCTAGAATAAGCTCAAGATATTGTGATACTCAATACATATGCATTAAATAGTATGTATAAAGGAGTGAATAAATTAATATTGATGCATTTCATTTTATTCCTCTTTATTTTTTTTTTAAAGATTTATTTATTTATACAAGCACTGGGTATAGTCAGAAGTGCGGGAGGGTGAGAGGATTCACCAGAGCCAGGGCAGGGAGCAGAACAGGCAGTCTGACGAAATACACTGCTGAGGGGAGCGGCGGGCGGCAGGAGAGGTCTGCCGCTCCATGTGGGACCCTCGCCCACCCTGGCCGGGGATTGAACTGGCGCTGCAGAGGCTGCAGGAAGCTTGCAGCCCAGCAGCAAGCAGAGGCTGCAGGAAGCTGCACCACCAGGGGAAGCCCCATTTTATTCCTCTTTAAATACTTATTTATAAATTCTTAATTACATTTGATTTTTCCACCCAGAGAGAAAATTGCATTTACTTCATTTTAAGGTCTATCAGAGAAAAAATTTTTTACTAAAGACACAAATATTTTCTATAAGTTTTGATAGCATAAGCCTTTCAGAATTTTACCCACTCATGATGGAAATGTTTGTTTTTTTTATATTTATTTATTTATGCATACAAGACCTGGGGTGCAGGCCAGAGATGTGGGGGTGCGGTGAGAGGATTCACCAGAGACAAACTGGGGAACAGAACAGGCAGATTGACCAAAGTACACTGCTGAGGGGAGCAGCGGGTGAGACAGGAGAGGTCTGCTGCGCCATGTGGGTTGCTTCCTGGCCGGCCGGGGATCGAACTCGTGCTGCAGAGGCTGTGGATTGCTTCGTAGTGCGGTGCTTAACCTCTTGTGCCACCAGGGAGACCCAAAATGTTTGTTTTTTAAATAAAGGGATATGCAAATTTTAAATCTTAGAATTTCGTTCAGCAAGATTTTAGAGGTCCTCGCTATAAGAAGATAAAGGTATATATTTCAGACAAATTTGGAAAAGCAAAGAGAAATCAATTTATTTGAGCCTAATGAACAAAGGTTTTGTTGCACATATTATCAAAACCTGGATGAAGTAAATTGAGTAACACTACATGTTTTCTGGAAAACCTGCAAGATTGTATTTATGCAGTTAGAGTTCCTT
Source organism: Talpa europaea (assembly GCF_964194135.1). Lineage (NCBI taxonomy): Eukaryota > Metazoa > Chordata > Mammalia > Eulipotyphla > Talpidae > Talpa > Talpa europaea. The sequence continues at coordinate 42,215,135 of NC_140076.1, forward strand.
TAAGTTGGAAGTTAATACTGGGAATACTGAAAAATAAGTGGCACACATTTATTCAACAGACATTAATTAAATTCCTGTTTTGTGCAAGGCATTATTTATAGCAGAATCCGTGAAGAGTTACAAGGATATATGTGACTTGGTCTTAGAGCTTAAGAAATGCATTATGTAACAGCAATGGATGATAAGACAAAGGGTAAAATACAATATATAAATATTTATAATATAAGCTGCAAAGGAGAAAGTCCCTTAAGAAAATAACAACTACCACCCACAGATGAAACACATCCTCTAAAGCCTGTAAACCGTAGAGGATGCATCAGAATACTTTCTACATTTTTTTCATATTAAAACAAACAAAAGGAAAGTAGTATTTATGATGTGCAAATTATATGAAATTCAAACGTTAGTGCCTTAAAATAAAGCATTATTGGAACACAGTCATGCTCATCATTTACATATTGTTTATAGCTGCTCGGGCGATGCGATGAGAGAGTTGAGTAGTTGTAACAGAGATGAGGTGACTTGCAGAGCCAAAATATTTACTTTCTGGCTCATAGAAGAAAAACTTTTTTTTTTTTTAAGATTTGCTTATTTGTGCATACAAGAACTGGGGTATAGGCCAGAGTTGGGGGGGTGGGGTGTGAGAAGATTCACCAGAAACAGAGGGAGGAACAGAACAGGCAGATTGACTGAAATACACTGCTAAGGGGAGAAGAGGGTGAGTCAGGAGAGGTTTGCTGCGCCATGTGGGCGGTTCCCTGGCTGGGGATTGAACTTGTGCTGCAGAGGCTGCAGATTCTGGATTCATAGTGCTGTGCTTAACCCCTTGACCCACCAGGGAGGCCCCATATTGTTATAGATACATGCACAGGATTGGAGGGGGTCACTTCAGTTGTTTTCTCCTCCCCACAGAACAAGATGCAGCTGATCTAGTTAGTTCCCATTCGAGTAGGTCCCAGGGGAGAAGTGAGGTGAGATGCCTACTTGGCTAAGCTGGGGAATGAATAAGGATGTCTGGGTTAAAGAAAATGGGGAATAATTCCTGCTATGAGTGAGACCATCTGGTATTTTTCTTTTTCTTTCTGCCTTACTTCGCTGAGCATGATCCCTTCCAGCTCCATCCATGTTGCTGCAAATGGCATGAGTTTATCTTTTTGATTGCTGAGTAATATTCCATTGTGTATATGTACCACATCTTCTTGATCCAGTTATCTATTTTGGGGCATTTGGGTTGTTTCCATAAGGGGCCAGGAAAAATACTAATTATAATAAAGTAAAAATCAAAATCAACAAGCAATTATAAATCAGAGACACACTGGGGTGGGGGTGGGGGGAAGGGAGTAGGATCAAAACAAGGTCAGTGGGTATTTTATGGGGACTATAACCAAGATGAAAATGCATACATTGTGCAAAAATGAAAAATGATGTAAAAAATATATAAAATAATAAAAAAAGAAAATGGGGAATAATGAGACCTTTGCCAATTAGAGACAACATACACACGCCCCCTCTGTCACCTACCTTTACCATGTGGCTATGTAGTATTGTCAGTTTGGAGGACTGAAAATGAAGTTGGAAGTGATGATTTTTTTTATTTAAAACTTTTCAAGTCTAACTATGAAATTGAAGTAAAACTTTCAAGTGATATTATGAAAGCTGGGATGCAGGTAGCCCAGGTAGCCACTGTGGGCCCTCAGTTTTGGTTTCTGCGGTAAAGGAGCTAGGTGCCAGCCTGCCTCTCTCACTCCCCCTTGACCCTGTGAATTTCTAGCTGCAGTGGGGACTTGCACAAGATCTCTGCAATAACTTTGAAACTTTGTCTCAACCCTGCAGGGCTTCCAAGATGTGTTTGGAGAAGGAAATAGCTGTGATTAGAAACCCTATTTAGCAGAAATGAAAAAAATAACAGATTCTTTACTTCCTTTCTACTTGCTTCTAGTTACTCTTACCAGCCAGAGCCTGGTCAGGGTCGATGGGATGTGTTTTAGAACACCAGCACCACACCGGATTTGCACAGGGAATTTTTTTTTTTAATAATAAATTTTATTTTTATATTCCCCCATACAATTGCAAACGCCCCATTCTGACCCCAATCCTTCCCCTCCCGCCCCCCACCCCCCCAAAAGTGTCTCTGGTTCATAGTTTTTTGTTGATTTTGATTTTCACTTTCTTATATTCATTTTCCTGGTCCCTTGCACAGGGAATTTTTGAGTAGGGGTGAGGGAGAGACTTGACAAGGAAGAAGCAAGCAGCATGGGCCTCTGAGTGAAGCATAGTGGTGGTTATTCCTTAAAGAGTATGGAGGGGTGTAGGGGCAGGATTGGCACAGGGCAGGTTTTCTGATCCAGCAGACAGATAAAGGAGAGTCCTGGCGTCCTCTGTGGGTTTCTCAGTCTTTTGTTAAGCTTTTACATGCATTGTAGCAGCCAGATCACATGGCAGGCAGGGGTGTCAGGGGGCCAGGAGGTGCCCCCTGCAAGTCTTCACTCTGGGTTTCTCTGGCCTTCTTTCTCCCCCACCTCTCTCCTACCTCTTTCTCCTGGGTCTGCTTCGCTTGGTGACTATCTCTATACAACTCTCATGGCCCACAGAAGTAAACAGGACAGCTTACAACAATGTAACAACTGTAGGTGCCCCATCAGGCAGGGCAATCCCAATGGTGGGAAGGCAGAAAAGCCTGAAAGACCATTTACCCTACAAGGGGGTTCTCCTTGGTGGCACAAGGGGTTAAGAGGCAGCACTATGAAGCTATCTGCAGCCGCTGCGGCATAGGTTTGATCTCTGGTCAGGGAGGAGCAGACCTCTCCTGTCTGACCCGCGGCTCCCTTCAGCAGTGTATTTCGGAGATCTGCCTGTTCTGCTCCCCACTCTGTCTCTGGTGAATCCTCTCACCCACCGCATCTCTGGTCTGCACCCCAGCTCTTGTATACATAAATAAATAAATCTTTAAAAATAAAAAAGAATGTGGAGGATTTGGAAGAGAAGAAGTAGAGGAAGGAAATCCTCTGAAAATCAGGGAGAGAAAAATAAAAGTTATATATTCAAGAAATGGTAAATACTCCTGTTTGTCTGGAATCCTGGGATGTGATGGAGAATTGTAGAAAAAGATACGGCCATTGTGTTGGGGCAGGATTGTGGACCGCCTGCATTGGCTTGCTGAGGAAACTTGGTCTTTAGAGGTAAGACAAAGGTAGTCCATATACACCATAATTTTCAGTGATGCACAACTAAAATATCAAGTTATAATACAATGTTGCTAATAAAACAAAGATAAAAAAGAAACTGGATTTAGACAATGAGGGTCTCCTGGAGTGTTTGATGTTGAGGTCTGTGTTCATCTGGCAGTCATTGCAGGGATGAAGTTCGTGGGCACAAAAGTCCCACATGGCGTGCAGACCTCTCCTGCCGCCCGCTGCTCCCCTCAGCAGTGTACTTCGGTCCTTCTGCCTGCTCTGCTCCCCGCTCTGGTGAATTCTCTCACCCTCCCGCGCTTCTGACTGTACCCAGTGCATGTACAAACAAACAAACAAACAAACAAATAAATAAATAAATATACATGCCTCTTTAAAAAAAAAAAAAAGAAGGGAGGCGACCACTATTCTCAAGCTGTTACAGGACAGGGAGAGAGACATCCCAGAACCCCCAAACCTGCCCACTTCTAAATACATTCTGCCATCCACTGCATAAAAAGAAAATATATAGACTCTTAATGGAAAGGAACTTTAATACAATTAGTGTGCAATACAGAAAAGATAAAAAACATAGTTTCCAAATCAAGCACCCAAAGTTACCCGTCCCCTGGAGGGTAAAAGTCCAGCCAAACAGGATTAGCCCAGAGCAAGGCCTGAAGGCCTGCCACAATTCTAAAGTACCTTCTGGCAGAGACCCATAGAAAAGAGTCAGAAACAGCCAGACAAGTCTGGGAGAAAAAGAACAAAATCAAAATCAAAGCTGCCACTGTTACCCTCCCACCGGTCTCACCCACATCTGTTTCACCCAGTCCAGGACCCAGAGGCAAGTGCATTTTTTCATGTGTCTCTCTGTTCCATGTGCCTCCTCCAGGTGTCCTTCTGGCTCTCCATCCTGCTACCTTTCTTCTCCAGTCTCCTCTCCAGCTTCTTCTCCTCCCTGCTCAGCTTTACCTTTCTTTGGGCGGGGCAGGGACCACCCTGTTAGAAAGTCACGGAGAACAGGACAGGCAGCATGGCTTGTCCTTAAGCACCAGCCATGGCTGGAGGGGTCGGAACACCTAAGGCTTTGCAGGTAGTGGGGTGGGATCAAGTAAAGGGAGTGCCCGCCCCTGCACCACACCCATTCTCCTCCCTTGTTTTGTACCAAATGCACAATCATTGTCTCATCTAATTTCCACAGCAGTTCCCCCTCAATTTACACATGTAGAAGCCAATTCATATTCAGTACCAAACAGCTCAGAAATACTGCACAACTGATCCACAGCTAGAGTTGCCACCTTTACTAAGCTAAGAACAGCAGGAGGTTATTTATGTGGTGCTTTTTAATGATCTTTCCTTAACCTTTCAGGATTTGGGAAGAGAGCTCTTGTAGGGTAAAGGGTTTTCAGGCTACACTGCCCGGCCTGATGGGGCGCCTGCAGTTGTTACATTGTTGCAAACTCTTACTTACTTCTGTGGGCCAAGGGAGAGATATTGAGATAGTCGCCAAGAGAAGCAGAGGCAGGAGAGAGATGGAGAGAGAGAAGCTAGAGAAGGCCAGAGTGAAGACTTGCCAGGGGTTTGGAGGCTTGTGGGCCTCCTGGCTTTCCAGCACCCCTGCCTGCCGTGTACCTGGTTGCTGCACTACATGTAAAAGCTTAATAAAAGCCTGAGAAAGCCATCGAGGGCTCCAGGACTCTCTTTCCGTCTGCTGGATCAGAAAACCTGCACCATGCCTATCCTGCCACTACAGCTCTAAAATCTTAATTTCAAAATCAAAATTTTCCCGTCACCCTTTACTCTAAATAAGTTTTACTACATTATGCTTACTATACATTGATTAAAATGTAAAATGTGACTCAGTTCTACCAGCATTCTCATTGTAAGACAGTGACAGCTTCAAAAGGTTTTCTTCTCCCTTGGCAGGCTTATTGGTATTTTAGATCACCCAAAAAGAGGCATAAATCTGATCAGACTGTTTTTATTTCTTTTTATGAGTCATTTGGAAGAATTTAGTCATCATTCTTCTTGTTTCTTTTGAACTTTATACACAGTTTTAACTTCCCAATTAGAAATTACACTAATTCCGGAGAATTAGTCAATATTCTCAGTACTACTGGAAAAATGAATAGTCAACAACAAAAAGAATTTATTTTAAACTAAGATATATGTTACATTTATAAGAAGAAACAGTTCACTTAAAGCTTTGTTGTAGAGCAACCCCGATACAAAACGGGGTGCCTGACTGTGGGTCCTCACCCGCGCGCTTAAAAGGACTTATCAATGCTCTACTGCAGGCACACGTGAAAGGTTAATAAAAGGTTTATTTACAAGGGAAGGGGAAATGAGGAAATATACAGCTCTGGGAGAAAAGCGGGAGACAAAGTTTTAAATGAGTCCTACCCGATCCGCCGATCTGGAACCCCAAAATGGCGCTCTGAGAGCTGGCCGCCAGCCAGGAGCGGTGAAGCCGGGAGGCGAGTGATCGCGAGCCAGAGAGAGCCCTAGGCCCACGTGTTTGGTTTTTTATATCCAACCTGGCTGCCCAACTCCACCCTCCGGTCCCAGCCACCCTCCCCTTGGTGGTGATGGGATTTGTCTTCCCCAATGTCCTGATGGTTTTAGTCTGGAGTGGGGGTGGAGTCCACAAAGCCTGTATGGGATTAACTCAGGACATCACTTCCCCCTAACAATTCTCCCCTTTCACTTTTTGCCACCATTTCCATGGTGATGAAGATCAAACATATGGATGCTGGGATACAGTCTCAGATGAAAGTTTTCCAGGGTTCCAGTCTGAAAGAAAACGAATCCCTCCAGGTATTGTCCATTGTGGAAAGCAAAAGTCCTCCATTCCTGGAAAAACAGTTCATCAGTCCCAGCCGAAAGAAAACATCTGGAGGCATTAGCCAGAACAAGACAGCAGATATGTCAAGATCACAGGAAAAAAAATGTTAAAATGGTTCAACTTATGCAAAAATGAATTCTCTCAACCTTGATCCCAAACTTTAACAGCATAGCAAAAGTTTGCAATTAAGTCTACTTTTAAACCATTTTGCCTATTTTTGCATAAAATCACAGGGCAGAATAACTAAGCAGCAATTTTAGCTGGCTTTGTTGAAATACTCCATATAGGATCAGAGCGAACCATTGGCATCCGGTCGATGTAGGCTTCAGGTACAAAGTTAGTCTCATCAGACTCCACCTGGGCTTTCCTCTTCTCGAGGGTACCAGGGCATTTTCGTTGGCCGGGTTGTCCAGTCCTGCCAATGGAGGCAAGCTTCCTCACCTTCTTTGGAGGTCTCTGGAACCCTACAAACAAGGCAAACAGGTTCTCCTCTTCTTGGTTCAGCTCTGTTTCAACTTTCTGGAAGAACTCCACACAAAGCCACACAATGAAACTTATGTCCAATTTTTTTCAGTTTAAACAAAATCCCTATGGAAGTTATACAAAAACAGACTCTGAGATAAGTAGTAAAAGATTACTACCACTATTTTTATGCTGTGTTTGTATCAAGGGGAGAGAAAATGCAAATACAAGTTAGCTTTGTTGGAAAAAAAAAATTACAACCTTGCTGCAGATCCTGGTCACCAAAACAAGAAAACTTTGTGGATTTAGAGCAAAATGCAAAAAAAATCATCAGTATTATTATGTCAAGGAAAACTTAGTAAATATGAGGCGTATGTCCAAGTCTATTCAGTCCTTAGTAGAAAAGTTTTACTCTCAACAGTTCCATCAATAGGAATCTGTTGAGACCTTTTCTCCCTATATTTTCAGAAACAATTTCTGTAGATGTGAAACAATTGAATTATATAATATTACAAGGTGACAATCACCATTGACAATTTACATACATACCAGATACTGCTGTTAACATTTTGTACATACCAAAGTTTTACCATTTTCCCAAGTGACAATGCTTCCCTTCCAGTTTTACTTCATTAGGTAAAATCCAAATAGAAAAAAATTCATCTAATGCCTTTCCCAGGAGGAAAGGGAGAAACTTTGTGGAGTGTCTCAGGAGCTCTACTGAGGTTCCACAAAATTTCCTTGCATCAGCCAAATGACAGGCTACCAAATTTGTACTTGAATTTAGATTTCTGGGAAGCTTTGCCATAAATATCAGAAAAATAACAGAAACAACAATGTTCAATCTCTATGAAGGCACCGGCTTAGTTCAGTAGCACAATGTTGACAATCAAACCATAACCTTTAGTTTTTTTCTCATAACTGGAGACTCTCTTTTTTTTTTTTTTTTTTTTTTTTTTTCAACGTCTATGGGCACCATGTATACCAATTAGTCAATCACTTGAGGTCAAGACAAGGACACAAGGAAAGGACATACAGACATACAACATATAGACACAAAGAGCTCATTAGTTACCATTTATCACGCGTGGGATATCTCATGCAACTGCAGTTTCACTCATTGGCCAAAGTAACAAAAAGAAAACAGAGAAAAAAATCTCAAAGGTAAAAAAAAAGCAGAAAGTTAAAAAAAATAACAAAATCAAAATCAAGATTGAAAACCTTTCTGTGTAAAAAAAAAATAGTGGCACCATATGCATGATCCTAGATGTTATTTCACGTCTCCTAAACTTTGAAAAGAAGAAGATTGGTTAGAGCATGTTAGTTTTCTCAGGGTTTCTTCAGGAAAAAAAAATGAGTCCTTGGGTATCCTGTAACAATAACTGGAAAAGAAGTCAGTAACATTCAAGTTTTTGTCTGTTTCTTAAACAAATACCTCAAGTCCTCAATGGGTTCACAAGACCAGTGGGACTTCGTCTCTGGGTCAGTTCCTCCTGGGGCTTTCTTAACTCTGGAATGATGTACCCAGGGTTTTATGCCTGCAAGTTTCAGAGAAGTATGTGTGCTCAACAAGACATCATAGGGACCAGTCCATTTTTCTGACAGCTGGTTTTGAGCATCCCCGCTCTGCCAAGTCTTCAGTAAGACCTGATCTCCAGGTTTGAAGGGATGCAATGGTTGATCAGGAGGCATAGAGATCCTTGAGGTTGCAAAGTTATGAATCACTGCCAGAACCTCCTGGATGTGTTTCACATATTGCGTGATCCGGCAATCTTGTGTTATTTCCGGACTGGCTTTCAGAACTGAGGCCTGAAAAGGTCTTCCAAACACAATCTCAAAGGGGCTTAATTGTAGCCCACTTCTAGGTGCCACTCTTATGCGGAGGAGGGCAAGGGATAGTACCTGGTCCCAACGAAGTTGTGTTTCTTGGCACAGTTTTGCCAAGGTTTTCTTCAAGGTGTGGTTCATCTTTTCTGTTTGCCCGGAAGACTGCGGTCTCCAAGCAGCATGCAATTTCCAGTTTATCTGTAACGCACTGCTTACTGCATGGGTGACGTCAGAGACAAATGCCGGCCCATTATCACTCTGGATAGAGTCCGGCAACCCAAAGCGAGGAATTATCTCTTTCAGTAGCTGTTTGGCAACCTCGGAAGCTTTTTCCGTCTTTGTGGGAAATGCTTCCACCCATCCCGAGAACGTGTCGACAAAAACCAAGAGATATTTGAAATTGCCTGTTGTTCTAGGCATTTGTGTGAAGTCCACCTGCCAGTCCTCAAAAGGACACTTGCCCCGATATTGAACCCCAATGGCTTTAGGGTGGGAGTTAGTCTTGGGGTTATTCCTGGCACATAATTCACAACCTCTGCTGATCCGTTGTGCTATTTTGTGTAAATATGGGCCCTTCAAATATGGGCGCACTGTTTCTAATAAGGCATCTCTCCCATAGTGAGATCCCTCGTGAAGATGTTTTAGCACCGGATATACCAGGGCCTCCGGGAGGAGTATCATCCCATGAGAGTTTACTCTCCAAGTAGAGCTGGGATCAAACTCAGTAAATCCCCATGCACGAGCTCTCTCCTCATCCCGCTCGGTGTATTCAGGAGCATACCGAGTCAGGTCCACAAGAGGGATGAGTGCACCCTGGAGGGCAGAATGGGCAGAACGGGCAGCGGCCTTAGCCACCCGATCGGCTGCCCTGTTGCCCTTTGCCATGTCAGACCCACCCTTTTGGTGGCCAGGACAATGCATCACGGCAACAGCTGATGGTAAAGCTACTGCCTTTAACAGGGCCAGGATTTCTAATGGATGTTTGACATCCTTGTTACTGGCAGTAAGAAGTCCCCGCTCCTTCCAAATGGCCCCATGCATGTGGAGAATCATAAAAGAGTACTTGGAGTCGGTAAATATATTGACTCTTTTACCTTTCGAGAGTTCCAATGCACGGGTCAGGGCTATTAATTCAGCTTTTTGCGCTGATGTACCTGCCGGAAGAGCCTTGGCCTCCACGGTGTTCTGGAGCGTCACCACTGCATATCCAGCACATCGACGGCCTTGGTCCATGAAGCTGCTGCCATCTGTAAATAGCTCCCACTCTGGGTCTGGCAGAGGCTGGTCAGTTAGATCTGGTCGGCTGGCATACACTGTGTCTATGGTTTCTAAACAATTGTGGATTAAAGTGTCATCCTCAGGTCCATCTGCATTGCTTGGAAGCAGTGTGGCGGGATTCAGGGAGTTAGAAACCTGCAGCTTCACATTAGGATTGTCTAACAGAGCTGCTTGATATTTTCCCATTCGCCCGGCAGTCAACCAAAGTCCACCCTTCTGCTCCAGCAATGTCAAGACCTGATGTGGCACACACACAGTGATGGGCTGACCCAATGTAAACTTCTCTGCCTCATGTAGGAGGTCACAAGTGGCAGCCACAGCACGCAAACATGGAGGCCAT